>NC_092020.1:23762341-24362341 GCF_042242105.1 Pempheris klunzingeri | reverse complement strand
CAAATGTCTGCAAAGCCGCAAGCGAGAGGCACAGTTCGGCTTTGCTTACGGCACCAAAAAACCCACATGAAATATTAAATAATCACAGACAGTTTTCATTTTTTCTGTCTCCGAGTTCGCTTGCGAAGGAGCCACAGATGTGATGGAACTGCCTCCGCTGCTAGCCGTTAGCCGCTAGCTCCCAATGAACACACAACGAAGCCACAAACGTCTTAACACCCACTGTGCACTTCAATGCTGGCCTCTAAAATCAAAAGGCTAACTTTGGTGGATGAATTCGCCAACTACCTGTGAGATATAATTCATAAAAGTGGCGGCACGGAGCGGCAGACACAGTTAGCTTAGCGGGCTAGCATTAGCTACTAAGATGCTGAGTGAACCAGAAGAAGCGCTGTTAGCAAGAGGAGCTAATCGGTCGCTCCGGGGGTAACGTTACCTTACCAGGTCAAAACAAACAGGAACGAGGAGCGAGATGCATTAATTTCTTCTTTGGTTTCTGTGGCCGATGTCTGGAGAGACGGCGACTTCGACGGGATTAAAGCAGACGGCGTGAAAATATCGTCGGGAACATTGCAAAAGACACTCGAAAATAATGTGGTTCCTGTTTTTGCTGGGACTGGCTCGGATGCCCGTTTGCAGTTCGTTGCTTAGCGAGTCTCTCTCTCTAACACACACACACATACATAAACACACACACACACTTACACATACACACCCTCAAGGGACGAACCTGCCAGATACTGACCCCGCCTCCTTCACTGTGAGCACAGCGGGGGACAGCTGCCAAATACTGACCCCGCCTCGCAGACCGGCTGACAAACTTAAAGAATACAGAGATAATTGTTTTCTTGATGCGGAAGACGACTCGGGCCACGTCATAAATGTGACTGAGTTCCGAATCTAAGTTCAGAATTCTGATATTAATGTCAGAATTCTGAGATCAAAGTGAGAATTCCATCAGAATTCTGAGATCAAAGTGAGAATTCCGTCAGAATTCTGAGATCAAAGTGAGAATTCCATCAGAATTCTGAGATCAAAGACAGAATTCCATCAGAATTCTGAGTTTTTAGGCAGAATTCTAATAAGTCAAACCCTGAATACTGTGACTACGTGTGTGTGTGTGTGTGACACATCTGTGTGTCTGACAGTTTAAGGTGGTCATATTTTTGCCTTCCACCTCAGTTTCTGTGCCCATGCATTACTTTATTTCACCATTTTTTAATTAGTCTTTATCAAACACGGACCACGCACGGAAATAAAAACATTAATCTCAAATGAAGAAGAGATTATTTAAAACAGATTTAGCTTTTTTCCTAATTTCCATCCGCAGGCCTGCAGGCAAGTACACACAGAGAGCAATCACCACTAAAACACTAGAAACATTCATTTGCATCCAGCACCATTACATCATAGTCACATGAACAATCATACAGGCAAATCTACTCACACACACACAACACGTGCATCCAGTGCACTCTGTGAAATTACAATTACAATTAATTTTATGACATTAGTTTTAATTTAGTCTTAATTAATTATGGATAGGTGGTAGCAGTGATGGAAGGAGTCCTCAGATCTTGTGCTTAAAAGTGTTAACGTACGTAAGTACCGTGTATTATCATCAAAATATGTCTAAGTATGAAAAGTAGAAGTACTCAATGGTCTACTTAGATTAATAGCCAATATGTCACACCACTAGATTATAATTATTAATGCATAAGTGCATTTATCACAAGGGTTTGGTCTGATTACACTGAAGCATAGTCAGTAACTAGCCCCATGACGAGGAAATTCACATTTACATGGCAATTTTTATGATTAACAACATATTTCATTGGATTACAAAAATCTAAGATGAATACTTTGGATAATAAAATGTTGTGTTAATCTATTGAGAATACATTCTATATAATAATCGTATTTATTGATCAAAATTTTGTATTAATAATCTGGATCTGCAAAGCAACTAAAGTTAGCAGATAAATGCAGTGAAGGAGCAAATACAGTATTTGTGTTTGTAGTTGAGTAGAAGTATAATGTATAATATAACAGAAGTCCTCAGGTAAAGTACTTGTGCTTAGTTACTTTCTACTACTGAGTGGTAGGCATGTTTAAGATGAAGATAAGATAAGACAAGACGGTACTTTACTTTATTCTGAGGGACATTTGTGTGCAGCAGTGGCAGTAAGTAGTAGGTGAAAGTGCAAAAGCATATAGAGTGCAAATATGAATACAATAAACAGGTGTCAAAACTAAATGAACCAGAAACCAGAAATGTAGAAGATTAATGGTAAATATCGTACATGTAAATCTAATCTTGGAGCTGTAAAGTATTTTCTGCTCCTTTATACTCTTTTGTACTTTTTACTCCACACTGCAAAAAACGTATGAGTTACTTTCCAGCTGTGGATTTTACGGTAAAAAAAAACATGAACCCTTTACCAAGAAAAAGTGTAAAGTTGCTGCTCCTTGTCATGTTTGAACTGTAGTACTTGAATTGTAGTCTTCTATATTTTTATTACAGTTATTTTGCATATTTTATGTTTTACCTCTGGATGTGCATCAACTCCAGTTCTCTACATTATGTATATAAAGGATAATTTTTCACCACTGCCTAACATTAGTTTATTATTATGCTTAACTTATACCTGACTAACTGAAATTCACAATACTGGCTTAAACATTTATTTTTCCATATTTATATACAACTTTTAATACATGTGAAACAGTTGTCATGTGTGTGCCAGTCTATAACTCAGATTTGACGCATGCAATGTACTTAAGTGTCTTGATATTGTCACTGTTTTATTGATCTTGATTTACATGCATCTCCCCGGGGAACTTTGATAGTGATTTATTTGCCTTTATTACCTCAGTATGTCTGTGAATTGGTGTCTTTCAGTGTATGCAAGCATGCAAAATAATTTACACGTGGCCAAACCATAGTTTCTGAAATCTTTACATCCATTATATCACTCTTTCTATCACTTTGCCTGATTTAAAGAGAAAAATCAGTTGGTATATACCGCCACCTGATGGACTCCTTGCCTCACTGCAGTTTTGAACGAGCTCTGTCTTCGTCTTCATTCTGTCACAGCATTGTCTTCTCTGTTTCAGCTGCAATTACACATTTTAAATAATAAAAAATAAATAAAAAATCAAATGCAAACATGAGCTGCTCTATAGACACTTTATTGCTGTGTTTATTGTTTTACACTCAATGGAATGTTTAACTGTGTGTTTGGTGGGCCAGTCCAAACACTCACCTTCCAAATATCTGTTACCAAACCAAAGATTTAAATAGCAAAAACAACTATAATGCAGTAATACAATATACATGACACTATAAAGTCTTAAGGTGAATTCTCACTAACATATAGGCTATACTGGTCCATTTACAAAATGCTTCTTTATATATATTTATATATAAGATATAAAACAAGAGTAATGCACATTCTTCAACAGGTAAAGAAAATGTGGTGTTTTTTGTATATATGCAGATATATTTGCGAGTGAATTCTGTTTGGTGGCAACAAAACAACACCCAACAGTCATATTACGAAGTGTATCCACAGCATACAAAATAAAAACATGTTTGACTGTATTGTTCAGGAGATCTACGGGAGGAGAGATGAGATTGTAAAAGAGTGACATCACCCACGTAGGAGTGTAGGAGATGCTGAAATGATCATTAGCGGTACAAATGAATTGCATGCCGCATATCTAATTGTATACTGTAATGTAATTAACCAGTGTTGTTTTGTATGCGGACAGTAAGCTGGAGCTTTCAGCCAAATTGCTGCTTTTCTAACCTGGTCTAACGCTTATATGCATAACAATAGAATAACTCAGTCCACACACAGCTCATTTTAAAGAATAAGTTGGATTATATTCTGTTCTTATCTTATTGTCAACACATCCCAAAAAAAAAAACAACAACAATGGATCAAGTAACAAGTATTGCCTGTGGATTTACGGCCCGTTATATTTTAGCCCTGTGTACTGTAGAGCTCCAAAACTACTAAAAACACATCAATGAGCCACTGTGTTGCACTGGCTGAAATGGTTCCCCTAAACATGGTCACTGTAGTTTATTTGGAATTACTCAGTAGAGTATTAAACGTATATTCATCCGCAGCTGAAAATAGTCCTAACCAAATGCACCATTTGCTCCTGTTTGAGTGCCGTTTTGTAAAACCTACAGTGCCCAGCTGTTTAAGGAAATTATTTAGCCTTTTTTTTAAGTACTCTGTGTCTTTTGAGTACCAAGAGACAGAGTAACACGGTGCTGATTTGGATATTTTCAAGGGATATTGGTTAACATGAACAAAAATCAACAGCCTTATCCTTTAAGGATGCTTTCATTTGTAGCTGAATTTCTAGTTATGTAGGCAGTTTGCATGAGATATTGCTTCAATACACATTTATTTCAATCCTTAAACCGGTGAAAATATATAACAGATAGTCCTTTGTTGATGTAAACTGCAGACAGTCTTGCTTTCTTAGTGTATTAAATATTTAATTTTTTTTTTTTTTTAATGAACTCCAATCCACAGACTGTTCTGTATGTAGCAATGGCACAAATGAACTATTCTTTAACATCTATTGAAACTACACCCTGCCAGTTAATTAGATCACATTTTTACAATATGGGTGTTGCAGAGTAGCGTGTTTGTTTGACACATATGACCGTCACGGACATGGTAAACGCACACACAGTGGTAGATCTCCTCTATCTGACTGAACAATAGCAACTTCTGTTTTATATGTAACCGCATACTCACTGCCTCTCCTCTATCCAAAGAAAAAATCCAAAGTTCGCTGAGAACCATTAGCGCTGCATTTTGACGATGACCTCTTAACCGCAGGTGACCAGATACTAAGTGTTGGCATTGTACAAATGTCCTACCTGTCAAATTGCATACAAAGTAGAGAGAATCTTAACAATGAAACACCCACATTGTATTTTTCAAAGGAAGATTTGCCCGTTTCTTTAAAATTACACATTCTTACACATTCTTCACTTTGAAAGAAGCCTAAAAGCCAAAGCAAAAGAGAAGTCCCTTTAAGTAATAACTCAACAAACCTACAACTGTTTGAACACAGATGGTGGTGTCTCGTCCACTACTTGACAAGTATAACTACAGTTGTAAAGACTGGAGTGGTGAGTGACTGTAACTAGATTGATGGCCGACTAAAACGAGCCCACCAGCCTATATACAAACTAAAGATATCTCTTAATGCGCTTGACAGATCTCAGGCAGAAGAGGGAGAAGTACAGTTTGATTGAAGATTACATCTTGTACTTCGCAAAAACAGTCCTGGTGATATTGTCGTCTTTTTCATGTCTTGCTTGATCCACGTGTGCTGGGCAGCCGTGGTTTTAGGCTTCATACACTCTGAGGAGGAAACAAGAACAGAGTTATTTTCTCGGCGACTTCAAACGTTTGCGCAGTTCTCTCGTCTGGCTGCTTTCAGACTTGAGTTTTTTCATCCGGCATCACCAGTATTTCTTTCCTTTAGTCCCTACACGAATGAAAATCAAAGGTTTCTTGTGTTCAGTTTGTTGGCCTTATAAATGGAAGCGGAGGGACAGATTTAATCACCCTGTGACCTACAGAGTCCCTGTGGAAATGTTCTTTTGTGCTCGGCAAAATACTGATTCTCTGTCTCCTCCACGGGGATTTGTCTGTGGCTGACCCTGATCTCTGACCTCCCCGTGGTGGAGGGACGGTGAGAGGAGAAACAAACAACAAAACAAATCAATAAGGCTCCACAGAGAAGCAACACTGGATGTGACCTGCGACTCAGAGTCAGTGATAACAGAGGCTGCTATAAGAGGTCCATATGTGGCGAACGTGTTAGCAGACATTTTTACACTTGCAGCAACATTAGGATTCATTGGAGTGTTTCGGGCTTTCTGATTAATGCAAACCCACTTTTCATTGTCCTTTTATCTCTGTTTTGGTCTATAAGGAATAGTTACAATGGACCACATGATGATGTTTCTCTCAGCTCTACAGAGCTTTATGGTGTCTGTCTTGGTGAGTAGCTGGTGAACGTAGTTAAGTATTCAGCAGCATCATTACAGAAAGGATCCCTACAGAGAAAGACCTGTGACAGACTTTTGGTTTAACCAGAAACAGCTGTTTTATTGCTTGGTTCAAAGCAACCAGACTCCATTGACAAAAACAGTTATTCTCACTGACCAGCAACTGTTTTTTTTTTTTATCAATGGCTTTGAAATGGCTGTTTCTGGAGCTCTCTCTGTAGAGGTCCTTTCTATAATGTTGTCAGACACTTTGAATAACAATCAGAGCCTGTGAGTGGCAAAAACAAGCTCTGGTAGTAGATTAGAGCCATTGCAGCCCGTTTTGCAGCTACTGGCTGAGTGCTGGAAGAGTCCCTAAACGTTTGTAACGTCACTTCAAGTCTAGAATATGTAAAAGATAAAGCTATAAAGTTATGCTTTAAAGTTGATCACCTGTGCTTGTCTTTCCAGATGCGGAACCATTTGACCAGATTCTTGGTGCTCTGAAGTTTGGGATGAAGACAATACTCCTGCCCTTTGAACCGAGACACATTCTCCATCGTCACGCTGAGAGGGCAAGCAAAGAAGAGACAAAAAACAAAACAGATTAAAAAAAAAAAGAGATGTTAGACAGTAAAAGAATCCAAGCCAACCTCTAAACAAGTTCTACAGCTCTGAAAATAAAACGATAACAGGCACCAATTCTCTCCGAATAACAAGGCAGCAGGACAAAACGTCAAATGTTTACGACCGAAGAATGACTCAGAGAAGCAAATCTAGAGACTGAGCAATACATATTTGACATTTGGACCCTCAGTGCAGTAATTGGCTGCAAAACAGTCTGAAGAAGTAGACAACCAAAGCATCTTCCACAGTTTGAGAGAAGGTTGAGATCAACGACAGGAGCCAACTTGCTGCAGTGAGTTTCAGTGGAGCTGAATAGAGTAAAAACACTCATTTGGGTGCATTTCAAAGCCCAATCTTAAAGCCCATCTATCATTTGAATGGAGACTGGTCAGGTTGCAGCTCATTTCACACGTCTCAAATCATAGCTGCTACTCTTACATGGTCATCAATAACATTTCCTGAGTTAAATGCCTTCACAATTCAAAAGAGCAGCTTGCACAGGGCGGCCAGTTACTTGGCAGTGGAGTAATATTATGGAGCTGCCACTGAAAAATGTGACATCCAGGCTCATTGAATCAGTTGGTCCGTCGGTAACCCTCTGCTTAAAGCAACGGTAGAGACAGTCTGCCTGCATGTGGCATATTCAGGCCAAACAAGAGAAATGTGGGAAAAACACCCACCATGCCATGGGGCCTCTCCATCCAGTGACACATTCAAAGGCTTCCCAAACCATGAATGTTAAACGAGTCTACTAGAAGAGAAAAGACTTGACTCTCAATAAATACACGGCTTTCACTGGTCATAGGGATTAGATTAAAGAGTTTTGCATCTATTTTCCTGCCCATTCAGTTGTCACTTTTGTTGAGGTGTAGTTGGGCAGCTGTACATGTTTTGTAATGGAAGAACCGAGCTTTGAGTGTGTATATGTGTGTGTTTGATGCGGAGAACATGAAAGTGCTTTTGTGTGCACGCATGCCAATGGACTCATATCTGCAAGGCTGTAATAAACATACCCTGAATGTTTGTCCAAGGCCGCTCAACAGAGACAAAATCTAACCTAATTACTGTTTAATGTGAGCTTCAGTTCCTCCTCATTATAATTCACCTGGGCAGTCGCTGGCTCTGACTGCTAATGTAGTTTACAGACAGTATCATAAGTGCAGGAGGAGGAAGCGCAGGCTGCAAGAGAAGCAGGAATGGAGTAATGGTAGTAAAGTGATTGATTATTTTCTTCTTCTGTGCCTTAATACTTCACAACATTAAGGGGTAAATATTTTCATTTGACAGCTGCAGTCACAAGTTGTTTGTGGGTTCAAATTTATCATACAACAATGTGATTATCTCATGAAATAAACTGACAAAGAGTGGATAACAGCTCGCTAAAAGGAGCTCCATCCCCACTGGAAACAACATTAAAAGGCTCCTTACATGTTCAACAACGCTGATCCCATCCTAGTGTTTTTTATAGTGTGGTAGTTTTAAATGTGATGAACACAGGGTGGAAGAAGAAAGAGTGGCAAGAAAAACACAGAAGAAGAAATGGATGAAGGGAAAAAAAAGCAAGTACACTAATAAGACAAACGAGCAATAGGAATAAAAAGAGGGTGAGGACTGATGTAAAACAGAAAGATAAAGTGTTAAAAAGACTGACTGGAAGAGAAAAATACAGAGGAAGAAAAGAAATGAGGAGAAAACAGGGGCTTGTGTGTGTGCTTAGGAGTGGTCGCTCTGAATGCCAAACTGAGCGCCATGAGCCAAACGGCCACAACAAAGGCCAGAGAGGGACTCTCGCTCGTTTCTCTCCTACTCTCTTTCTTTCTGAAGCTTTCCGGAGCCCGCTGAGGCTCATTTTTCACTGGGCACCAGCGGCTGGTGGCCCCCATCTCATGCTAATAGAGCAGCCTTAAATAATGGCTGCGCGGCGGGTACCACATTCGCACAGAAACAGGCCTGTGAGCTAGCGTCGGCCGACTCTAGTACCTCTCACAGTGTTGGTTACATTCATAAGAGAACCAGTCGCTCATGTTATACAGAGCATCGGCTCTAAAAACACCTCTAAGGCTGCGACTAAAATGTCAAAAACTCTTAAAGATTAAACCAACATCCTCAAACTGCTTGTTTTTCATGACCAACCAATCCAGAAATACTCAAGTTAAAATACAGTTTGAACCTGCAAACATTTCTGCTTGAAATCTGACATAAACATAAGGTCAGTACTGAAATGTAGGATCCATGTAATCCGCTTAGTCTAATCTTAATTTGAAAAGCTTTCCGGCCATAATCTGTACACTCTCCAGTTTATCAGCTCCATTTTTAAAAAGTGCTATTTATATGATGTTATTGTAACCCGATACACCCATGTGTGCAAACACACAGGTAGAGGAGTGGTCATGACACTGTTTTACTGTTTGTCTGTACTTAGGTGCTTTTGTCTGTGAGCTTTTATTTCTTTATCATTAGATGTTTTATATATATAAATATATATGTATATACCATCAACCTGTTAGGGACTGCTGATGAAAATGAGCCTGTGTGGCTAAATCTGGTACATGATGTTTACATGATGTCGATTAATGTGCGCGGTCTTTTCTTAAATAAAGACAAAAAACAGAATCAATCATATTTTCATGTATAATTTTAGTAAAATGTGTTAATTGTAGCATAAACACCTCAAACGAGAGGTTTAACTTTGACCATAGCTGTATCTAAACCCCGCTCTGACCCTAATCCTAACCTTAAGATCACATTAACACTGAAATATAACAGTTTATAGTGTGGTGACTTTCATTATTGTCTCTACAGGAGACAATATCATCACCTAAAAGCATTTATGCCACACGTCTCATGCACACGGTCAGCTCGTCACCGCTGTCAGCCAGGCTACACTCTCCCTGTGGTATTTTGATTTGCCAACAGGTGGCAGCAGAGTTTGAGCCGTGGGCACCAGAGCGACTCCTGGGAGGCTGACATAACATCCCCATCTGTTGTTCCTGCGAGAAGCTTTGACATGAAACTTCAAATGAATTCCACACGGAAACCACAGCTCACATTTCTCACTACGGATGAGGCTGAGAGATGAACCAGAAACAGTGTAAAAAAAAAAAAAACACACCGTACGTAGAATATATAATGTTTATTTATTTAAAGAAGTCTTGTCTGTCTGAGAGCCACGGGGCTACTTTGAGTGTGTTTGAAGCCCTCTAGAAGCAGAGGCCCACTTATCATCAGAGAGGCTCATGCTGCATATTGAACATAATAGCTTTTTGGGGTGTAAAAGTCCCTCCAAACAGAAAGAAGGAATCTTTTGGGATGATGATAATGGCACATTGCACACAACAGGATCTTAATGCATTCATTTATCCTTAAATGCTAAACACTTTATCAGACTGTCCTGTAGAAAGTGCTTGAAAGTGCTTGGAAGTTCTGGAAAGCGGTGCTTACTTTGTCCCCACCTCACCAGAGAGTAAATCATCCCTCGCTGCTGGGTGTAATTAAATCACGAGTTTATCTCCACACTGTAAATCCTCCTCAGTGCTTTAAGCGCAGACGGCAGGATGTTTTGATAATAGCTGCTCAGCTGCCAGATATTTTAATGGTGTTTAGGAGGACGGTCTTGGCCCAGTTACAGGTGTTTATCTGTGTGTCTGGCAGGTACAAATAATGTCATATTAACACTTAGAGGAAGAGAGAGAAAGAAGGGAGACGGAGATGGGCAAGAAAAGGTCGAGGGATTACTGAAAAGAAGCGTAGAAAGAGATGGGAAGGATACAGAGGAAAGGGGGAGAAAATGAAGGAGAGGAGAAGAGGCCAGGAGGGAAAGGGCAGAGATGGACAGAAAGATACAGAGCAGCAGAAAGAAGCATGACTCACAATATCATCTTCTCTTGGCAGTACGGGTGTTTGGGTTTGATCTCCAGCTTCTGGACATCCTTGTATCTGATCTTTGGTCCTTTTCTGGTGCACCTGCACTTGTAGGCTGTTGAGAAAGGAGACGCGCACACGTCAGGCCGATGCTTAACCATCACAACGAACAAGAAACAGAAACAAAACGAAGTTGTAGCACAGGGGATTTAAACATAATGGAAAGTGATCACGTGGAAACTGAATTGGGTGACGGTTGATTAAAGTCTCAGTCTCAGAATTACTTCCAGCTATGAAACTGACACAGACATTGAAGTGATACAGAAGTTAATTCACTGTGATTTGACAGCAAATTGGCTCTCAGTCAGTTCCCAGTTTATCTTTAAAGCACACACCGACAAGAAGGGATCACCATTTGCAATATTGAAGCCTGTCGAAACATCGCATGCTTTGCAAACACTGTTTCTTTCAGCCAACTCCTCAATTCATACATTTACACAGTGCAGCACAACAGAGTCAGTGCTCTAATTTAAGATTAACTCACATATAAACATGTTGAATACGACGATTACAACAAAAGTGGAGAGATCATCTCCAACAAGTGTTACTAAAATGGAAACGTGTGGGTTGAGAAACACTGGATCATTCGCATCAACATAGATTATATGCCACTTTAAGAACTATTGTTTGGTGCACATGTTGCCATTTTATCCAACGCAGCACCGACAGGGAGGCAGACCCTGTGGCTTCAACAGAAAACACACCTCTCCTGCCACTTTTAGACACACAGCCACGCTGTTTGTCTGCTGCATCTAAACATTTATTCATTTCAGTACAATGTCTTCTCGAGGTGCGGCTTTCTGCTTGTGGTGACTTTATGCTGCTGAATAAAGGAGGAGGAAATGAGTTTTGCTGGGTTGTATATCTGTGAGGGGAGGTGATGACCCGGATAGTCCAAGGTTTCCTCCATCCATCACCTGCCATCCAGCCTCACCACCAACCATTAAATCTGTCACAAGCCCCACAGCGGTGCCAGCGCCCTGCACAACAAAGGCCAGCAGCTCTGCGGAGACACTAAGGTTAATGCATCCATGTATTCTGCATACTGTGTAATGGAGTTTCAAAGGGGGTAAACAGCTCCAACACTTGTGGTCTCCTTCCTGAAGACAAGAGCCTGTTTACTCCCGTGTGAGTGACGAGAATATTAACACATTTGAACTAATCTATGCATGAAAGAAAAGAGATTTTAGACATTTAACGGACTTCAAAAAGCTGAATTTAAGGTGTTTGGTAACTTATTTGTTTTCCCCAAATCATGTGAGCACATCCGAACAATATGTGCTCCCCAAACACTTCTGCTCAGACTACATCTAAGATTTGTAGATTGCTTTTGTCCAAACTGTTGCTCTTGTTTTATGTGTTATTCACTGAAAAACTTTGGCATTTTCTTCCATCGATTTCCTCTTTTCCAATCCCCAACACCCTCCTCCTCCTCTTCCTCCTCCTCCTCCTCCTCATGGCCCCAAGGGTATTGACTTTAAATTATTTCAGCTACATATGGCGAGCTTCACTTGTCTTGCCAGAAACACAGAGTCCCAGGGTGCTGTTCGGGGTGTAAAGAGGCTTGTGGGTGCCCACTTGAGGCTCATGATGAGATCAGATTTTTTTTTTTTTTTTTTACACCAGTTGAATTAATCTCTGCGCTCCAGTTTTAAGCTGTTCTCAGTGTTTGTGAAGAAAAGTACTGAAGAGATGTTTTGTGATCAGATGCAGCAGGTGGTATATTAGTGATGCAAGCAAACATATTGGAGACACTTTGACTTGTTGTTATCCCAAAACTGTGCTGGAGATGTTTTGGCATCAACTTCTCTGGACGGGAGGAGAAGAGAGATCTGGGCTTAATTCCTGCCCTTCATGCACACATAACAAAGAAAAAACCATATATGTCTGCACCTATTGTTTGCTATTCAGCTACATCACCATGGTCTTAGCGCAAAACAACCACAATGACAAAAGTGAAGCTAAAAATGAAGCAGTGAAAAAGCATTTAAGTTTACCTTCTGCGCTCAGGAAGTATAAGGCCACCACTAACAACAGTAGCACCGCTGTGCACCGATGCATGTCTTCTCAAGTGGAAAAGAAAAGATGTTTTTCCTCAAAATCCGAGCTCTCCAAACGGCCTCGGCGAGCAAACACACACTCACAACAAAAAAAAAATCAACAAAAGTCTTCCGTGGCGCGAGTAATATCCACTTGCAGAGACTGTTGTCAGATCTGAAGGAGCGCTGAGGGTTTTCTGCCTTTTGGAGTCCCTTTGGAGCGCTGATTGTGCAACTCCGCCTGTGCGCCCTGAGCGCTTGGATGAACCTCCAATCAGTCGTTTAGCTCCCTCTCTCTCTCTCTCTCTCTCTCTCTCTCTCTCTCTTTCTGAGGGGAGGCAGGCTGCAGCTCTTATTAAAAGCAGCCCGCTGTCCTCCTCTCATTAATATGCACGGCCAGACAGCGAATCAAACACTTGTGGCCTGCGAGGGAGAAGTGGAGAACATGGAAAAGGGAGGGAGGGTAGGAAAAAAAAACAAAAAACGCATATTATTGTCCTCCAAAAACGAGGGTGCAGTGACGTGCGGTTTGGTAGACAGTGTTGGCTAGTTCATGTCAGACTCCCACTGTGACTGTTCACACTATGACTGAGAGAAAAGTTTGGTGTTCAGTGTCGAATGACTGAACTTTACCAAAACAGAACTGAACTAATATTTCTAGGAGGCTCTGTGGTGACTTTTGTGGGTCAACACATTAATATACTGTTATGCTCCATCACTGGTTGGTCCCATGGAGCAAACCACACTGCAGCATCGACCCATAATATTCCCCAAGCCTTGGGATTTATTAACACACAAAAGACAGGCACTGAAATCAAAAACCACAGACAATCAAAAGACAATGAGACTAAATTAAACCGCAGGTCCGTAAACCGGAGGCCCAATCAGGTGTGGACGACCTGAGCGGAGGGAACGCATGGGAACAGGGAACGGACAGATTTATGTGCTCCAAAAACAGAGCCAGGATCTTGAAATATGTCCTCTAATATTGATTATTGCTATATGGATTCACTTGGTGAGCACTTTTGGGTTGCCATGACTACAAAAGACCAAAACAAAACCCTTTTTTGAGCGGCTCATCATCTCAAACATATTTAGCCATATACACTCAGTGGCCAGTTTATTAGGCACCCTATTAGGAATTAACACCTCTCAGAGGACTCGAACTGGGCTTAATAAGCTTTAAAGGTGAAGATATATATGTTTACTACGTTTATTTGCCAAATGGGCAAAATCAAAGTAGGATAAAAGTCCTAAAATCTCAACTATGGTGCTGAATGAGTGTGCAGGTAACCAACAGTACCTGTTTCTGTTGCTACTTGGTAATTGTTAAGCTAACTAGCTGACTAAAAACTAATTTATTTAAAAATATAGTGTTATAGTGTGATAATACACTCTGCACTGTTCTGATATATGAAAATAATAAATAAAATAAGACAGAGGTAAAGGAGGCCGCAATCTTCCGTGGAGCTCATTATTTTCACAGGCCTCAAAGAGATTTACAGATAGTTTGAGGAAAACAGCAGAGGAACTTAAAAAATAGCAGATTTTGAAGCCAAAAGTTAGTTGAAATGCAAATATTCTCTCCTAGAAAATCAACTTTTATCTTCCAGGTAGCCTGTTTGTTCATATTTTCACAACAGGTGTGAATTCTTTTGATCAATGAAGTGACAGAACAGCAGCAGCATCGTTTAATCTCATTTTCTTTTAATATATATTAACGACTTCCACCATATTTGTTTTGTATTTTATGTTAATAAAGTCTAATTCAGGGCGACTGTCTCTATGAATGCCTTGAATAGTTCTATTCTATTGTAGGATCTGAATAAATGCATTGTATTGTATGTGAGAACGCCACCAGGCTGAACCAGTGGCCTGTAAGAGATAGCCCTGAGAAGAAGGTCTGACCCCTCCCACCCGGGACGCTCTGACCGCAGGATTAAACAGAATTCATCACTATCCTGCATCATGAGGGATTTGTGTGTGTGTGTGTGTGTGTGTGTGTTTTCACTCTGCCCTGAACGCTGCACACTGCAATCAGCTCCTGTCATCACTCAAACCAGCGGCCATGAAATGTCTGCCTGCGCCATGGGCGTGTGTGTGTGTGTGTGTGTGTGTGTGTGTACAGTTTGTTCATGTCTGCATATCCATATTTGTGATATCTTCATGAATACCCGCATGTACATTTCTTTCATGGAAAACCTTAAAGGCAAAGTAGCATTTTCCTGAAAAACAACACAGTATATTGACCCATATGAAAATAATCCCTGCCAATCATCACTGATGCCCCACTAGAAGACACCGTGCTGCCCTCTGCCTGGAGTTTCAGGATGTTTCTGGGTGTGAACCTCCCCACAGCCAGTGACCGTGTGCAGGCTGTGAGGGCGGGACTCTTAAAAAAAACATAGCGACAAAGTGCCAGATCATAAGCATGTAAGAGGAAGCTTCTGGTGCTGTTGAAAGAGATCTAAATCTTTGCCAGCCCATCCTTTGGCGCTCTGGTTTTTGATTAAATGACAGCAGGACACGATGGCAGCTATCATTTACAGGATTAAGATGTGCGTGACCCCTGCTGGACACTGACGGCTGCGTGAATCCACTTCAGGTCCTTTTTGATCTCGGGATAAAAGACATCAGTGAGCTGTCTGCTTCAGTCACCAGCCCAAGTGACTGATAATCAGTCAGACGTGTGTTGTCTTCCTCCATTAGATCACTTCAGCTTCACTGAATACTAAAGGAGAGACAGAGATTACAGAGGACTTCAGCCAAAAGGAGTCTGCCTTGAAATGATGATTAAAATGGCATCATTTGTCATTCTTAATCAGTCAGCGGTGGTGGTTTAGAGAAATGGAAACTTCTTTTATGTTCATTATATAACCACTAACCAGAGCCTCATTGAGAATATCTCATCAGTTGTATTTATTTATATGTTCTGTTATATGTACTGCAGAATAGAGAATAAAATTAGCCGACTTGTACTGAAAGTTCTAACAGATGCTACCAGGAGGCTGGAGTCAGTTTCAAAAACAAATAATCGGTAAGATTTTGGAAAGCCCTAACGCATTTGTTCCCAGCATGTCTTCTGTCTGATAAACATCAGCATGGCAGCATCGTCACTGTGAGCATGTTAGCACGCCGCCGTTAGCAACTAGCTCAAAGCAAAGCCTCACAGAGCTGCTAGCACGGCTGCAGACTCTTCGTCTTGTTTCTTTATGTTTGCATCTGAGTTTTTATTTCTACCTGAGTGACAGAGGCTGGATGGTTCGACCATTCGCCCATTATTTGTCGCTATGTATTCTATATTTAAGTAGTTTCACACAATCCAAGCTGCAAAACTTTCGAAAAAGAGACTTGCTGGCGGTTTACTGGTGATTGTGACAGTTCATGTCCGACAGCTCAGCATCCCGCCAAATGTAACGTTATCTGAGTGTTTCTCTTCCTCCGAAACACAAATATATGGTTTTATAAATTAGCTGAACAATCTGGGAACCCCCTTTCTAACTGCAGAAGTATCAATCCTTCATACAGGAGTGCTTAAGTTAGTTAAAAGTTAGATGATTCCCACTAACGAACCCCACAGGAGGCCAGCCAGAGTGGTGAGCAGTTCAGGTTTCCCTTTTCATGTTGTTTCATTCAATCAGTAAAGGAGGCTCACTTCACTTTATCTCACAAGAAAACAAACAATCAAAAACATGTATAGTTTAAAGCCGACAGATTATTTCAACACTGTGGGAGAGTTAAACATCAGAAAACCTTTTATAGAACATGTTTTGCCAGCCTGAGGCTTTTTCTGACACTGCAGAATAAAATAATTTCTCCTTTACTTGAGGAGCTGTTTTGTGAGTGCGGCTGTCAGGATACTTTGGCTACACACCTCTCGACGTCTTTCCACCCGGCTGAACGACTACATGCAGCCACACAAGACTGTAAACTCCACTTGTCTCTGCGATCTAACCTGCACTGTGTCTAATGGCTTTTAGTGGACTTGGCGGCGGCGAGGGAAGCTGTACAGTTTATCCAAAAGTCAAACATGGCAGAGGGTGTGTGAAGTGTGTGTGTGTGTGTGGGGCTGTTTAGTTTGGAATGAAATGTGGTGAAAGTGTGAGAACAGACAGAGAGAAGAGACAGAGTGTATTTAGGAGTGATGTGTGTTGGCAGCCAGCCTGTCAGAGAGTCCGGATATTTAAAAACCATGTTACAGCTGTACAGCCGTAGTGTGTGTTTGTCTGGGAGTGTGTTTTCCTCTCCTCTATTCCCAGGCTTCACCCTCCTCCCGCACACCTGAATCTAGCTGACTCACTCCAGAAGGATTGTTTCAATTAATTGTCTAATTGTCAAGCTTCTGGTCAAATGATATTGTTTTTGACTTTGGGAATAACTTCCTAGTTTGCTTTGATGACTCAGTTTCATGAGTTTTCCTTTTTCCTGGATTAATTTAGCTGTTACTCCTCCTCACTGGAGCTTCTCGTGGACATAACAACCAACACACAAAAACTTTTCAAGTTGATTATACCCCAAAAAACAG
This sequence comes from Pempheris klunzingeri, assembly GCF_042242105.1. Taxonomy (NCBI): domain Eukaryota; kingdom Metazoa; phylum Chordata; class Actinopteri; order Acropomatiformes; family Pempheridae; genus Pempheris; species Pempheris klunzingeri. Next base: position 24,345,198 of record NC_092020.1, on the reverse strand, counting down.
CTCATTATGCCCTCCAAATTAAGTGTGCTATTCACCTTGCACATGATGTCAAAGAATCTGTTTTAGATTTACTAAAATGTTGGACTCGATGTGTTTAAACGCTTTGACCTTTATCACCACTGGAACAACAGTGGCACAAATGTCTTCATGTAAAATGTTAAATTCCAGTGTCAGCTGAAGATAATCTGTGATCAGTCTGAGGAGAGATGGAAAAACCTGTGTTTTAATCTGAATTTTAATGATGATACATCAGTAGGAGGTGATCTCCATTTCAAAATAGTCCAGTTTAAACACTTAACACTTAAACCTATAACAGCTGAACAAAACTTTCACAAGAATTAAAGAAGAAACCATTATGATAAATTAGACAAAACTGAAAAATTCTTCTGTGTTCTCATTAAAGATGGATTTTTTCTGTCTGAGGACGCCGAGGCCTGAACCTCAGGGGGTCGACACCTGTTATTACTGTCAGTAATCCTCACTTCTGATCGTAGTTTGTGGGTTCAGATGAGAAATTAGAGAGAGTGGTAGTACATACAGTGTGTGTGCTTCTTTGTTTGGTAGTACAGCATTAAAATAAATCATGAAGGTAGGTGGAAATGAAGCCTTAAGTCGTCTTCTACTAAACCAGTTAAACATCTAAAATGTATTAAATGTAAATTCACAATAAAACGCATTCATCTACAAGATTTTCTTTATTTTGAAAAACTTATATTTCTTGTGGCAACTCACCTTCAGGTTGATACCCAAAGTCTATTGTAGAGTTCTGCTCATGTTGTCCCAGGGTTATTGTGTGGGTTTCGCCTCAGGTGTCCCTCCAACAGCTCAAAGACACATAGACAGACAGACAGACAGACAGACAGACAGACAGACAGGTAGGCAGGTGCTGCAGGTAAATGCAGGAAATACTGACGGTTTCTACGTGTTTAGGTAACGCAGGCATGTAGGGACGCTGCATACAGATGCACATTCAGGTGTGCAGATGCTGGGAAGTAATTGCTGGTAATACTGGGGTGCTTAGATTGTGTTAGATTACTCCAGAAGCCACGAATGTGAAACCAGAATATTCCTGTATGTAGACAGTATAGTTTACGGTGGACAAACAGAAACATGGACGGACAGACGGATAAAGAAAGGCATGCAATAAGGCGCGTACAGGCAGAGAGGCAGGCAGGTGTGGGAGGATAATTCCTCTCAGGTGACTGGGGAGGGGGTGAAGGGTGAGGATAACTGCCCTGGGTAGAGATGTAATTGCCATTTAAACTGTCATGTTCACATCACGCTGTTTTCATAAGTTTACAGCCATCAGACTAAACGGTGGTGTCAGGATGATTGGAGGCAGGATCTTTTACCTTTTTTTTGTCCTCAAGGGTGCAGTTTTCTCTCCTCTTGTGGTTGTTTCTTAACATTTAAGTCTTCAACATTTTGAATATTTGGGACATTTGAGGTGACATGTTTTGTTTAATTCTTTAAAAAAAACTGTATTTTAGGTCTGTTTTGGTTAATTCCATCATTTTTAAATGTCCAAGACACTTCAATAAGTACACAATGTTCAGGCTCAAGCAAACTTCAGCCAGTATTTAGGCCTGTTTTTGAGCAGCAACTGGACCGACTGTACAGATGTTAGCTGTGGCAAACTGATTTTCCTCCTTGTTCCTAAAATGTTGAACCGTTTTCAACTTGTGTGATCACATCTTTGGCTAACTTTGTCCTGTTTAGTGTGGATTCACATCTGCCTGCGTGCTTGCACATTATATAAAATTGTGCAGCCCCTACAGTTCACTTTGCACAGAGTCTGAACTCACCATTACACTACCACATAAATAGTGTGCTTTGTGCCCACATACATCTAAAAAGACTGGACGTTAAAATAAAAGAACTTTTTGATTCAAAATAACATGAAAGGCAAAACTGATTCACTGATTTATTCAACAAACAACCTTCTCACACCATAGATCCTTTCAAAATAAAATTCTGTCATTGAAATCATGCTCACATAGACTCCAGACTGTAAGACGCTCTCCTTCCTTATACAGTCCTGAGTCTGAGGGAGTATTACAAACAGGCTACACTTGTGCAGTGACATAAAATTACCTGCTGGGACATGACACAAGAGCAGAAATGACAAACACACCATCAGTTGTAGCTTGTTTAGATTTGCACAGGTTCTACAGGAGAAACTTGATTTAACGCTGTCCCCAGAGTTATAAATAGTTTTACAGAACAAGAAAGAGAGAGAGAGAGCATGTATGTATGTGTGCACATGTAGACATTCCTTCTTTTGATCCCTGATATCCACGGCAGTTAGCACATAAACAGACAGGCCATTAGTGCTAAGCAGAGAGACTCACTGCTGCTCTGTTTTGACATATATCTCGTTTAGAAAGGTATGTGAGTGCACATAATGTCCACAGGGCTGGAGGTACAGGAGAGCTTTATCAAGGAGGTGAAGGGGACCGAAGTCTGTTTGTATTAAACTATAACAAAGAGAGTGGAAGTAAGGATAAAAATGTGAGAATGAACAGAAATAAAAAAGTGCAGAAATTAAAAAATAAGGACAGAAGACATCAGGCAATTAAAGGTATAGTCTAACATTTTGGGAACACTGTATTTCTGATAGTGGCCTGGGGTGTGGTTGGCACAAATAAATAAAAGCCGACTTGCGGGAGAAAACAAGGGTGGATAAACCACTGCAGCCTGTTTTATAATGCATAATATACAGTATTGTTACGACTTTACACTAACATACGGCCAAATATACTTATTAAACAGAGGGAATTAGAAATCAAGGCCGGTCTCTAATATGACACTGCTTCAAATAAAGGCCTGGTGCCCTCTGCAGCTACAGTAAATAAAGGTCTTAGTCATTATTTGAGGAAATACAGTACAGTAGTCCCTCGCTATAATGCGGTTCACCTTTCACTGCCTCGCTGTTTCGCCGATTTTTTTAGTGCAATTTTGCATGCTTTTTTTTTTTACAGTGTATGAACGCGCATTGTGCTCTGCGTCCTGATTGGCTAAGGGAGTGTAGACCGATGTGTGTTCGGCTTGCCAAATTTACAGAAATGTTCAATCGCTAGCAGTGTGACTTTTAAGTGCTGCCTGTTTGCAAGAAAACAAACAAGTCAAACAAGAGATAAATGTGAGAAAATGTTAATGTCTGTCTGAGAAAAGTGTCTAAACTGTATGGTGAGGGGTTTTACAGCCTTAAAATATATAGAATAATTGTAAAAAATAAAGCTGACTACTTCGCAGATTTCGCCTGTTGCGGGTTATTTTTAGAACGTAACCCCCGCAGTAAACGAGGGACCACTGTATTCAGTTTCTTGCCGAGCTGCAGTTAGCTTAGCTTAGCATAGGATAAAGACTGGAAACAGGGGGACACAACTAGCCTGGTTCTGTCCTAATGTGTCAAAACCCTCTTACTGTTCCAGCACCTCTGACGCTCACTAGTGTGCACGTGACTATCTTGTTTATTCAATCCGGACAGAAACAGTCATCAAGCTCGCATCTCCCAAAATGTCACCGTATTCCTTTTAAAGGCTGAACTGTCTGTATAGATGATGGCATCGTGTTACGCAACAATTCAGACCTCAAAGACAACCTCACACACTCACGTGTCAGTAAGTGTTTCTGTGTATGAAGGTCCCCGATGTGAGGGATGTTAGGTCAACAGGAAAAAAAAAAAACAAAACCTCCAAACCATAACGCTGCCGTCAAATTGACCATGAAAGCAGCATATGTTCAATCCCAGGACATGTCCTACTTTCAGAGGTATTTCATGCCATTGATCCTGGCTTATGTTATGTAATTCTTTATACCACATTCAGGCCAATTCCAAGCAAAATGTTAATTCTGCTCACATCTAGGTTATCCTGGACACAGCTGATGAGGCACAAAGCGCTGGTGTCTTTGAAATATAATGATCTATTTCTGGTTAAACAACAAGGATCTTACGGGTCTGTCTCTACAGGGATTGCTTCCATAATGTTAGCAGACACTTGGAGTAACAATCTGAGCCTGTCAGTGGCAAAAACAAGCACTTTTAGTGGACGCAATCTGATCGGATGCAGTTGCCTCAAAGTATTAAATTGCAGCCGTTACAGCTGTTTGTCACCTGTTTCGGCTTCCAGCGAAAAACAATCTACTGGTCCAATTAAAAGTTTTTATAGACAAAATACGTAAGAAATGGGGCTAGGTTTAAAAACAGTGGAGTTAACCTTTAACTTCATTATAAAAGTGTACAGCAAACTGCAAAACAACAGCATAAAGGGCTCCTTAGTAGCACCAAGAGACTGCAGGATTTATTACAACGCATTACACAAATGTTTGATGTGTGTAGATCCTTGAATTTCCATTTTGTGTCACATTATTCATCCAACCTGGCGTTGTGTTCATGTCAGTCAGTTAGTTTCTGTACTGTACATTTACCACAAGGTTTGAAGACACTTTTTATCAATTTATCTGCTTATTTATTATCTGCTTATTTATTGTTGTATTCATGGTGGTGGTCACTTTTACTTGTTTTTGCTCTTTTGCTGCTGTAGCTCCAGAATTTCCCCTCTGGGATCAATAAAGTATTTCTATCGAAGACATAAAGACATATTCTGATTTTATAGTTGATAGATGATTTCAATTTACTATGCAGTGCATTTGAACTGTGGGCTGTGTTTCAGACGCCTGGAACCAAGTTACCTTGTCAGTTATAGGCTGAAGGTCAGGACGTCACATTGGGATCCATCCTCTGGGGAGCATGAATTAAAATGAGCATCAATTGGGCTTTAATAGTGCCTCCTCACAGGCCCAAGGGGTTTGCCCTGTTGTCACCCCACACCTCACCTCTCATGGCACGAACACGAGGAGGAGTGCACCTCTTGGCAACATTTTTCAGAATGATTTGGTGTTCCCATCCCAGTCATAACTTTGTAAACCCCAGGCGACCATATCTCATCTCTCAGCTTGCAGCTGATTTGGAATTTGTTCAGGCTTGATGTCTTCCAGATTTCTGTCAGGACTCGTAAATTTCCAGAGGGACCTCCAACAAAAGAGACAATTAAAGACATGAAACATGTCTGTTACCCAAGATACAATCAGGACAGAAAAATGAGTTCTCCTGAGCTGAGCTGTAGATGTGGAGTGATATTTCATGAACTTAATGGAGTGATACCATTGTGGGCTGAACTAGGCTTAATTTATAGCTCTAATGTAACCTGATCATGGGATCTGGAGCAGTTTTAGTTTTTTTAGTTAAGACAGTTGCACAAAAATAAAAACAAGATAACCCACTGTGCCCTGAGGCTACCTCTGAACTGTTTTTCCATTGTAACAATCACAAATGCCTTCTTCTTCTTCTTCTTTCGTGTATCGTCATCATAATTCCAGCTCTGTGTCGTGCAGCCACGCCCTCGTCTCAGGTCCCACTTGGAGGAGGCCCTCCTCCGATGGTGGTCTCTACAGGGGACGGGTGGTGATGATGTGGTCAGCAGTCTGCTCTGGCTCCCCGCACTTGCACACAACTGCCTTACAACTTAGGAAGCCAGAGCTCCATCTGTGATTTGCTAAAGATACTCTGGGGCAAGCACAGAGAGAGAAGGGTCAGTTTTAGAGACTGCAGCCTTTACACTGCAGCTCTTGGCTGCGTGAGACGAAAGCTGATAATCGTGAGAGAAAAGAGGTAAAAATGTGAGATGAAATGACGCAAAACACAGCGTTAGTTAGATGATACGTCTGCTTGTATGTGTTCTTTTCTTCTACACCATGACAAGCTTGTAAAGTTGTTATTACAGAGACTGTAAGTGCCTCAAACTATTCATAATATATCCGTGTTCTGCTTTTTCTCACTCATCATTTGCCACTTATTCTACAAGGCACAAGCTTTTAACAAAAACAGATGCAGCAGAGGCTGGGATATAACATATAACATTTCCCATAATGCCACTTGATAGTGCCTCTTTTAAATGCCCACATCTTTCAAACTCTACATCCACATTTTATAAGTTGGACTTTGCATGAAAAATCAATCCAAAGTAAGATAACCCTGTCATCATCAGGGTTTGGCAGTGTAGTACTCCCTGTCTCTAAACTGAGTGGTATGTATAAAAGGTACAGTATGTTCCCCTTTAAGTCTCAGCTCAGGGCCAAAGTTTATCTTACTGCTGCCTGCCATAGTATTATAATATGATATAAATCTGAGAGTCTTGTCTGGAGGAGGTAAAAACCGCAAACATTCACTGATACGATATTATATAAGGAAATATGGAAATACAATCTGTGTTTGTGAGAGCTCATGAGAACTCACCCTGCAGTTTGACTTTATAAAACATGAAAAGCTAATGCCTCTAATGAAGAGATAACAATAATAATACAATACCTGGGCTGATGAAGCTGCCTCGCTGTCTGAGCATAGTAAACATTTTTAGCATCCACACACACTTTGTCTTTAACTCTTTGTCTTCTCCCTCCGCCTGATCCTCCTGATCCTCCATGTTTTTGCCAAGGCAGATGGAAGATTTCAGTGAACAGATGCAGGAGAGATGTTCTCCATGTGTTAGCTGGGCAATGATAAAAACACTTGTGCTGTCCTAATGTGAACCCTGTTGCTCGACAAAACACAAGAACAAGACGTTTCATTTTAGAAATGTGTTTTGTGTGAAGGGTCGCTCTTAAAGAAGATGTGTAAGGGGCACACGAAAGAAAACATGTTTCACATTGACTGATCTGCTGAATTATCAAATCTGTGACATTTCTAAGCTTTTACATAGTGTTTTTGGTACCACCTATAAAAAGGAGTAGTTTAACACTGTGGGAAACACATTTACTTGCTTTTTTTGACAGAAGTTAAGCAAGAAGTTTGACACCACACTCATGTCTGTGCAGTAAAGAGTCGGGCTACTTGTTTCCCCTCATTTTACCAGGTTTTATGATACGTGAAGCTGACCAGCCAATAATGTCGGGTGGACATATGGGTCAAACACAGGATTTTTACCGAGGAGACGGCTGTATTTTTACCTTGCGTACGTAGTGTAACTTTGCTTCTGTTACTAATGTACTTATTTTAACCCAAATCATGATCTTTTCCTAAACGTAATGCCTAAACCTAACCAAACTGTGACCATTTTGCAATGTTAACTTCAAGTCAAGTACATGATGTAACTAGCAAGTTATTTGTTTGCGTGTGGCTGTTCCCCGTCTGTCCTATAAATGGCGCTGACCATGATTTAAAGGTATTGTAGGCAATCCTTGATAATTCGAACAAAACCAAAACAAAATTGAACAAAACTATCACACTAATTAATTGTGTAAACTATGAGTACACGCTTTGTAAACACTAGTCTGCTTTGCATAAATTCTTGTTGCGTATGAGTATTTTGTGAGGAGGTAAGCTGTGTTTTTCTGGCTCTTTGTGCTAAATTAGACTGAAAAGGTTTCTACTTGTTGCAGAAACTGATGACTGATGACGGTGAATGTTCATATTTGAGCGTAGATAAGAAGGCAAACAGGCATGTTTGTGTTTGGGTTTGAGTTTGTGACTAAACTGAGGAAAACAGCTACATAGTGAAAAACAGAAACTGAGGAATCTACAAGGAGGAAAATGACTAGAATTGCCCAAGATGATAAGAAATCTATCAATCAATCTGTCACTTTTACTGCATAGAGCTGCTGTGATTGGAGGAAAGAACCAGACCAGAGACATGGGGGTCAGGGCTGGTTGCTAGGGTGTTGCTAGGTAGAAATACCTGCAGGACAGAGCAAATGACCCAAACATGTTGGCTAAAAATGGCTGAAACCAGAGCAGGAGTACCAGATTGCACACACACACACACACACACACACACACACACACACACACACACACACACACACACACACACACACAGCAACAGCAAAGCTACAGAGCTGCAGAAACGTTGTAATAACAGAACCACAACTTTTCCTCTCCTTTTCGGTTCTTCGTGGTGATTGTCACATCAGAACACTTTAAGTTATCGATGGCTTTAATAACCTCTACTGGTGCCCGGTGGTTATTACTACAGCACAAACACACCAGGCCTCTTCATGGTAACAGGGAAACTACAGTATCTCAAATTGAGCAGATTGTCACTGAGAGTTTTCAATTGCTGCAATTACTGTTCCCCATCACTTATTACATCCAGCACCACAGACTCGTCGCCAGTTTAAACACCATCTTAGTTTTAATTATCATGTTTTCTTTCCCTTTCCAGTAACGGCCACATTCCTCTGTCTATGACTCAAGTGTGCTGAAGCCACGATTCACCAAAACACCGTCATTACTGCTGATTAGAAAGTAATTTTGCTGAGCTCATTTCAATCATACACGGCTCAAATCAAATTATTTCATGTTTTCTCTGTGAGTCAGTGAGGAGCTTGTCACACAGTGAAATGTCAAAACAGCAGCTGTGTCATCAGGATATTTAATAAAAAGGTCACGAATCATTTTTGAACTCTTGGACATTTGTGTCTGGAGTTATAGAGGAAGAAAACCGCTGGTCCGCCCCTTTCAACACTTGAATATACTGTATTATCTTATTGTTTGACATGCATTATATTAAATCATCTCTTAAACGGAGGTACTGCAGAAGAATGTGAAGAATGTTTTGAGCAATGAATTTGTTCTTATGAGTCATGAAATTGTAGTTTAGTTCCCCCTTATTTTCCTTTAATACAGTTCGGTTGTATAAGAATCATCAGGGAGGTTTTGGTGTTTGCCTCAGAGGCGGTTCAGTTCAGCATGATGTTTGCATGTAGGAGAAACTCTGGTGGGAATCAGGTACTCAACATGTTCACAACGACCTGAAAATGTGACAGCAATAATTACACGTGTCATGTTTGCTGCTACATGGAGCAGAGCACCTAGTTGTGTTTGCTCGAGGGGCTAGAAGGTCCAAAAATGTTGATTCTCAAATGATTTCAGGCAGAAACAGTGTCAGACACAAACTTTCAAATATAGAATAAGTTTTCATCTGCTAAGAATGCACTCAAGAGTCTCAGTTCAACATCAGACCTCCTCAGATCAGTACACACTTGATATGAACATAAACAGCAGAGAAACTGGCTGATTTTTGTTTTAAGGTTTCTAGAGCAGCAGTGGGAAGAAAATAACGGTGTGATGATAATGATAAAGTGTGGCTCCAGACTGTTGCTGTGGTTGATAAAACGCATTTTGAAGAGTTGCCAGTTATCATGAAAGTCACTGCCAAGAAGACGAGTAAGTGTAAATGTTGTATTTTTAGTTCTTCCTTACATCTAGACAAGAATAGAACTCAACTTATATCTTATACATTTTTCTTGCAGAAAATTAGACAAGAAGATTTATACCACTCTCGGTATAACACTCTGCAGCCAGCAGTCTGTTTAGCTTAGCTTAGCTTAGCATCAAGACAGGAAACAGGGGACAACAGCTAGCCTGGCTGTCTGAAGGCAACAAAATAAATCTTCATCTCTCAAACTCACCAATTAACAAGCAAAAAAGTAAAAGTAAAAAAAAGAGCCTATTTCCAAAAGTATCAAGCTGTTATTTTAGGGGGTATTTGCTGGATAATAAAAGATATATTGTAAACAACTAGGTCTGACCCAGATGCTTCAAAGCCTCTACTGTTGCCGTGGTAATCGACGTCCGAATCAGCATTCGAATGCTGCCGCGCACACACCGCCTCACACAGACACAGCGTGCTCGAGCTGGGCATGCGGTGGCATACAGTGACACGCCAGCGGGGACATTCGTTGATAACTCTGTCCCAGCTCATGGCGGCAGGACGGACCTGTCGCTGAAGTGTAGCGCTCGCTCTGCAGTTTGTTCCACAACCCCATCGGAGAGGAAGTGACACAAGGCTCCATTTTCCCCTCTGATTTTGACTTGTCAAAGAAAAACAGGCTGCACTAAACACAGCTGAGTCTGGCAGTAATTACGGAGCTTGTTGGTGCATCGTCCACGGGAGACGATACAATCATTCACTGGCTCAACCTAAAATCCTCAAAATTGCTTTTACCTGCACACAACTCACAAGAGCTTAACATGAAGCCAGAAACAACATCTCCAGGCATTTGTTACTTTCCTGACTTCCAAGAAACAAGCAGTGTTGTTGGCCTCAGTTGTCTCATTACCAAGAGGCCTCAGATAAACATCTCACAGTAGGAGGACAAGAGGCAAAATGTCTCATATCATCCGACATATTTTGTTTTTTTTATGATGCCATCTGAGTGCATAGAGTAAAAACAGTGACAGATTTACTCTCAGTCTAGGCTGTCCATGTAAACATAAAGGCTGAGAACATGATATAGGTCACCAAGTTAATGCCTGCACGAGACAAAGTGCACACCCATGGAAACGTGACCAGACTCCTGAATTATTCACGTGCCATGTAAAGAGATAGCTCTGAGATCTCACGCACAGACAGGCCTCTCGTGCCGGAGCTCAAGGACATACGTATGGACATGGAAACTGAATAGAGAGGAGTTTCTGATGTATTGCAGGTCTACAAATTGAGTCATCTGCTGCCAATAATCTGCTGATGTCCCAACATAGGACCACTAATTCAAAGACACATAACCACAGTGGTGTTAATCATGTATCAAACATTAAAACACTTTATGCAGAGTCTCAGTTTATGAACAATTTTAACCACAGACTGTATAAAAGAAGTGGATGTAGCTTCTAGTTCTGGGACGACTCTACTGGTCCAATTGTATGAAAGCCTATCAGAAAAAGACCCTAATTCTCACCTGGTTTATTACCTGAGTAAACATTCATGTTTCTGTTTATGGTCTCATAGTTACAAGTCTTCTTCAACACATCATGATGTTCATTTAGTGAATTAAAATCCCATTTGGACTGAAGTAGACGATAAACAGGGAATGCTTTAGGGCGGGGCTACCTTGTGACTAACAAATCAGAGGCTGTCCATGCCTAAACCTAACCAATCACCTAACCAATGAACATCACTTCTGGCTCCAAAAATCCAAGATGGCGACGGCCAAAATGTCAAACTTGAGGCTCTAAAATGGCGGTCTGCAAACCAGCAGGTGGCACCATGGTGGCAACGTCCTCTGCTTATATACAGTCTATGATTTAAAAAAAAAAGTCTGGTTACGTTATTGTTAACATCAATATTGTGTAGATTACTTTATTTCACAGGGGGAGGATTAAATGGTTCATTTAAAGGACCAGTGTGGCAAACTTAAGTGTCATCTGGTGGTGAGATCTGAATGCCCCCTCGCCTCATCCTTCCCTTTGCTTTTTCTTGTGCTAAGATAATAATAAATATTCCTCTTCGTCTTCCAACCAGTGCATTTGTGCCACCAAATTCAAGCTGCCACTTTAGTGTAAAAATGCGAAAGGCCCTTGTTTGTCTGTTTTGGGCTACTGTAGAAACATGACAGCACAACATGGTGGACTAGTGGAAATGGACCTTTTCATTATGTAGATATATAAACACTCATTCTAAGCTAATGGAAACACAACATCTCTTAGTTTCTGGTGATTATCAACACTGTATTCCAGCTTTGCCAAAAGGGCCCCTGAACGTTACACACTGCACCTTTAAGAAAAATCAAACAACTTGATTTTGACAACTTATAACTTATAACATCTTTGGTTCCCCCATAAAATCTGTAGTTTTTTGACAACAATGATACGGCTCACTATTCTAACATCTTCTGTCCCTATAAAGTTAATCAAACACTAAATAATTATATTCATCAAAACAGATATGTTAATATAACTTGATAGTGAGTTTCCTCCATCCTTTAAGACCCTTTAACATTTTAATGAATTTAATTTTTTAAAAAGTTAATAGACATTTAACAGACGTTTGGAAACTTTGTTTGAAGCAGAACGTTTTACTCATGTTAAGGGAACAGGTCTATATATATATATATATATATATATATATATGACATGGAAATATACTTTATTTTGATTGTTGAAGATGGTTGAGCAGCTTTGCATTGTGTTCATTAGTTATTAAAGAAGCTGGTTAATTATTTACCAGTCTGTCCTCGTTAACTCTAACCACGGTGACCTTAAGGTATACGAGTCACACATCAGAACGATGTCACTCAGGGTCTATTTAACATGTTTGTCTCTCACACACACACACACACACACACACACACATGTGCAGGCACACACCGACACCTGAGACCTCCTGTTATTGTGATAGGCCAAAGACAACTTCCCATCTCTCACGGAAACAAGTGATTAACTTTGTCATCTGGATACTCACAACTCCAACTCTTGAGCTTGATGAGATGGAGGTATGACGACGATGAAAACGATGCTGCTGAGCTGCAACTACGACCTGCGCTGACAGATAAGAGACGAACCGACGGTATCTGCTTTCACCCGCCTGCTCATTCACCTTCTTCCATTCACACAAACACACTCCGATATGAAAGAACCGGGTCACACAGGCCGGGAAAGCAGGACACACGGGGGAAGTTATGTAGGCTAAAATTTGACCGTATTTAATATCTATTATAGGTTGAAACTATCTTTTTTATCACCCTATGTGCTTTAATAGAAATACATCTAGAGCACCAGCATTATTATTTCATACGTATTGTAATGTGTGGTGCACTTGCATAAGGAAACAAGCAAATAACTTGAATAATTTGAAAAGTCTGGGAATTTTTTTGGAGATAATTCAGTGACACTCATCTGTAAGATATAGAAAAACTCATAAATTAAATGTGCCAAGTAAATGCTGCGAAGGAAAGTTTGTTCATCTGCACTGAACTGCAGGAGCTGAAGGATGTTACGAAAGAGACAAAACTCACACACTCACCTCCCACTGACCCAGAGCAAGGAGCTGAATTTGAATATCAAACACACTCACACACACACACACACACACACACACACACAAAAATTATTTTACATAGTTGTTCAGATACACAGACTATAAATGCATGCTTTGGAACTTTTCTTTTGCAACAAGCTCAGCAACACTTGCTGTGCTGAGATTTATACGTTGGCATTAAAACAGAGTCACCTTCAGCTCTCTGTGTGTGTGTGTGTGTGTGTGTGTGTGTGTGTGTGTGTGTGTGTGTGTGTGCGTGCATATGTGTGGTCACTGGCACACAAACTCACTGGCAGCCAAGCAACTGCTATTGACCAACGGTGGAAACTATTTGTGAATGAGACGCTGAATCCTAAGGCACACACACACACACACACACACACACACACACACACACACACACACACACACACACACACACACACATTAAGCACTGCAGGAACATACAGATATTTACACATACATAAGCAGGCATGCACACACACACACCTACACTGAGACGTGTACGAACAGATACACACTTAAAAACACACACAGCATCCAAATGGCTTGTTTTTGCAGATATTATGTTTAACGTGCACACACACACACACACACACACACACACACACACACACACACACACACACACACACACACACACACACACAGACCCTTGTCCTGAGACAGCCCTCTCAGCAAGGAATGGGACAATTTCGTTCTGTCTATAAAGGCTGCTTTGTGTCCTGGCTATCTGCTAAACACACACAAACACACCTAATGACTGCTTTGTGTCCACATTTTAAGACGCACTCACACATCAGCAGTGAGACCAGCTGCTTTGTGCTCTCATTATGTAGCAGTTAGGCTCAGGCTACTTGGGATTGCAAACACGGGCCAAGCAGATGTCCACTGGCCTTATAGTGCTGACGACAGTCACACACAGACGCACACATATGCACACACACTAATGGATGTGTGTAAAGACACACTGTCCACTCTCTCCTGCACACTCTGTAAACATTTGGCCTCGTTCTAATAACCTGATGTCCAGTAAGCGCGGAGACCTGTTTGTCCGAGACAGGAGAAACGGAGAACTGGGTGTTTAGCAGCAGCAATAACATCCACAGACACGCCAGCAGCTCTTAGGAGGCTGTGATACTCGCTGTGAAGAAAACCCAGCTGTTAGACTGCTGAGCCAAAGTGTCGGATGAAGCTACATTTTGACAGGATCATCACTGCACTAGATGGAAAGTCGGAGGATCATCGACGCTCACGCAGAACGCGTTTGCTTCTACATGAAACCGCAAACCACAAATGTCAGCCTCATGGTGGCGCTACAGTAAAAGGCAGTCGGATTCCTCTGAGAACGTTTCATGACAATCCGCCTGAATTGCGTTCAGGAGACCCTGCAGAATCAGCTTCAGTCAGTTTTAACAGAGGACTAAAAACGTACTTAAAAAAACGCTTATGTCTTGCTAGCTTGTTATTATGTTTCCTGGCAGAAATTCCACTTTTACAGAAAGAAAAAATTCAAATTTTCGCTCAGTTTTCCGCCCTAACCCGAGTCCTGTAACGTGACGTCCTGTCTGATGTTTGTGCTACTTTGCTGGACTCTGTGGGTTTGTGCTGCATGAGTCACACAGAATAAAGAGGAATTTAGGCAGCGCTGTAATAGAAAAACCAACAATGCTGTACATTCGGCCACGGCTGACGTCCATAATCATGTTTGTTCATGAACCACGCGAGGCCGCAGGAGGAAGGTCTGAAGAATGAGAAGGAAGGACAAAAGATTTGGCTTCTGTGTTGAGTCAGTGCTCTGTTGTTTCTTCTTCAGGACGGCTATGATGACTGAATGTGAATCTCTATTAAATCTGAGTCACTCGGGCGCTTTCATGTGGCTTCTGGCTGGCTGGAAAACAATTTGACGTTGAACAAAGTGTCCTATTCTTTCCCCTCCGACGACCGTGTACAACGATTGACGTACTTCAGGATCGGCCCACGCCTGCTCGGCACGCATAGTCTTTCATGACACACTTTTAGTCGCTCACAGAGCCTGAGTGGGTTTTGTGGCGGCGCGGCCAGACGTTATCTTTGTCATCATCATCGCAACATATTTGCATGTAGACAGTCAAGGAATTGACTGAAGGAAGGAAGTTGAGGAAGTCAACCCACATGAGCATGAGGTTTTGACTAAACTAGACAAAACCCTGTGGAAAATGTTCGTATTTGAGAGTTTTGTGGCAGGAAGGGGTGTAAAATATCAGATATGGGACAGATTCAGCCCACAGAGGCCATGAAACCAGGGTAAAACTTTTGGAAAGAGTCTTTGTATAATGAGATGCTGCTGGAAATAGACACTTTGCAGTCTCATGCAACCTTTTAAGTCTGAGAAAGTACGTCTGAAGACCTGACGTGTCCCACGCAGCCATACATCACACATTCCTCCTCCTGATCAGCACATTGCAGAGGCCAGCAGCCACACGTTATCGAGTGCCTTGGCCACCTACACGATGAGCTCAGCCACAGCACCATGAATCCCAACAGAAGGCGCACTGGATGCATCGCCACCTAATTTCACCACAATCGCCTCTGGCGAGAAAAGACAAGGTGAACGGAGTCGGCAGGTAGAGAGGAGACAACTCCATCCATCCTGGGCCGCCGTCCCGTGGAAGGGCACCACGGGCTGCTGCCGGAGCCAGACGGCACCTGATGTGCTTTTCCTCCCCGAGTCGCCTCAGGGAGCCGCAGCATCATCAGAGGACTCTCTGATGAGGAGGGTGCTACGTTCCTCTTCATTTCACACCCTTACATCCAGTGTTTTTCTATTTTGTCTGAGATTGTGATGATTTACTTTGTTTTGAGTCAAAACATATGACTTCAACATTTGTTCTCTAGTTTAACATGTATGATTTTGGAGTGGCTTCATTATATTGATCAATATGTTTACCTCAGTCATCAATAATGCAGTTAGTTGCAGTGATGCGTGTGCTATAATATTCTTGTTCCAGTCAAATAAACTAATTACTCATTCTAGTTTTATTTTTTTCCTTCTTTTAGTCAAATAAAAGGAAATGAAAGCCAAAATAGTGGTAGTGGTAGTAATATTAATAAAACAAATATTATTAAATTACTAATATTAGGCATATTCATATATATCTTTATTACTATTTGCATTAATAATGATTTTATCTCTTATTTTTATTGTTTACTCCATACTGTATAGCTATAATAAATACACTACAACTGAAACACTCAGTCGATTAGAAAATAATATATTATTTTTTATGGATAGTCAATAAAGCCTTTAAAGTAATTTCCCAGGCTAAAATCCTACATATTCGGTAGTATTCCCCCTAAGCTGTAAGAATATGCTGTTTTCTTGCCGTATGTGAACTGAATACTTCAAGGCTTTGGAGTTCTGGTCAAAACAACTGATCAAATGGCTGTCAGATGAGGTGATTATGAAAATAATAATAATAATAATAATAAACTAATGCCGATAGATGCTTTTACAGTTAATTAAGTACATTTAAGCATTGTGTGGAGATCTTTGGTCACAAGTTGCATTTTCACTGAAAGTACTCTTAAGAAACGTTTAGCTAATTATCGTTTAGTTCCATGAATCTAAAAGGTTCCTGCAGCCTGTCGTTGTCCTCCATGGTCTAAAGAGCTGCAGAAAAGGCCTTCCTCCTCCTCCTTCTCCTCTTCCTCCTCCTCCTCCTCCTCCTCCTCCTCCTCCTCCTCAGTGAGCGAGTGAGAGACATGCAGTAAATCAGAGAAATAAAACAGCATTTTCTGTTTGTTTCAAGGCTGTTATGGTATAAAGCTCAAACAAACACCCCCACACAATGTGAGGTCTCTTCTGTGTGTGTGTGTGTGTGTGTGTGTGTGTGTGTGTGTGTGGATCACAGACCTGCAGCTCTTTGACGCAGACAAACATTTAACCTGGTCGCTATTTTTTAATATGTCTAAGAATGGTGGCCATGAGCAACGTCCAGTGCCCGAAACCAAAGTTCCTGTACCCATAAGAGTATTTCCTCCTGATTTTGGGGGGTAAAATAATCCTGGAACTTAATTTTGACCCTGGTCTCTGCGGTGGAAACACAAGAAGCTCCTAACGTTATTTGGTGGTACTGTATTTTCTGAGGAATAAGGTTTATACTGCATGCCGTGTTTACACGCTTTGAACTGCCTCATTAAATCCACGTGCTTCTCATTTCAGGGTTAAAAAGAAGAAAAAAGATATTGGAGGAAACTAACATCCTGGAAGTGATCTTTTGCCCTGAGGGGATGAATGACAGAAGGATTAATGAGCACACTGAACATTCGCCAACAGTGATTCCCTGATATCACTGTCTTCTCCTCCTAAGTAATCCTCTTAGTGATGAGATCTGAGGCTTCGTTTCCTCACAGAGAATCAGGGGGAAAAACGTGATGGAGTTCAACATCACACATGGGCCCACTGTGTACCTGACAGCCTGAGTGCCTGCTGTACGTGGTGTTTTAGAAGTGACTGAAGGATTGAAATCAAAAGAACGTTTTACTCCCTGCTGTGAATGGAGTTCACTAAAGTTGTCGGACTTAAAGTCTGACTGAATTTGGATGTTTTTATCTGTCTCTGACTCACTAGTAGGAAAGTGTTGGGGTTAGGATCAAAACTATTTCGCCCACGTGAGGAATCAGACGTGTTTGTTGTTGTTCGGAGAGTCTACCCTTGGTTTCAGAGGGACTTCATGGTGCTGCACACACACACACACAAGTAGGAATGTCTCATCGTTAATGTACTAACTCCCTGTTTCAAACTATTGTTTATGATATCTTATCTTTTCCATTATCTCCATCACTACAGTTGTTGGTGCTGTGGAGTGACACTGATGTGTCCTATGCTGCAGGATTTATCTTTGTCTTTTTATTCCTCCTGTTTTTTATGCTGCTGGTTTTATGTTTTAACGTTTCTGTTCAGGATCGGTGGTCTTATGGTGTGTGCAACTGGTTTTCTGTTGATACTCTGCACTGCTTATTTGTTAAATTTATTGAGGGACTGACGTGCGTAGTCCAAACTACATTTGCCCGTGGGGACAAATAAAGTATCTTCATCTTGTCCAACACTGTTTTTATTAGTTCCATGGTTGCCAACAATAAGCCAACCGCCTTTCCTTGAAGTGTTTTCAGCTTTCTGCACATCTGAGCATCTACACACACAGCGAGGGCAGCAGAACGCTTCTTCTGCCAAATCCAGAGTGATACCTCCCAAAAGCTCGACTCTTCGGGCTCTTGCTGCTGTTAAAATCGCATAGATGTATGATTTTGGTGGAAATTATACCTACAGAAATAAAGCTGATGTCAGATGCACAGTGTCTTCAATATCCAGAGAGTTTCATAAACATTTAAAGTCAGCCACACAAAGAGAATGACTGAAAACAGGAGAAGGAGCAAGATCCAGTGTCATGTCTGGCGTCATCCTGACATACAGGCGCATTTATACATTTATAAAACAGCCTAATGATTGTGAATAAGGAAAGCTGGTGTTTGGACGGTCAGACCGAGTGCAGGAAGGATCTCGTGTGGAGAACTGGACACAACAGTGATGACACTGTTTGCTCGGCGTGGCCCACACAAACTGAAATGTTTGTTTTGCAGTAGAAAATATCCGCCCAGCAGTCGGGGAGTCTGCGAGGAAATGTGACTTTATGGAGATGATGATAGTGATTAAAATAATTTTTGCTTTGCAGCGCTGCATCGTTTATCTTTTTATGGGTGGAGGTTCTTGGACATGTGGGAACACTTGAGTGAAATGATTTAGAAATAAGACTTAACATGCAGCGTATTACACAATATTCTGACTGCAACACGCCATTAAAAGTCTATAAAAATGTTTGCAGGTGCTCATCATGCAGCACATACAGGTGGAGTGTTTAATACGCAGAAAAAGACACAAAGTCAAACTGGAAATATGTTTTTTTTTTAAATAACATTCAAAAACAACTTTTTTTTTTAGTAAGAAGTGTTAAAATCAAGGGATGATGGATTATTTGGTCTGTTCATGGTGTTATAATATATAATATTTTGAGCATCACAATATGAGAATACTGTTTAAAGAACTAACTCAACATTTATAAACTTGAGGTTACAATTATAGTGAGAGGCTGCTGAAGGTTTAACCACCAGACATTTCATCATTCATCTTTTAAACCTACGTGTGAGAGTGTCTACCTTCTAGTTAAGTCCTGCAGTCCTGTAGTCGCTCTTTGGGGACGACTACAAACTGCCAGTTTCTCAAACAACTTGTCGTGCGTGTGTTTGTGTACCAGAGGTTATCCGAACAAAAAGCACACCTTTCAGGAGATAATTATCTGCTGTGCCATTTCCTGAGGCAGCGTTCCTGAAAAGATCAAGGAGTCTTACACAAGAGAACATGTCTCTGACGCACACACATAGATTACCGCCCGCAGCTTAAACTTCTTCCACCTTCTCGTTTACTATAACGTCACATGTTACAACACTAAATATCGCCTGTTGTTGCCAGTGTTGTTATCAACATTTTCCAGGTCACAGCTGAAAATAAGAGCATCAGCCTGCATGAGGGAAAACTCAGAGAGATCCATGGATAATAGAAAAGAACATCCATCAGAATCTCTATTCTGAGAGCCAGTCTGTACGATTTTGAAATGTGGACATGAGAGATTTGTGCCAAGCTCACTGAATCCACTGAACACTGTGGATTCCTCAAACCTTTCTGTGAAGGTTTCCTGAAGGAGGAACTTTGTTGTTCTGCTCCAACCTGAAAGAAGACGAGGTCTGTATTCATAGGCCACTTGGTGTAGGCGACAAAAACCTTTTCACAGAGAAAACAAGACAAAGAGATCACCACGTAAGTTTCACCCTGAGGGACAGACTTCTCCTCAGCCTCAGTGCATCTTTACATGCAGAGGAAATATGTCTTTTCCCCACATGACAACCAAAGTAATCCTGGTCCAAACTCCTTCCATTTCACGTCCAAAGATTTGGAAAAGGTTTCTACCTTTGTCTCGAGGATCCAGAGGTCTATGAAGACTTCCTTGGACGTCCTTGGCTTGGATTTGGTCTGACACTCTGTGAGCTTTGGACCCTTAAAGGTCCCACATCATGCAAAATGCACTTTTTAACATTTTTATCAACAGAAATGTGGTGAGCCTAGAGAGAAGACCATCCTCTCTCTGCTCCTGCTGCTCCATCTGTTGGTAAATGTGTATGAAAACAAGCTGTTTGGATTTCACTCCCCTTATGATGTCACGAGGGGATCTGTTGATCATCTCCTGCAGCCGTTCATTGGGCCTCCTGTCCCCCCCCACCGAAAAACTCCTGTATCTACCCGACTATCTTCCTTTTTTTTCTCACTAACACCAGCTCCTACTAAAAAGAAGATGTCTAAGGCGTTGTTTTAAACATTAAACCATGCAAAACCATTCTAGTAGGACCTCCAAGCACAGATATGAACTTTAAAATGAGCATAATATGGGACCTTTAAACCACGTCCACTCAATTAATAGATCTTTATCACATTTTGACTCGCCATTGCAGGAAAAGCACAGGTGAAACAACTCATTAAGAGTCATTAACAGTGGCTCAGTGTTGTTAAGTCTACAAACATGTTCTCACTTTGTCATTCTAGGTTACTCTGAATCCAATCCATTCAAATTAAATCTGTAACACCGTAAAGCACAAAAAGTCTGGATACTTTCAGGAATAATACATCCAAGACTCTCATTTCCTCCTCTAATACCTCCATCTCTCTCGCATTCAGACAAAAAGTCAACCTCACGTGTGTCCACATTCATCAGCTTCCCCTCCGTCCCGGGAGAACTCGGCTTTGCGTGCACGATCATCACACTCACATGCTCATGCGGTTCACTTCCTGCCTGCACACACAGCTTATAGATTACTGCCTGCAAGCGTGTTCATCATCTCTAAGCGCCCCCCCACGCAGTCTCACGTGCACTCTGCTGAGCCTGTCCTCCCTTGTACCCCCGTATCCCCCTCCGTCTGCCTCGGGGAATCTTGGCACCACCACGATATTACTCTGCTTCTGCTGCTGTCATTTTCTTCTGTTGTTTTTCAGTCTCCTCTTAAGCTGTTCAGACATTCATCGCTTCTTCGCTTTCCTGATGCTCTCTTTTCTCCCTTCTTCTGTCTCCTTTTGTTCACATTTCTTTCCTCTCCTATTTTAAAATCCAATGGAAACACGTTGTGATAACAAGCCGCAATGGATACAGATGGTAGTGATGGAGGAGGTTTTCAGATCCTGTACCTAAGTACTAAGACAACACTGTGACAGTGCTCCACTGCAAGTAAAAGTCCGGCATTTAAAACCTTACTGAAGTATTTAAGAACTATCAGCAAAATGTACTTCCTTTAGCAAAAGTTGAATTATTCAGTGTGCACTAAAATGGCCAGTGTTTTAGTATCATATCTAATGTTTTTAACAGTGGTGGAAGAAATACTTCAGTAAAAGTAGAAATACTACAGTATGAAAGTAGTGAAAATGTTATCTAGAATAGGTAAAATAATGATTTAAAACCAGAGTTATTCAATCAAATGAATGACAATTAATACATTATGACATTACCGTACAAAAGCACAAACAGCCCCTATAAGGTTCTGTACAGGTTCTCTACTGGATCTTCAGCTAAGTTTAGTTTAGTTGGTTAAAGGTTTTTTATTTATTTGACAAAGGTGCTATGTAGCTCCTTTAAAGATGGATACTATTTAGCAC
The DNA here is from genome assembly GCF_042242105.1 of Pempheris klunzingeri. NCBI lineage: Eukaryota > Metazoa > Chordata > Actinopteri > Acropomatiformes > Pempheridae > Pempheris > Pempheris klunzingeri. The sequence goes on along the minus strand of NC_092020.1, from coordinate 24,323,646 downwards.
CAAAAGTATGTCAAAGTATTCAAATTCAAACTCAAGATACATGAAAGTTGTGATATTTCGTGCTACAGACAAATTTAATTTTGAATTTAAGTTTGAAATACCCAGCTGTAATCCTGCAGCAGTCTATAATGGCTTTCCAATGAGTCACTGTGCTGCTGCATATCGGCGAACCTTAGCTGTTGCTGCAGACATCCGCCGATTCAAAGTCCAGACGTTTGCCTTAATTTTACTGTTTTGTTTATAACTTAGAGATATTTACAATGTCAACTACATCCACGTTAAACATATCCAGGCACAATTCAAGCCACCACTACGTCGTGCTCACAGCCAAAACAATGCATGACACCTGATTGCATTACCCCTCTGTGAGTAAATGTAAGTGTCAGGGCAAGTAACTGCCCCCTAGTGTACAAAGATAGTATTACAGCAAAAATCACAAAGGCAAATAATCAGAAAAATGGTTCTGACACAGTTAGAAAAGCTACATTGAGTCTGCCAACATCCACTTATATCTTGTCAGATAAATTATTTGGTGATGACGTTACAATTCTTCACTTCAGCTGTTAAACGTTTAGATGTTTTGAGATGAGTTTTCTGGGATGTTTGACAACTGACCGAGAAGCAGATGATGAAAATGGAGCAGGATCATGTGACTTTTCCAGTTAATGAAGTCAGGCTTGTTCAATCACAGATGATTTTTTCGCTGCTATGAATTAAAAGCAGGGATGAGGGAATGGATGTGAGGTTGTGCAGAAACATTTGCTTGTTTCTCAACAGTGTCGGCTCGTCAGAAACAGACGGTTTCACGACTGTCACGTTTGGTTTAAAGCGACGAAAGCCAGGAGGCTGCATGTTTGATGTCAATCATGTGGACGGATCTACCTACCTGCAAGGGTTTCCTTTATTGTGGTGATTATTTGTTATATAAAGAGGGTGAACTAATTCAAAGAGAACACACAAGAGTCGATTACAAAACTGTTTTAGCTTGTCACGTTCAGTCTGGCTGAATAATGGAAGCATTGAAGCTGGCCGCCTCCATGTCTTTTAGATTAGATGGGGGTGATATCTGAACCGAAGACACTATTCATATGTCATTCTGGCTCTCCGAGTAACCACGGAAACTCTTTGAACAAACTATCGTGGAATCTGACTGTCCTGCTTCAAAGCATCTGGACCTTAATTACTTCAGCTATTGGTCTCATTTCTATTAGGGCCACATTAGGCCCAGGTTCAGATCATCATCTGATGTATCTTTGTCACAGTGGGAACTGTATGAACGCTGTTATTATTGCTTTTATAACTTTAGATTTGAGCTTTTGTTGCACACACCAGTACGATGAAGGGAAAAGGAAAAAAGAAATTCTAATCTAATAGTAATTTTAGTCTTGATGGAGTCTTTCCAACTCGCTCAGCCAGTAAAGTGATGTTAAGTGATGGTTAATATAGACAAAGTATTGTTAAAAGTGTCATTAGTTATGCTACAATATCCAGATCAAACTTTAAATGAACCCCCTCCTCTGGTATCCATTCAACAGAACGATTACATAGCCAGAAAAACCTCCAAACAAGTAGAGAAGCAAACCTCCAAACAAGTAGAGAAGCAAACATCCAAACAAGTAGAGAAGCAAACCTCCAAACAAGTAGAGAAGCAAACCTCCAAACAAGTCTACACAAGGTGAGTTTTAAAAACCTGCCACAGGAGCTCAGACACGTCGGTCCAGTTTAAAACCTCCAGACTGTCTGGTTGTGAACTCTGTCATACATGCGGTGTCTTGTCATTTCATTCCCACTTTAGCTTTTAGCTGTTCTCTCATCTCTTCATTGTATTTTAATGCCTTTTTTATGTGTTTCTTTTGCATTTTGTTAACTGTTTAATGTTTTCTGTAAAGAACTTTTTAAAGAAATGCTAAAGTGTCTTGAGATAACATTTGTTATCTCGCTTATATAATCAAAGACTGCTTGACTGATTGAAATGTACTACACAAATAAACTTGCAGAGGATCCTGGGCCGCATCCTGTGTTGGTGGTCGTGTGCTAAAATTACTGCAAAATCCAAAAATGATTATCTGCCATCTGAATGTCTGAATCTCTGAGAGCAAAATAACACAATTTCAATAAGACACATAGTCATAAAAAGCCCTGTATCACCAGTTTAACACTGGGGAGGGACCGCCATGTTCAGTCTACACGTTCTGCTACCCAACCTGGGAAACTTCACAGCTAAAGTGAAAAAGAAATCCTTTCATCTGTCATTTTTAAAAAAATAATAATTTAAGCAGTGTTACATGAAGGGTTGAACTGTGGCCAAAGGGAGTCATGACAGATTTATAGATTTATAGATTATATTTCATCAGACTTTCCAAAAATCACATTATTATATGATGATATTATATATTATATGATTACATGATGGTGACGATGACGTACTCATTTGCTGCAGTGCTTCAAAAGCAATTTAAGTAATTCATTATTTGAGTTCGGTTCATATAGAAAAGCTGATGTGACTTAAAAAAAAAAATCGATATACACTACTCACAAAAAGTTAGGGATATTCAACTTTCAGGTGAAATTTATGGAAAATGTAAAAAGTGAATGCTACAGTGATATTATATCATGAAAGTAGGGCATTTAAGTAGAATCATGCAATGGTAATTTCTTCATCTTAAACAATGTATTTGAAGAAAAGCTAACAACAGTGGTAGGTATACCACAACAAAAATTTTTCAGTGTCTCAATAAATTGGGATGTGGCCAAAGGACGTCCACTCCTCTCCTTTCTGTGACTCTTCCAGTCTCTGTATCACTGTTCCAACCTCCTGATGACACTCTGTGACCCTCTAAGCTCAGTGAACACCTCCGTCTGAGGACTTCCTGTTTGAAGCCTCCAGTGTTGAGGTGCTGCTGATCAACTGTTAGGTGTCGTCTTGGTCTCATGATGTCAGAATGTGAACAGCAGGATGAGGAGGACTGTTTAAATACCAATTCTAACTGAAGCAGGAAATGTATTGGTGGATTCATGGATCAAACCTGTTGTGAATGTTGCTGTTAAGCTTCTTGTTAGAGAACAGCAACTTGTGCAAAAAGTACTGAAACACTGAACAGTTGGACATGTGCATTCAAAAGTTTAGAGAAGGTCACATTAAGTTCACCTGGAAAGGTTAGAATGTATTTTAGGTTCATCCTGAAATTTCACCTGAAAGCCGAATATCCCTAACTTTCTGTGAGTAGTGTATACTGCTTCAGCTACTCCTGATGATAAAATAAAACACAGGCAAAAACATGGGGGGATAAACAGACAGAGACAGAAGCAGGACAGAGGGAAAGCAGTAGAAACTGGAGTTATGCAACATATCGTGCAAGCAACCCAGCATTAGATGGTCGTGTCAAGTTAGACGTAAGCACCAGTAAGAGACAAAACCACACTGAAACAAGTTAAAAAAACAAATTCCAGTGAGGCCGGAGGGGGATGACTTTTTGTTGACGTTTTGTTTTTTTTATTTGAATCCTCAGTTTAACTTTAACTTTAGTTTAGACATCATGGACCTGAGCTGAAGTAGCAATCACCTGAGGAATGAAGGGAAAAACCACAAAGCTGCAACATCAGTAGAGATGTTTTTCTTTCTCTGAGGACAGAATGTGCACACGCTAAACTGTGTGTGTGTGTGTTCGTTTCAAGTGTGTGTAAACTGGAAATTGAGTTTTTGAGTATTGAAGTTATTTCTTGATGTTTATTCTTTAAGCTTTTAACCACATCTGACTGTTTCATCGGCGATCAGAAATGGCTCAGATGTCTTAAAAGATGTAAATATGAATCACAGAAATCATTCTTTCTTTCTGAAGAATGAAGTTTGAGGATAAGTCGCATTGAAGAAATGCCAAAGAGAGCACTTTACCGCACGATGTCAGGAAGCAGCAGTTCAAACTTGACAAACAGGCTGGACGCGTCAAGGTTTTTCCAGATAAGAGGTTCACATTCCCGTTTGATTAAAAACAAATTTTTTGCACACTGGGAGGATGTTTGCCTGAAGTCTACTCAATCATCACACCAGTAATCAGTAAAGAGAGATTTCCCGTAGAAAATAACCCTGAACTGTTGTGAAATGAATGAAAGCAGCAGCAGCTCTGATGAACCGGAGAAAGATTGAGGAGAGCCAGACAGGAGATCTGAAATTCATCACCTTTTATTGAAAGTGGTGGCATGTTCATACAAACTATCTGTGTTTAAACCAGTTTGCTGGAAGTTCAGCCTTTTATTTTCCTTCTCCAGACTCCTAGAGACACACTGTGTGGTCAACCCGTGCGACTGACAGACCATCCGGAGGGAGCGCATGTAAATAGCCGACACATGCAAACTAATCTCAAAAAAATATTGCAAATGAAGGTGGAGGCGGATTCGTCAGCTTATGCAATGAGCCTGCAGTGAATGGAAAGCTCTCAGTAGAGCCTTGACAGCAGCTGACAGCTGTAATCCATCAGCTAACTTCAGAGGTCTTGTCGTTATAAAAACCTTCTCCTCTTTCTTTTTCCTCCACGGTGTAAAAAATTCAAGCCTGACCTTTTCCCCAAAGTAAATGAACACAACCCGGAGAAGGCGAACCGAGGCGGAAACAGGAGCTCAGTAACACTTTTGCATGTTGTAGTTTTCCTAACTCCCTCATTTGCATCTACAAATCCTGGTGGGTTCGGTGTCACTCTTGATGGGATGAAAAAAAAAAACACACACCAGAGACAAAAGATAAAAGATAAAAAATTACTGAGGAAAAAGCAACGCAGATAAACGCGGGGATTTGTGTCACCACTTGGCTACAAATCCCCACCCAGATAGTGACAACAGCCGGGCTGCTAATGGAATAAAAATACTTTTAAAGAGCTGAAGCAGCAGTTATGTAATTCATCATCTAACTTCAAAGGTGGTTGTCTGACGTGACACTAACCCTCTCTCCTGCTGGGTAAATGTAACAAGACTAACCTCCGCGCGGCATCAAAGAAAACCATTTGGGGGAAAAAGAAAATCAGAGTCTTCCTCTAAATGCTGGTGTTGTAATCATTAAAGACTATTCTGTGTTACGCTGTTCTGGGAGTAAAAGTCAGGAGGGTTGAGGGTTTTAAACTGTTTCTAAAATGTGTTCACGAAACAAATAGAATCTATTTTGACTTGAACACCCCACAAATCCAGCTACAGCCCATCCAGCCAGTGGGACGGTGCGATACCTCAGGGTCACTAGTGTCGTCCAGAAACTGAAAGCTACTTCCTGTAGCTGCAAGCTAAAGGACAGGAAGGACAGTCTGAGGCACCACTTTACTCGTGTCTTAGCTGCAGCGTGCAGGCGAACGGGCGAACGGTGAGCTGGAGCAGTGAGGGAGTAGTGGAGTGGGTGGACAGAGGTGTGCCGATCAGAGCAGAGCCGCCTGAATGCAGCTGCACACGTTTATAATGAGCCACATTTTGTAGTAAACATAAATACGCAGTTCTCTGGAAGAAATCTGGATACACTTGATTAGAGAGACACGAGTGAGGTGCAGTTTAAATATTTTGTTGAAACACGCCCTGCATTTCAGGCCTGTAAGCCACTTGTTTCAAGTTTTTGTATCGTGCAAAACTTTGATGTAATTTATTTAAAGGAATCAAAGGCTGCACATTGTCAGATTCTTAACCTCTAAAGACCTGGTGTACACATGCGTGGACATCACATTTTGGGTTATATTACCATAGTAGTTAATGTATGGACATGTATGTGGGCAAAATTGTTGATATTTCATATTGTTTTTTGCACCATGATTTTCAAAACATGTTCAAAATATGTTTTGTATGTGTTATAAATACATGCAAAAGCAGTCAGGGAAAAAAACTGCTATGTTCAGGGTGAAAATAAAGAGTTTTGCACAAAGGTGACTTTATTGTGTTTTCTGGAAATGAAGACCGATTGTCCACATATGTGGACAGAATGTTTCTCTAAAACTACACCATGTAAAAAGATGATGCTTAGGTTTTATACTTATCAGGGTCCAATAAGCCCAAACAGCAAGGAGAAATAAAGAATGCATATCAAACAAGAGCTCGGGTCTTAAGAGGTTAAGACTCTGAATAAATTACTTCTTTATAACCACTCATAACTTGGACCGAGACATTTTTATGGTTAAACCGGCATAAAACATTTTGGACACTAACTGAACTCACTCTGTTGTCAGATCCACAGCTCCATTTAAGAACCTATACAAGTCATTTACAGAACCAACCCACCCCGGTAAAACGAGCAAAACAACACGTCAATTATGGGATTGACGCTGTTCCACGAGCTTCGGTGGCTCAATATAATCTCTCACTGCTGGTTTCTTTCATCTGTCTTTCTGGAATAATAAATCATGATCCTGCCTTTTAGGATCAATACGTACCTACATCCTTTCATGACTTCAACAAACTTATGCGACCTCTTGGAATATAGCTTCTACTTCTCTGTGGGTGTAAGATATTGGGTGCCCACATCATACGTAGACGTACATACAGACATACATAGATGCCGTATTGATTGCTTTGGCCTGATGCTGCCATATTCGACCGGCAAGACTGACCTGTAAACATACAAGTAAACAGGGGGGGGCTGCATTTTTCTGGATAAAAAGCACAGTAAGGTTCACTTTTCTCAACCGATTTCAGTGAGTTGCTTTTACATTCAGGGATTTATGATCCACATGGAGCAGAAAAAGCGTCTACAGTCCACATATTTTTGTAGGTTTTCTTACTTCCAGACAGCAGGGGCCAGATGTTCCAGTTTCACTTCATCTCTCTATGAGGCTTGTTAGTTGGTTCCTGATTGAAATTACAGTATAAGTGAGACAACATCACCTGTTTCCCCAAAACACAACACCTACATTGTGTTTTGCTGTTACACTTAATCCTGCACTGGTGAGAAGGTCATAACTTCCTGTCCACTGGGATTATAGCCAACATGGCAGTCACACACACACAGACAAACACACACACACACACACACACACACACAGAGTCACACATATACACACACACACACACACACACACACACACACACACACACACACACACACACACACACACACACACACACACACAGTCACACACTCACACACACACACACACAGTCACACACACACACACACACACAGTCACACACAGTTACACACACAGTCACACACACTCACACACACACACACACACACACACAGTCACACACACACACACACACACACACACACACACACAGTCACACACACACACACAGTCACACACACAAACACACACACACACACACACACACACACACACACACAGTCACACACAGTTACACACACAGTCACACACACTCACACACACACACACACACACACACAGTCACACACACACACACACACACACACACAGTCACACACAGTCACACACACAGTCACACACACAGTCACACACAGTCACACACACAGTCACACACACGCACGCCACACACACACACACACACACACACACACACACACACACACACACACACACACACACACACACACCATGGCCCTCGATCACTGACAGGAACAGGGCACTGCTTTTGTGCTTTTGGCACACATTAAGAATAATGTACTCTGGTTTCCCAATTCAGATACATGCTCAACACACACACACACACACACACACACACACACACACACACACACACACACACACACACACACTGGCTCTTGCCACACAGCACTGTAATTAGGTCTGTTTTGTGCTGATAGAGAAACAGTAATGTGATACACACACATGCTTCTGTGATTAAAGACTGAGCCGATGGCAAGAAGAGAGGACAGACGACATGCAAAAGTGAGAGGGAACAGGGAAGCGAAAAGAACAGCACCCGATGCTGCATCTGATATGTCGCTCAGGAAAGAAAAGACTGAACCAAAGAGAACATTTGATACTATTTGGTTATATAAAAAACAATCTAACCTGAGGGAACGTGAATTTAAATGCTTTAAGATGTTAGAAGTGATGGATTTACTTCCTGATAATATAATATGGACACATAAATGCAAGAATACTGCATGTGTGTGTGTGTGACTGGGTGAGTGTAGAGTGGTGGCAGGGCCAGATGGCAGTACCCTGGGGTGGAGGGAGGGGAGAGAGAGAGGGAGAGAGGGAGAGAGGGAGAGAGCTGTCATTTCACTTCATGCTGATAACTTCTGTTGTCGCCCGGCTGATCGTCTCCTCTCCACATTTCCTCCAATTATTACGTAACTCATAATGATGCAAATAAGCAAGAAGAATATGATATTTTAAAAGCATTTGAATCTGGAGAAACGAAGGCTGTGCACACTAAGTAAAAAGTGCATGACAAAGCACCAGTGTGCCGTATGTGGTGGCATTATCAGCTCTGGGATTCCCTTTTGTCAAACATTTGCTGTGATAAACGTGAAATAACTTGGGATTCAGCGCCTTGTGGAGGAGCAGGGATCAAACTGCTGATCCTCTGATTGCTGGACAACCAGTTCTACCTCTACATGCCCAAAATGAGGCAATATGACAAAAGTCACTGCAGGTGCTTCCCTCTCGGTTTAAACTGATTCTTGGCTGATTGTTACAACAACGGCAGGTGAAACTGCTCTGACTTTATCTTCAATGTGACACAAACACACAGAAACAATGATGTTAACCTTCCTTCACTCACTGACAAACTAACTCACTGTCCATTCACTGCTAACTGCTAACCTTTCCCTCTACGACGCTTGCATTCAGTCATTTTTGGTGCTCCCTTGAGTGCTTAAAGGAGGTTTGCTATTCTTATAACAGTGGATATTGAAGGGATTGTGTTCTTGATACTTTGTCAGTAACCATGCCGTGGTTTTGTGGGCTGCTATTTTTTAAAAATCTGGGCAGAGTGAATAAAAAAACTGCAGCTGCTTTTCACAATAGCTCAGTCAACTTTTTGCTGACTTGATTAGGAGCTAGACGGACCCAGGACCAGGTGCTGTACCACAAGTATATTTTTTACAAACCACCCTCTAAACTCTGTTGTGATGACTGGCTCAAACTAACGTCAACATCTCCATCAGTTCACAGACCTCAAGAAAACTGTGGTCACTCATTTTCAGTTTCCTCTCCTGAACTTATAGAGGCCATGTTGGTATTTGTATTTATTATTGTATTACATATTTAACACTTTGCATTTTAAGTTTTAGTCAGAGTATATCAAGAGAGATAAGATGCGATGATACGTAGATACCAGAATGATCAGTCCAGTTCAATCCAGTAAGTCATAAACCAGCCTTATATTGGTAGAAGGACAGCCAACATCCACACGTACTGCACATAAATAATGTGGTATGAAAATGTCCTGATGTAAAACACTCTGGCGATGGTAGAAATTCATTGTAGATTTGATCACATGACTTTAGATGATGTGTCATTTGTCTGACAGGTGATCTTTTGAGTAAGTTGTGTCCCATTGACAATAGTTTCTTTGAACTATGAGACCTTTTCCTGAGTTTAAACAGGTAATTTTTTAAAGTACTTTAAGTTGCCTGTAAATATATTTATATTTAATATGTTTCCTACAAACCTAGTAGTCTTATTTTTCTTCCTATGTCATATTTTTTTTTTTAAAACTTGAGGAGCAAAAAAAAAAGCAAAAAACATTTAAACTTTCAGAGTGAAGAATCATCTCGACTTTCCCCTGGAAAGAAAACAGGAAGTCCATCTGTTCCCAGTGAGACGAATCAGGGCAGAGAATTGGCTGTGGTGTCATAATTGCCCCAAGTAACCAAGGTCGACAGATGACAGCAGCTAATTGGAAAACTAATGAGGTCCAGAAACCCAGCCTGTGTGCAAGTGTGTGTGTGTGTGTGTGTGTGTGTGTGTGTGTGTGTGTGTGTGCGTGTGTGTGTGTGTGTGTGTGTGTGCAGACAGAGAGTAATGAGGTCCAGAAAGAAGGACAGAACGATGGGTCAGCCTTGTCAAGAGCAGATGCTCGTAAAACAAACAAAAATCCTGCCAAAGAACAACAACTTCCACTTGTATAAAAGGAAAAACTTGTGGTCACTCATTATTTTACAATGATTATACAGTTAATTAATTGTTAGTGGGTCAGGGGCGGCAGTTATTATAACACAATACATGCGATAGCTCAGAAATCAGATAATCAGCCGCAGATTAACACACATCTGCATCTTTTCTAAGACTTTTCTCTACACAACCAGTTGAAATAAGAGGCGGTAAATGATTTGAGCTCACATTACAGTATTGTACAGGAGAATTTCTTTGACACCAAGCGTAAAAGAAGAAAGAGGCGTTCCAAGTGTTTCAGGAAAAAGAATTTCTGGGAGGACACTACTGACCATTAATCAAAGAATCATAAATATACTATTTCACAGATTCAAATCACGATGTAGTAAAGACTTAAATTAGAAACAAGGCAGCACAATCGCTGATACGTTGTACACGTGTGCAAACATTAGTGAACACACTTTCATAGATGTCCAATCAGGGTTGAAAATGAAACAGAGTAAGCAGAGGTGGTCTGATGCACCTGGATGATTATATAATAATAATTTGGTATCTTCATAATTCTTGTCTGCCAAGTTGTGTCTGCGTGTGAATAACTTAAGGGCTTAACTCCATAAATGACTTTTATGTATGTTTTTGTAGGCATTTTTTTTACTGTCTTCCTATTTAACCCTTGTCGCATGTCGCACGTTTGAAAACGTAAAGCTGTGACACAAGCACGCAGGTGCTCAATTCAAAGACTGTTGGAAAGCGGACACTTCAAACTTTTTACAAGTGTTTGAATTTTGTCGATCGGCCTATTAAGACTAAATTTATGAAGAGCCGAAGTCGCACACTACAGCTCTTCTACGAGTTAGAAGATGCTGAATCTGGGGAAGAACGTTCTGATTCTGAGGAAGACTCCTTTCAGAGGATGAAGTGGATGCTGCGTGTGAAGACGAACGAGAGGAGGTGTCCGCGCAGACCCCCGCTCCTCCAAAGATCCAACTAGTTCCTGCTCGGATTTTGTGTTTCTTTTGCACTTTTACATACAGTGTGTCCATATATTATGTCAAAATAAATAAATACTTGTAGAATCACACAGGTGAGGTTGTGCTGAAAAGAAAGACACAAAGAAAGGCAAGCTAAGCAGTTTTAATGGGAAACACAAAGGTAAAATGAAAAGTAGTAAAAAACCCCAGACTCTGAAGGGTTAAGGGGACTAGAATCACCTGGGGGTCAGTGAACACATCATCCTGCAGACTTTTGCCTGTTTGTTGTTCACACCACAGATTGTACTTCCTCATTTGTTGTCTTCCCACAGTAAGAAAACAGTTGGAGGAGGAAGAGGCCACTGCAGCCGGACAACAGGATGTAATTTAGATGTAATTTTGTAACAATCAGACTAAAATCTGGATTGAAAGATGTATTTGCAGGTCAGGATGAACTTTTTTTTTTCAAGTTCAAGTATATATATATCATCTCTATTAGATTCAGAGACCATCTATGTGTAGTTTATGATCACTATAAAGCCGTGGATGCCATCAGTAGATTTTCTGTGTTTCTTTGACCTCGACACTGACCGGTTGTATTTTTTAGATTTATCATTGGAAGCAAAACTGTGACGCGGTGACAAAGGAGCGATAAAAAGGGAGCATCTCTTTGAGCAAGATTTCACACATTAACACAAGCTTCCAGTCACACACGCAAACACACACATACACGTGAAGAAAGACTTATCAACTCATCAGAAGGCCGACAGCCAGTTGCCTCTTAAACGTGGAGATTAAACCACCAGAGAAAGAGGATTATGGGAGACACAAAGAGCAAGAGAAGGGGAGACAGACACAGAGGAAGAGACACTGGAAAGGGGGGAGAAGGAGAGAATGAGCAGGAAGACGGAGCTACAGAAATAGAGAAAGAGGGTGAGATATGTGATGGGGGGGAAAAAAGGACGGTGGGAAAGATGAGAGGTGTGGAGACAAAGCTGTCACATGCAGAGAGAGAGAGAGAGAGAGAGAGGGGGAGGATTTAGATGAGAGGAAACATTATTATGTACATTACAATGGTGGCAGTGGTGGTGGTGGTGGTGGGGGGGTCACATGCAGGGTCCTTCTTTTGTATATATCCCCCCTGAAGTATATTATTTCTATTTTTAGGCTTCCTCTTGTCTGAACTGTTCATATTTTTATATCTCCTCCTCTTTCTATCACCGTCCACTACTTTATACGTTTGTATTGTACTGAACGCTCTATTTTTGTTACCCACTGCTGCTGTAATGTTGTGAATTTCCCCATTGTGGGACTAACAAAGGAATATCTTGTCTTTATCTTATCTTATCTTATCCTCAACACGTGACACGACATTACTAACGGCTAACCTTTCTCTTGTGTAGGAATTTGAATAGCCATGAAGAATTCGAAGCCATAACGGCCGTTCCTACTGACTCCTTTCTGTTTTTACTTTCAGTCGGACCCAGAAACACAAAATAATTGATGTAAAGATTATGTTTATGTTTTTGAAAGCTGGAGGAGGGTGACACAGCTTGCCCTGATATATTCCAATTTGCACGGATCCTCGTTTGCAAGACGACGGCAGCTCAGAGCCACAGAGTCAAAATGGACGCATTTATGGGAAATACTCCAGGTTCAAAAGAAAAAACAGTTCCTGCACACACTCATCCCCTCTGCATTGATTTATTAAAAAAATTCAATGCTGAAACAGCGATGAAAGGTGATGTTTGCCCTATATACATATTATCTATACATAATATTATGAACTCTATTATCATTCAGTGGCACAGTGCGCTTCAACACAGCCCATAAATGCATAATAATCCATAGCTGTATTGGAGGGGTGTCCTTCCATGATCACACACACCAGCTCAGTCACACAGATAATATCTATAATCATACATGGTCAAAATTATATTACAAAGGAGACAAACATTATTCCAGGTTAATGGCATACATGTGTATAAGACACAGCCCGAAGTAACAGGATACATATATATATATATATATATATATATATATATATATATATATATATATATATATGTATATATATATATACACACATATGTAGGACATACCCTCTCAAAAAATTCTCACTGCTCTCTAACTCGCTAATCCTCCTCGTGTCAGACGAGTCAGCTTGGTTTGGGTTAACTCTTCATCTGGAGACTTGAGCTCCGTCAGCGCCAGCACACCAGCACGAGGCCGGTAGATGTTTCATATAATGAAGACCAGCTGGACCGTCCGTGTTCGGATATCTGGCAGCAGAAGGCTGTTCTGCCCCTCTAGTCCTTCAGAAAGCAGAAATCAACTGGCAATGCTCCTTTAAAATTCGCTTTGGGGTTATTACACGTTTAATTTCTATCCTGTTGACAAGCTCACAGAGATCTGGGAAAAAGTCATGAGACACGAGAACTTTAAATGATTGTTGTTCATATTCTGTGCAGAGGTTTGAGTGTTTGATTGTGAATGTTGCTGCTAATGTGTTTACCTAGCAGGATAACATGATTATCAATAACCAGCTGAGGCCCTGGCACCATGTCCAGTCCTCCTCTCTCCCACTTCACTCCATTTCCTCTTTTTTGTTTGTCACAATTACAAAGTCATGACTGAGATTTCTTTTTTTTTTCTCCAACTCATAATCGCTGTTAACTCCCAACTTTAAAAAATGCCCATGATCACCAGAACAGCTTAAAAGATCAGTATTTTATTTCATATTAAAGCTCTGTTCAGTGATTGGTGGACAGCAACAGTGGACGCCCGTGCTGCTCACACTCACCGCCGTGTAAAATCAATCATCCTGTGACAGGAGGTTTGATGGGACACTGTGTAGCAATCACAGATAAGCTTTAGATATATACTATCTACTTTATTCACCTCTGTTCATATCAGGAGACACATTAAGCCACTGAATAAATGAGACTCATTATTTCCTCTCTATTGGGTATTCGACCGCCATAATATCCCGCTTCAAGGTCAGGTCTGCTTTCCCTTTTGGTTCAAAGTTAATCTTCTCTCCTTCAGTCTGCGTCTGTGGCTTTTTCCTGTCTGTTCTCTTCTCTCTCATTCTTGGAGGAAACAGTGTTTCCTGACAAGACACAAGCACAGCATGCATAAAGTGCAAACCTAACCTTCAGCCATCTTTCTCTGCTTATTTAAGATAAAAGATAAACGGTGCCTCTTTAATGTATCCCTGAAAACACATTTGCAAACTAAATTAATCATCTTATTTGCATGCCGAATAACAAATTCATACACGAGGAGCTTGTTATGTCTTTGTTAAGAGTTTTGTCTCCTGCCTTTGGCCTGACTGACTGACTGACGTCCTGTTTCGACGCCTCTCTCCTCTCCGACGGGACACTTGCAGCAGGGGTCGACAGGATCTTGGCCACATTTGTGAGCTTTGGGAAGTTTGCTTCATGGCGCTTCCGCCACTGAAGTGGATCAGCGTCTGTGTCAGGGGACAACAAGTAGGCTGCCAGCTCGGTTTTAATTTTGTCTGCCTCTGACTGGGAGGAAGATGGCACTTTCTTCTTGTAGTATTTTCTTCCTGGGCTCATGCTGGGCCGGGCTGTGGTGGGACTTTGAGCTCTGTGACAGCTATTCTTCATTTGTTCCACCTTGTTGTGGTCAATGTGAGTCGTCCAGAACCTGGGCTCCATCGTGATGACAGGGGTCAAAGGTCAGGGGCACTCTATTGGTCATTAGGGTGCCCCAGTATGTGCTATTAGTTTATTTTTGTGAGCTCAGCTGGTAGGAGACTGCCTCTGAACAGGCAGACAGGGCGTCACAGCTGCATTCATTGACTCTGACACATCTATGTGCTGCCGTGTGGACACAAGGTGCCAGCTTCTCTTCTCTAACCCCAGGACATCCTTTGCCCTGAACCCCACCTGGTTGGGGACTGTGTGATCTGCTGATGAGTGGATTTAAAGATTTACACTGAACTCTGCATGTACTGCAGCCATCTCTCTTCTTTATTTCCAACCGAAGGAAAATCACTGTCAACCTTTAATTCCATTGATGTGTTTGTGGATCTTTCACTCCGGCCACATACATACAGTGAAGGGCTGATATGTCCAAGCAAATTAAAGACCTCTATGTGCTCCAAACACATTTTCTGACTGATTGCCTTTAAATTTGGCTCAAAAACACCAGTTGCCACTGGCAGTCTTGCTGTGTACGCTGCAGTTTTGGAACAGCAATGAAGAATTGATATCTGGGAAACTGCCGGTTTTACTTTTTTGATATCAGATCAGTGCATGGACTCATACTTTCCAATACCCGATCCAGCATTTTAGGCTGTTTGGGAGGCATTTCCGATCCTGGAATCAGTATCATAATATCTCTAGCTGAGAGGCAAAGAAATGTTCACATCAGCCTGTGGGTGTAAATCAGATATTTGGGATTTCTGGAAGAAAATAACTGCAGAGGTGTCAACAACATGGTGATAGAATGGCTGCAAAGCCACCACAGCAGGTATTTACAGCTTATAATTCTAATTATGATTGAAAGGAACTGTTTATTTCAAGTGTCAACAAACTGCTACTACAATAAAATGTATTGTTTCCCATTTTCTGAAGGGACTAAGTGGAAAGAGTATACTGAACAGCAAAGAAACTGTAGCTGCAGTTTCCCACTGAGAGCTTCCAGTCCACATGCACCTTGTACGCAGGTGACAGCTTGTTTGCAGTGGCATAACAATTTTGATCTGGCATTTGTACAGGAATTCCTGTGGCTTTACACAGAACAAACATTATCCTGGTTAGACTTCCCACCTCCGCCTCTCCCCTGTCTCGGGATCTCGTTTGGACAGATAACAAAGCTGCTGATGTAAAACATGTTAATGAGGGAGCAAATATAAAATATACTGTAGATGCAACAGATTTTTTTTTTTTCTGCGAAGGAGGCATTACATTAAATCCCTTTTTACTGCGGAGGTTTTTGATCTGTGGGAATCCGCCCAGCTAATCAATCATGTGTGTCACAGCGCTGCAGCCTTTTGTGACTGTCAACAGGAGTTACCATGAATACAAAAAAAAAAAACACACTTCAAAACACTCTGTTAGCCACTGAAGCTCAATGTGCTGCTGGCACTAAGTGTGTGTTTGAGATTGTGTGTGCATTACTTTGCCTGTAAGAGGGCGTGTGTGTGTGTGTGTGTGTTAAGGCCTGGGTTCATGCAGAGTGTCATACAGAGCGTGGGACTCTCTTCTATATGACAATAACATCAAAACCACTCAGGCTTCCTCTTTGATTTCACACACTTTACACACACACACACACACACTTCTCTCTATCCTCTCAGTTTTTTCCATCCTCGTTGACTCGGCATGTGTGGCTGTCAAAGCCTTGCTCTGTGCTTTAATCTGTGACAGGGACTTGTTTGGTAAATGATGAATGACGCACTGCCCCTTTTTTTTTGTCGGCATTTTGTTCATGTAACAAAAAACTAAATGGAGTACTGGGAACCTGTTTCTCTCTGCCTCTAATTAGCTGACTTACTCATCTCTTTTATCAAAATTGCAAATTACAGGACAGGTTAAAGATCACTGGAGTTGTCAGCGTGCATGCGTTTGTTCTGGGCACCTAAAAACGTAAATAAAGATCACTTTACTCCTGAGAACTGGTTACAGCCACTGTGAAGGAACCTGTAAAGTGTCAGAGGGACCTTGTTGGTTTTACTTCCTATGTGGTTTTATTCTCATCTTAACCACCTTGTCGGGCTTTATTTTGTTTTGAAAGTACTTCCTGATGTTACGAAGTGCCACATAAATAAAGTTTATTACTATGATTGTATTTTGTTTAAATCTTTATAGCAACATTATTTAAATGTCTTGTCCCAGAGTACAGGTGAGGCTCTCACTTGGTTTTATCACTTCAATGAATAAATGTGATGAACAGCATTCTGCTTCTCACGAGGAAGTTGTCTGATGTTGATATGCACGTGGAAGTAGAACAGAAGGAGAACAGAGCAAACAGCCCGCAGCTACAACTGCCAGCCTCCATGGCAACATTACACTTCCTGTTTACATCTCACAAAGCATTATGGGGGCTGTTGTTAACTCTGGTGTTTGAGCACCTAACAGGTCAACACATGCAGGCAACCCTTCACTTTCCCCTGACCTGCTTGTCCATGTACTGTGGGAGGAAACTGGAACTGCTGGAGGATAAAACCACTCAGCCGACATGCAAAGGAACATGCAAAGCTGGGAGGTGACGGCGCAGGACGCAGAACAGGAACATGAGTCTTTCAGCTCAGTGGAAGAAGGAAACGTCTGCAACGGGTCATTGCTTTCAACATTTGCAAATTCCACGGTCACACCTGTCCAGTATGCCACAGGTCCTCCTCACACTAAAAACTACTAAAGTCTGTCATTCAAAAACATGGTTTAGGCAGGTATTTTCTAATAACACTGGTTTAAAACAAAAGGTATAAATGCCACAAAATGCACATTATCTCATGTTTTAATTCATCATCTGAAATCGGAAAAGGATGTTTTTCACTTTTGTGGAGAGCAACAGAGTGGTGACTTTATTAGTTTAGTGCCAGTGATTACGACCTCTCAGTCTGTTGGTGTGTGTGTGTGTGAGTGTGTATCAGAGAGAGAGAAAGAGAGAGAGTCATTGATTGTGTCCCAGGCCTGAGGGGCCGCCAAGACAGCTTGACTGGTGAGAACAGATGGCAGCCCACTGTGAGAGTGTGTGAGTGTGTGAGAGTGTGTGAGAGTGTGTGAGTGTGTGTGTGTGTGTGTGTGTGTGTGTGTGTGTGTGTGTGTGTGTGTGTGTGTGTGTGTGTGTGTGTGTGTGTGTGTGTGCTTCTGATGAAAGGAAGACATGTAAACGCTCACACTCCATCACTCCAACTTCACACATGATGCAACCCACGCCGGGACAGGCTTCACACTCGTCAAAGCCTGAAATGACAAACTCTGCTTCTCCATGATTCCTCCAACACACACACACACACACACACACACACACACACACACACACACGTAATAGGAACTCAGCAAAACTCAACTTCACCTGGGTCACAGAAAGTAGTAGTATTTCAGTCAAGATAATAGAAAACTGTCCATTTAAAGCAAATCAACAAAATCAAGAGCTTTGACTTCATCATTACTGCAACAACAGTGACTCCTGCTGTATATTAAAGTATTTCTCTGCTTCATATCCACTGGACTGTACATGTACGTCCTCTGTTACCGACTCTGACAAGCTGTTGTACCTCTATACCAAATGTCTGAAACACAGAATGAAACTATCTAACAGTAGAGTTCTCCAGAGGGATCCTGGAGGCCGTGTTAGCACCACTATGTCCCTGTTCAATTACTGCTGTGGACCTTTGCTGCATGTCCACCCATCTCTCTCCTGTTGGTCTCTATGTTATCAGCTGTGCAATAAAAGCCCCAAAAAAAGACAGTCTCAAATGTAATCTTGTGTGCTCGTCCTTATTTAGTTAACGCCAATTTAGGGCGAAGCCATTCTTTGTGCATTTCAAGCAAAAGTTTTTTTTTTGCATGCAGTCCCTCTGAGGAGGTCAAAGGTCAGCCACATAACAGTACCCCTGGAGCTTGTGAGGAAGGAAGGACACCCTGTCTGCTTTGAGGAAAGAAAGAGACTAACCGGGAAAAGGAGGTTTCATTTTTCGCTTTGTCATTCAAAGTGAGACGGGAAAAAAGAGAATGATTTCATTCCTTTTGTTGTCCCCCTTTTCAATCTACATGTGACCCTGTACAAAACACCTTTTGTGTCCGTCATGTTCCTCTCACTTCCATCTTTCTCTTTTCCGTATTGCTGTTTCTCTCTCTCTCTCTCTCTCTCTCTGCTATTCCACAGTCTGACCCAGTACATTTGGCCAAATCAATTGCCACACTTCTGGAGCCAAAGCCCCGAGGCTCAGCTGTGGCTCCGTACGCTCCCACACATCAAAAGCACAGACACAGAATTATGCAATGCTCTTATATAGGCTGCGGTTTAGAGTTACCGATATACATATTTTACCACGAGTCACTTGCACATGAAGCCTGAGATTTCCCCCGTGTGACGATAAACAACAATACACAAATCTCAAGTGTTTGAAAGATACTGATTTGAGGGTAAGAGGATAGGCTGAGGCGTCCTCACCAGGCTGATGATGTAAATCTGTGACGGAAAACCACAAGACAAGCACCAGAAATGCTTTCCTCTCTTTCGGCTACTGCCCCGTTTGTGATGATCACATAAAAGGTGCTGATTAGTATTTATTATAACCCCTGCATGGATAAATGAGGGTTAAAGATTCAGAGATAAAAGCAGTTTTCATCAAGCCTGGCTGCATTTCATCAAACTGTTAATAAGGGAACCATGTCTGACGGAGCTAAACATTTTAAATGAAAGCTTGTGATATCTATAATTTTCTTATATTTTACTTTAGCCTGTCTGTGGCTCTCAGCATCAAGAACATTCATTCCCTCTGAATACATAAATCTTTAATCACAAATAATTTCCTAAGACATGTGGGCACCGTAGGTTTTAACAAATATTACCCACACAGGGGTAAATAGTGTGTTTGTTGCTGTGTTTTTAATAAGTAATGCAGGTCTTGGACACAAAGCACTGAGCTACAGTACATCAGGCTTTGGCTGCATGGGCAATAATTGTTTGTGGGGTCATTTCGTTGAACTTTTTGCTCTAAGCTCAGAGGTCACGCTGCAGCTCGGTGTTTCCATTCAAAAATACATAAAATAATAATAGCATGCTGTATATTGTGTTTAACCCTTATTGACACTCTGTTCTCCTTCTTGGAAATCTTTGAAATAAAGAGATTATGAGATTTCACTTTGTTTTCAAAGTGGTGGCCTGCATCAGTTTAAGGTCTGGGAGTGATGGAGTGTGTGTGAGTGTGTGTGTGAGTGTGTGAGTGTGTGAGTGCCCATTGCCTTAGGAGAAAAACCACACTGTTGGTGTCAAACAGAGTCAAAAGGACGGAGGCCAGATTGTTTTCTGTGGAGTTTGAACTCGTGTTTGATGTTTCATGTTTGGACTCATCACCTGCACAGATGACACCACATCAACAGAAAACACAGCGGACAGGAGCACAGAAAAACACTGGTATGAAATAACCTACATCCTTACCATGAACTCATGTTATCATGTGTGTGTATGTCTGTGTGTGTGTATATATATATATATGTGTGTGTGTGTGTGTGTGTGTGTGTGTGTGTCATCCAGGCACCATTTCGGCACCATCTGCCCCTGTTGGTTCTCATGGCAACCATCACCAGCTGTGTGGTGGGAAATGTTAACTTCACACACTGCCTGTCATGCTCTCCCATCCACACACACACACGCACAAGCACAAACACACATACACGCACACGCACACGCACAAGCGCACACACACACACACACACACACACACACACACACACACACCTGTTCTCTCTCACACACTCTTCTCCTCCCATGACTCTCGTACTGAATCTCTTCAAGGCTCATTAGTTTGCTTTTCCCGGTCGATCGTTCAGGCCAGTTTGTGACTCACCTCTGCTGAAACTTCCAAGGTTGAGTACTTTGTCCAGTCCTGTGGACACAGGCCACACTGTGTGTGTGTGTGTGTGTTTTCTTGTTTGTCCTGTGATGATACCAGAGATACATTTGTTTCCCATATAGAAGTTGTTTGTTTAGTTTAATAGTTTGTCTTTAGCTATAATCCATTTAGTCTGTAACTGTAGCAGCTGGAAAAGAACTGATCTGATTCCTTAAACACAGAGTTATCGTACCAGCAGGACAGGAGAATAACACAGAGGGTGTGTACTTCTACCTACACTAACACACACACCATTTCACCTGATTACTGACTTCATGTCTCATGCACACTTCACCCAGAACTATTTTACAGTTCAGAGTATTTACACACACAAATAAAATACATTATAAGCGTCAGTCATGGTGTATTATTGCTGAGAACAGTTTGGTCTAGTGTTTTTGAAATATCAGTATATCTAATACCAATAACATCTTAGTGATTTTTCTTTCGCAAGCCTGACATTTAGAGGATTAAATGAGACTTTACGTTTGCATTTACTTTCAGACACTAATGTCTGCAAACACAACGAGGAGGCAACATTTTTCCTGATGTAGTAAAGCCGCCTCCGGAAACCCTAAAATTACTGGACCACGAGCATTTGGCAGCTGCTACGGCTGGATTCTAGGAGCTTGTTTGAGTCCACTGAGAAGCAGACAATCATAACGCAAAATCATAACACCAAAGGGCAATGTGCTATTCAACTAATCATGGGGAAAAAGAGTGTCCATTTGGTGCAATATGTAGAATTTGCATACAGGCAGTATATAATTCAAAATGTATCAAAGTAAAGTGATGAAATCATGATAAATCAATATCTATGGGTTTAAATGGTGCAGTTATTTCTAAAAATCCTCAAGAGAACAATTAGAAACCCACATGAAGCAACAATATAGTTACTAAAGTAAAAGTCTCACAACTTCTGCATCTTTCCCAAATTACAGAGTTCTTTCCAGGTGACTGTCAAGAACTTATTAACTCAACCACTTGCAGCATAAAGCGTCGCCCACAAGAGTAAACCATGCTTATTAAATGCTGTTGAAATGTGGGTGTGAAGCAAAGCAATCAGCTGCACTCAGCCCCTGCTGCTAAAGAGCTTGGGGTCTCCAATTTGGCCACCAGAGGGAGCAAAACTTCACCTGAGTGCCACTTATTTATGTAAATGCGTCGTTCGTCTTCTGTCAGTTCATCTCCTTAACAGCAGTAGAGATATGGTTTGTGTACCTCTACGCACACACACACACACACACACAGTCTCTTTCTGTCAGTTTTCTCCATACGTCCTCCCCTCCTTTGACAGAAGAAGAAAGCCTATAGAGATGGAATTTTTCCTAATTAGGCACAAATCATTAAACTCTCTTTCTGTGTTGAATAAAACATGCACTGGCATCGCTCCTCAGGGCTTTTCACATATGTTAAAACTTAATTTGTATGTCAATGGTGACCTCTGTAGGACGCACTTTGCACATGCACCGCCTGCTTACTGTACAGCCCCTAACTGGAGGCGGACTTATCCACAGATGTAGAAACATGGATGCCTGCTGCATGATAATTTACACTTGATGCTGCCTGTTCAGAGATCGGAGCCTTCGTGTCCCACTGGAAGTTGGTGTCTAATTCAGAAAGTTAATGGTTTTGCACAGAGCTGCTTAATCGGCCTCTGGGGAACTTCCTACTTACAACCAGAATCATGGTCAGTTTCAGCAATTTCATCAAAATCCATTTAGAATTAAGTGAATTATAGTTGATTTTGTGCATCTGAAATTATAGTTTACCAGCAGCTCTTGACCTTCCTAATATGGGATCACATGATCATATGCTGCAGCTACATTTCTTTATCTATGATCCACACACTGTTCACGTGTCTGTGTGCTACAGAGGTGGGCGGCTTCCTTGCACTAATTAATTGCTTTCCTCACCTAACTTCCCCACATGGTTTTAATTCTCTTCTAGTTTCTTGGCAAACTACGGCAAAATCAAATGGCCAAAATCCGCTAATACAACGTAAGAGCCAGCGAAGGTAACTCCAGTCTCTGGCAGTCTGAACACACGCCAAATAACACTACGGATCAGCCAATCCCCCCAAATCTTTCCAGAAGGAAAAGAGGGAAAGGCCTCAACAGCATCCAGGCAATAACCATTGCTGCATAAAACATTCAGAAGAAAGCACCAGGATCTGCTCAGGAAGTCAGAAATTAAGTTTCAATCAAAAATGGGAAAAGGTTAAAGAAAATGGCAGGCGGTTACAGGTAAGGGATGATTTTGTGCAACCTGGATGACTTGCAATTATTGGATGAGCCGTGAATCCAGGTCTGGAGAGAAAAAACAGTGATTCTCTCACAAGAGAACGTGAAGCCATTTTTCTCTGGCTGCAGGCGAAGCGTAAATGAGTCACATGGCAAGAAAATGATCCAAGACACAGAAGCAACTTCAGAGTGACTGGAGAAGAGGAATTTAAAGTTTTGAAATGGCCCTGTCAAAGTCCAGGCCTAAATCACATTGGAAAGTGGCGGGTTTCTGAAACAGGAATTTCATGCCTGCTGAGTTGAGGCAGTTGTGTATGAATTAATCCCATCTGGTATTACAGCTTATCACGTCTATGTGTTCTGTTATATTGGATGTGAAAGGGAACAGACACTCTTTTTGAATCTGCTCATTTTTCCTTTTACAAATATGGACAGTGTTGTGTGTCTGAACTACAACTTCTGCTGTTGCACACAAGTCTAACACAACAGTTAGCAGTAGTTACTATTACCAATAGTTAGTAATAGTAAAAATGGTGTGAATCACATGGGCGTAAATACAGTTATGGTACATTTCTTGTCTCTCTCCACTATTACTATCAATTCAAGGCATCATCTGCCCCCAAAGAACATTTCTAAATGGTATGAACCTACCACAGATGTAATAACTCTTTCCCATATCAGTATTTTACTTAGGGTTGTCAATCAATTAAAAAACAATTAACTAATCGCAAAGTTTGCTGTAATTAATGGCTGAAGCTTGTAATAATTAGATTGGATATTTGGATATTCAAGTGTAAAATCACATGAAGTAGAATCAACACGTACAAATTCACATACTATTGCTGAATAGCATCTTTTTATCTCATCTTAATGTCAAGGCACTAAGAACACTACACCTCCATAACATACAGCCTCTGATTAGCAAAGATCTGTAAGAATTACACGGTGACATGTGTTCATATCGGTGTTATTGTTGTTGATGTGCATCTCTCTCTCTCTCTCTCTCTCTCTCTCTCACCCCAGCAGGAAGCCGCCCACCTCCGATCCGGGTTCTGAGTTTTTCCTCGCCAATGTCGCCTTGTGCTCGCTCATGTGGGGATTCTTTGCTCATCAACCCCGTTTCCACGAGCAGGCGGCTGATGAATCCACCGTACACTCAACATAGTGGATCATTTAGCAGCTCGAGGGCCAGATATTTCCCTCAGGTGTTGGTGGAGGAAAACTGAGCTAAAATGAGAGGGAATAATGGAATTAGAGTCGATTATTCAGGCAGACAGAGACGGGACTTCAAACGGGAGCTAATGTTGCTCCATATCTGCTGAATTTGAAGCATCTGTTACAGCTCCTTTCCCCTCCCCACCTCAAATACAATTAAATGTCCTGTTTTAGAAATTGTTCTTAGGTTAAAGTGTGCAGGTGTTGGGATGCGCACTGAGGTAATTATACACATATGAGCACAATGTTCATGTTGTAACTTTATGCACTGTTAGGTTACACCTACTAAAAAACTCCATCATTTATAAGATGGACATTATTCCAGTATTCCAACAATTCAGTATTGCACTTCCATAAAGTTGAGTGAATCACAAGTGAATCACTGGTTAAAAGAACCAAAACCTACAGTTCCCATAATGCAAACAATCATTTAGTTTGACCCTCCCTGACTGGTTAACGCTCCAAACTTGGCCTTGGCCCAGAAGACACTTCACACTCAGCAGTGCGAGAGTGTTTTCCTTCTTCAGCCCCTTCATGCAGGACTTTAATCCTCTAAACTCATTCAGACCGACTGTGAAACCTAAAGTTAGAGAAGCCCTGTGAAGCCTCTGCGGTGCTCCAGACATCGAGCTTCTGATGGAGGAACATGGTGACCAGCGGGATTCATACAACCTGATCTGGGCTAACATGAAGGGTCGAGCTCCTTGCTTGGTTTTCAGATTGCAGCGGACCACTCACGCATATCCGTGGAACATGTGGTAATAATACATGTAGAGTCATTTCGGCGCGCCTAGCAAGGGCTGAAGTAAGTAAGTAGGCAAAATGCTATCAATAAACATTACTGCCTACGATATCAAGGTCTCCAGCCTGATTTTCCTCACAGCTAACAGAGATGTCCATCACAAACAGCACTGAACTGAACTAATTTAAAGTATTGCTGTCAGAAGAACGCAGGTATTGTATTTTCCTTAGAGATTTAGTAGACGTAGAAAAGTCTGAGAAATTAGGAATATTCCAGAAAGTGCTTAGTTACTGTTTTCAGAGCCACATTACAGATCTTTTTTAAATATTCTATCAATAATGTGATGTAAAAAGTTGCTGCTGTTTTGACAACTTTAAGATTCATCTCCTTTCATCTTATTGGTCAGCCTCTTTTTTTTTTATTTTTCCTTCCTCAAAAGACTGAGAACATACACGACTTTGTTAAAAGAGAAGAAAACATTTCTTATTTATTTCTCCCATCCAAATTTTCCTACACAGCCCAACCCTCCCGTTCCAAACACTCCTCTACCTCCTTTTGGCTGTATCACGCTCGAGGGATAAATCAAATGATCTCAGATGAAAGAAAATGACGTTCACAGCGCAGATGAAAAACTGGAGGCAGTAGAGCTGTTTAACACCATCACTGTGTATCTGCTGCGCTCCTTTTCTGTCTCAAACCAACCTGGAAATAAAACCCACATCACACTTGAGGAGGCCCCTGCCTTCTGCTGTGCTGCTGTGCCACCGAGACTCTCAGATCTCCCAGCGAATTATGCATTCTCCTAAATACATGTGACTGGAGCTATTAAAGCTAATGTGCTGGTTGTGCTGTTTTTTTTTTATCCACATAACTAGAGGCTTAATTTAAGTTGGCATGTATATGGTGTTTAATGCTGCTGTTGAAAGCCAGCTCGTGTCATCCTCACAGGCCGAGAAGAGGCGCTCTTTACTCGAGGCTGCTGCAGAAACGGAGACGAGATGAGGGGTGAGCTGAGATGATAAAACTGTCCAATGAGATGAACCTTTAGTGCGCTCGCACATTAAATTGCGCTAATGAATAAAAGTAAAAGAGCTAATTAGATTAACGTATGATTCAGATGACCGGCTGATTCATAATGAGTGACTCATCTGGATCAAGTGGTTTTCAGCATCATCTCTGATACAGACATTAACTGTATGGACTAAATAGCTCTAATTGGCTCAAAAGGGAACAAAGAAAACAGGTTCATTTAATCAAAAAATGATCCCGTAAAATCATTATATTGGAAGAATTTGATGGAACATTTGTAGAAAAAGTACACGAGTTATTTAATTTGTCTGTTTCCGTTTTAGATAATCACTCACTGAGGACATTTATACACAACTTTTACAAACCAAGAAGTTTATTGATTTGCTCTCATGGAAACTTACTCGGACACAAAGGGTCGCTCCTATAGCTTCTGGCTCTATGTGTCACTGTGGTGTGACTTAAAACTGTTGAACAGATTTCAGAAGTAAATATTATTCAATTCATATTTGGCCATTGTTTCCATATATTTTAATACAGACCATTCTCAAAGCAATTATTAGTTATTGTTTTATGATACTTGTATTTATGTACAGTGTTGCACATGTAAATATCCCAGAGCTGAAACTATCAGTGAAATAAAAAAGATCAATAACTGACTGAAGGTCAAAGGTCATTTTTTAAAGCAAAAACATCAAATGCTGACTGATCCACACCTCTATGACAGTAAACAGTCTTTAGTCACCAATCTGTGATGTTTTATCTCCACTAGCCAGGAAAGTTACCAGGAAATTAATCAATAATGAATCTGTCCTCAGTTGAGTCATGGTTTGTAATTTTCATACTTGATTATTTGTTTTTATACTTTATACTATAGTTACTTATTTACTCCATTTCTTTTTAACATTTAAAGTTAAAATACTTTTAACTTAAATCATTAAACTCTTTTCATACCCAGCTCTTGTTTCAGTGATCTTTCCATTCACATAACTTTCTCTATAAATATCCTGTGTTCATAAGTTTACTCTCTGCCTACTTTGCAAAGAAATCAAACAGCTCTGGTTTGTACTGAAAGATTAAAAGTAGCACAGAGAACGTTTTGAACGCTGAGCCTTAAATAAAAAAAGGTGCTTCCTCTGAACCTCTGGGGAGTCTGCACATATCTGTCTCTGTGTTAAAGGGCAGAGTGGGGGAATTTGTCAGTGCTGTGCAGCTCTCCGTCTGTTGTAATTATTAATTTTTGTAAATTTTGCCACCAAGGTTTTCCACACCCCAACAGACGGCTTTGAACTTGTCACAGGAGGCTTTGTGTGTAATCTTCTTCACTGTGCTGCTGTCTTCGCCTGTCACTTCAGTCTAGCGGCCCTGGCAATCAGACTGGATGCCGATCGTATTTACCTGTATGAGAATGTCAAGGTGGTAGCGGAGGAGAGGGGCTCTCGCAGCGAGCGTGAACACCGAGGCGTCGCTCAGACAGAAGCAGCACATTTCCTGAGAACTAGACACACAGAGGATTGTACATCTGTCAGCTCGTATTGGTAAACAGACGAGGAAGGCTGCTGGGAGATTTACACTCGTTGTTAAGTGCTCTATACTGACAGTATATACTATTAACCTTGACATGTACAACAAAGTCATGCTGTGTATTTTCATTTTGAAGGAGCATCGCCGTGTTTACGCTTTACACCGAACATTTCACCAGAGCTTCAGTACTGCAGAGCGTCTGTCCCATATAATCTGATGTGACTAATACTTCAATGACTAACAGTCTGACCTTTTTCTTGATTAGTCTTCGTTTGATGCATTTTCACATATTAGAGTCTATGTGACATTAGCTTCATTAGACATTTAGACTGTGGTTGTGTCATCAAAGTGCTTTGAGTAATTACTGCATTAGTCATTTTTATTTTTTTTCATGTGTTAAATGATTTGTGAAACTTATTGCAGAATTTTGACCCAAGGACAACCATGAGCTGTTTTTTGTATCCTTAACTGAACTTTTAAACTGCCATGGAGTGAAAGCAGCAAATTACAAATCATCACTGAGCTTGATTGTGGAACAAGGATGTAAATCTGTAGAACTGCTGATATTAAGCAGCTATAATGTTTGCCAGCTTCGGTTAGCGTGTTAGCATGCTAACAGCTGCCATTTGGCATGAAGTGCACGAGGATCTGTGCCAAATTTCATTGCTATGCATCCAATAGTCAAGCCAGTTTTATCAATATAGCTCAGTATCACAAATCTCAAATTTGCCTCAAGGAGCTTTAGTACAGCACACAGCTCCCTGATCCCTTAGACCCTCGACTGGGAAAAGGAAAACTCAAATAGTAGAATCTGGTAGCTGGTGAGATATTTCATTCACAGTCACAACTGTCAACCTCATGGTGACACCAGAGGAAAAGTCAGGGGATCACCAAAGTCTTTAGGATATATCATCAGGGAACCTTAAATATTCATTCAGTAGTTGTCAAGATAGTTCAAAAATATGGTGCTGGAAGAAAAGTGGGATCTTCCACTACAGTAGATCATCCTCTGTGGACCATGAATGTCTGTACAAAATCTCATGACAACAGATCCAGTAGAACCATGCTGTGTAGCGTGGCTAAAAATGATCTGTGCTGATCTGATCATACTCAGAGTTTACAGTGATTTGTGGTCTCATTACCCTTCAGCGTCTGTATGAAACAGGCCGACCTGACGTCTGGCTTTGCAGCAGGCGTAGTGGACCTTCACCGCCAAAACTACTGCAGGCCATGAACAGACTGCTGCAGCGGAAACACTGGAGAAGCTGAAATTACATTATGCTGTAAGTGAGGTGCCGACAGCAAAAAGGAAAATGGAACAAATAGAAAAAAAAAAAGAGGCGCCAACCAAAGAAATTCTCTGTAAAGAAAAAGCCCAAAATGAAAAGCCCAACTGTGAGAAAATAAGGATGAACATAACAGAGGGGAATGGGGAAGCACTGAGGAGTAAAGCTGAATGAAGGAAGAAAACAAGAGAAGGATGGCTGGAGAAAATAAGTGAACAGTTGAAGAAGTTTCTTGATGACCTCAAGACTTCAAAAATCTTTGCAAGTGAACAAGTGAAGTAGAGAGGCAGATGAAAGAAGAGAGGGATGAAAAGAATAATAAAACAGAGCTGAAACAGGAGCCGAAGATGGTGTCTGAGCAAATGGAGGAGATGGAGGGAGAGGCTGGGGTGGTTTTAAAAGACGGGAGGAGGAGGAGGAGGAGGAGGAGGAGGAGGAGGAGACGACACACGGACAGGGATGGCAGGAAATGAGGGAGATCTGTGAGGGAGAGACCAGAGATGAAGAAGAAAGACACCACGATGAAGGCGATTCCCCACATCACGGTCGCAGAGGCAGATGAAGAAAAACTTTGAAAGACAGGTGGAGGAAAGGGACAGACAAGAAAGCAATCCGGAGGAAAAGTTGGGGCAGATCTGTGAGTTTCTGGGTTTTACAGTGCTGGAGGAGGTCGAGCTGAAACTGCTGACAAGAAACAGAAACGAGCAGACGTGGAGAAAGATGAACATCAAAGACGAAACGGGACATTAATAATATATTAATGTGACTGTAATTACAAGTGAAAAATGTCTGTGCCGATGAATTCCCCAGAATAAAACTGCTCCTCCAAGACATGTTTTGGATTTCGTATGAATTCATGCACCATTGGAGGGAAAATCACACGACGATACACCAGCTCACCTACTTAAGAGAGACGTCAAATCAAGGAAATATATTGTTTAAACCTTCAAACATTTATTCATTTTAATGACAGAAGCAGTTATATTATGTGTGTTTAAGGTTGAAAGTCAATACGCTTTTTATATTTTTGATTAATCTGACAAGCTTGGATAAAACAGAGGGGGGGGGCGGTTGTTTAAAAAGAGAGAGGTGGTAATTGGGTTTTCCTCTGGGCACACAGAGGACAGTTTTTATCAGAATTTGTGTGTGCAGTTGATTAGCTGGTGGAGACACGCTAAAGAACACCTTTCATTGATGGTTACTGTTATTTTACATGCTCTATAAGCCATAATAGCTGTTGCTTCAGTTGTTATACAGTCGATTCTCAGTTAAACCACAAGTGGAGGGATTCACATTGGCCGCAGCAGAGTTGTGTCTGAACGAGTCTGCTGAAGATTTTTTTTTTTTATCCTGCTCTATGTTGTTTTGGAGTAAATGTGAACATATTCATCTTTGCCACTGAAGGCCCGAGAGCCTTTGTGCAATCATGAGGGTAGAAAAAATACCACAGACAAAAAAACTGATTTATGGACCAAGTATGATCCAAAAACGATTATGTTTATGCACACACACACACACACACACACACACACACACACACACACACACACACACACACACACACACACACACACACACATATATATAGATATAGATATATATACACACACATTATCCATCCTTCACTGAATGCTGTCAAAGTCCCCTCAAGGTCAGAGGAGCTGCTCTGACTGATCTCTTGATTGGATGAAAATGAAAGTTAATTTTATTTTAGCTATAAAAAGAAATTAGACTCAATGAGTTCTCAGATATTGTTAATCAAGACCGGACATACCCCAGTTTGTGAATAAAATCTTACTGCCCACTTAATGTGAACAAAAATTACACATTTGCATAAGTCATGAATGTACGCAGATGATTTATTATCGTCTTAAGCGCAAGAAGATTCACTTTTAATTGTAATCTGGAGATCTCCCGCAGTATCTCCTGGTGCGGGTTCTTTATAATCACTCGTTAATTCTACACATTTCTGTGCTATGATGATGATGATGTGGCCCCTCTGCAGGATCAGTTAGCTGTTAGTACACTCACAGCCGGCCGGCACTGCTCATAAACCTGTGCACTTGATTAGAAACACTAGATGGCAGCAATGCATCGGAGTAATTTAACAGGATATCTAACTAGATCACTCTGACATGGTCACTCTAATGAGACTGAAATCCTGTTTTACATCAGCCAATGCCAAGCACACACACTTCATATTTTACTGCATGGTAAATAGCTGAGTCCTGCAGGATGTGTACTGCTGAAACATTAACAGAGAAAAGGGGGAATGAACTGATGCTTTCGTTCCCAGTTCTCTTATTGATTGCCTATTGGCTTCTCTAATCAATGGGCCTCAGCATTTCCTCAGTGACCAGAGAACAGGATAGAGGGTCGCTCCCTGGCGCAAACACTGACCCCCCTGCTGATCTGGAACAGATTGAATTAGAAACTCCATCAGTTGGAGGCTCAACCACTTCCTAAGCACCACGCTGTGACACTGGATTGGATCCCCCTCAAAGGAAATCATCTCCCAAAGTCTGTATTAACACCATCTTGCCCCCCTGCCAGGTTAGGCCAACCTGTTCCACTTGTCTCTTGCCAGGGTTACAACTGGCACAGACGACAGCAGGTACCCTTTAAATACGGGCCAGGGCACGACTCTCCAAAGGTGGGCTTCTGATTAATTGAGCCTGAGGATATGCGGCCCCAGTCGCTGACAGATACTAAGTACACGTGCCATGTTGAGGGAATGGGCTCTCCATCTTGCCCCTTGCGACTCATTCTGTGCTGAGGAATAGAGTGGGAACTTCCCCGGAGCTCCATCTCGGAGAGCTGTGCTGACCAGATGCACAACATCTGAGCCACGCCAGCGCACAGGGAGACGTCTCCCCTGTGATCGATATCTGGTGCAAAACTGCAACACCTTGTCGAGGATTCAATTTAAATTCCATTTCATTGAAAAATGATTCCTATTGGCTGATCATTGTCCATACACTCAATTAAATATCACTTTCCCCGTTCAGTGAAGATCAGTGAGAAATGAAATAGGTTATCGCCATGGTAATGGTCTACTAGCCCTGCAGTCAATTTCAATCTGCTGTCTACAAGCCTGCTATTTCATTCTGTAAACAAGTCATGCTTCTGCCTCTTCTTCCCATGCTGCTGATGGCTAACGACGTTTAATGCTGGAGTGGGAGGCTCGCAGCCAGGCACGGCGACTGTGTTGGGAGGTAATTATTGTGAATTTGTAAACATATGTTTTACATATACACACACCTACAGTTTCTCATGCAAATCTAAGCATGTACGCACACAGAGACGTACACAGAGGGCATGCTCATTGTGTGAAATTAAAGACCAACTACTGCAGTAAGACTGTGTGCAGACAGTTAGGCAGAGCTCTTCTCCCTGGAGACAGAGACAGCCTCTCTGTAGTGCTGCATAAATGATCTCTAACTGCCTTCTGTTGTAAATATGCTCATGTTTATGGCGTTTTAACAACAACTGGAATGCAAAATGAAGTACCTGAAGTGTGGGTGTGTGCATATTTGTGTGTGTGTGTGTGTGTGTGGATTGTGCGCTGGCATTTACAGCTGTGCCTGGATATCATGAGAAAACATCGGTCTCTGTAGCTCAGGCAGCTCAAGCAGCTGAACCAGTCACTTATGATTATACTTATCACCGTCTTCCGAGAGCAGAGGAAGCTGGAGAGAGAAGAGTGGGAAGCGAGAGGAAGAGGGCAGGAGAGGGGGAGTGTGAGAGGGTCGGAGGAGGGAGGGTGGGGAGGAGGAAGAGATCGTGCGTGTGGTTAACTGAGTTGTAAAAATTTACAGCTTAAATGGGATTTTCTTTCACGACGAAACCATACTGGAAATGATATGAGCCTCACAGAGAAGATAAGGCAAATATTTAGCCAAAGGAAGAGAATAACGCAGCTGCTCCACGTGAACCTGCATGCCTTACAGGATGCACTGTTGGTTCAACATTCAACCTGACAGAGCTTTAAGTAGCACACAGTTATTACAGCCAAGAGGTCTGGACTGCTGCCTTTTGGTGCACATGCTCGCCTCAGGATAAGTTCTCGCAAAAGCGTAGTAAGATTATTATTTTTTTGCTAAATCTACGTTTATTCTTCTGTAGGTGATGCTGGGGTCTCTGTCTTCCCCTGGGCATGTTTTTCAACCATGCAGCTTCTTGCCATTTTTGAATTATTCTAAAGCTTAATTCATTTTAGAGAGATATCTTGGCAGCAGGCAACTACCCTCTATGTGGTCTTCATTATACATGGGGATTTTCATCTGAAAAATATGGAGGAAGCAAATGTGTAGGCGGAGAGACCAGGGATTCAAGAATACCCATGAAGATCACAGTGTTACCCTTTTATCATCTAACCTCTCCTATTATCTTTAACCTAGCAAAGTTTTATCTTATTATAGCTTTCTTTGAATTTTTATAAACTTGACACATTAATTGCCCTCTCATTTTCTCTCTTAAGGAGCACCTGATCTTCACAGAGATAGAAACTAAGGCATTTGAAAATAAAGAGACTTCTCGACGAAGATTAAAATGATGTTGGAGACAACCAGCCCATCTCCCATGGTGGGAAAACAGCACCAGCCATTAGTTAAAATATGAAAGTGGCTGATAAATTATAGACATAAAGTAATGATTTACAATTAAATGGGTGCTGAATGGGAGCAGTTAACTGTCAGGGACTGGTAGATGTTCACATGATTGACACCAGTGTCAGTTCACAGTGCATGTTAATGCTGCAGGTGGTAGCCAGGTTTCAGTGTCAGATGAAGATATGAATGTCTATGAATCCTTCAAGGTCATACAGCCTTAAACTGACAGGTTCTTTGAGCCCCATATGCCATTCGCTGCTTCAATTAGTAAAGCCTTGACACTTTCTGGAAAAAACATCCATGTAACCTCTTTGCTTTGCTTCCCAGTTAAGATCAGGACTGAGTTTAAGGTTTAATTAATTACTTTTAAAGCGCTACACGGTCTGGCTGCAGCATACGTCAGTCACGTCTCCATCCTCCTGCACACTACCTCAGATCCCAACAAAACTTTTGTTAACAGTCCCCCCCGATCTGTACTTCAGGCTGAAGGAGACTCTGCTCCTGCTGTAAGTGTCTACCTGGTGAAATTTGTCTCCCAAACTAGATGATTATCTTTACTAAACACCAATTTTCTACAGACTTGCTTTTCTACATTATTTATTTATAAACTTGTTTTGCTGTTGTATTTGACTGTTTTTCCTGTTTTCTGCTGTATGCGTTTCTTTGGTAATGGGGGTGCTACCTCGCATCATTTTGAAGCACTTATTATTGTTATTACTACTACTAAAACTAGCCCAGCCAATGGTTTCACATTATTCCACTGATCTACAGGTGGTGGACACATGATGTGCAGCGATGTGCCAGCAAAGGCAGCGAGGAAGAACGGTGCTAACAACTGAACATGGATGCAGACACTGCAGGATTTAAAGCACTTTGGAGGTGAGTTTTGCAAATGGTTTGAGGAAAAACAATGCATTTGACACCCATTTCAGTGATTAACACTGAAAGTAAACCTAACTTTTGTTTGTTTTACAACAAACTTCAAGTAAAAACAGCAATATCAACTAATCAATTAAGGCCTTGGACTCATAATTTTACCAAAGTACAAGTACCAAAACAAAAGTAAAAGCACCTATTAGACAGTAGAATACCTTCCTGCCAGAATGTCATTGTATATTACTGGACTATTATTACTGATGCTTTACTGTGTGGGCAGCAGTTTCATACTTTGGCTAGTTGAGATGCAGCTAATTGAGCTATTACCATCATATTTCATTAACTGATCAGATGTTTTGCATCTACTGCAGTCAAATAAATGTAAAGTAAAGTACCTGAAGACTGTATGTAAATACAGTACTAAACTAGGTGTTACTTTCTACCCTGCCTGATAATTTGAATAAAACCTTGATACACAAGTGTGCACCTTTATGCGCAGATGAGGGACAAATTAAAGGAAAAACCTGAATAAAACAGAGAAACATATCAAACGTAGAAGCTTCCGTGCACCAAGGCTCACTGAATGGTTTGGTGAATATGAGGGTCACCAGCACTTCACCAACATCTCCTTAAGAAGAAATGAAATAATATCATATGTCATCTGCAAATCTTTTTAGTGATCGTCTCTGATGCTGTATGTTGGTTTGTTACGTTTGATGATGCTCGTTTTCCTTTCCATCTTCTCTGGTCTTGCGAAAGAGATCTTGATCTCACTCCCTGATTAGATAAAGGCTGAACGTATAAATGAGGCTGTATTTTGTGGAGGAGTGGTGTTCAGTGGAGTCCCACGGGCTTGGCATGGAGCACCGAAGCTGCTCTTGAGCTCTGGACTTCAAGCTGGTTTTCTTTTTAATTTGTCACTCGGCCCATTTAGAAATTATATGTGAAGTGCAACTTTCATTGCAGAATGTAATGTGAGCAATACTTTCAACCTCTGTGAGTTAGTTAGCCAGTGAGAAACACCAAGACCTCCTTTTTGTAGTAAGTATTAAGATGATGTTATCATATCTTTACTCTTCAATATTTTTGTCCATTTCTGTTCTTTGCATCTGCCAGTATCCACTTCCCCTGAGGATAGATAAAGTTCATCGTACTGTTAAGGCTCTTGTTTGTGAAAAGTGTCTCACTGCTCAGTGTCAACAACGGCGCCGTTTTATTCCGGGATCTAACAATGCTAATGACATTGTCATCAACTGTGCTGATGGCTCTGCATCTTGCTTGCTGAGTACGCCGATGACCTGCTGCTCAGTCAGCGGACTAGATCAAATGAACCAAGAATCAGTTGTAAGTATTTAATTTGACTCAAAATAAATTGAAGAGGTGATGATTTATAAATGAAAATGATGACCGGCAAAGAAATGTAGCAGGAACGTTTTTGAAAATAACTGATGAATTATTTATCAAAGCGTGTGTTGCCAACTTTAGACTCATGATGCATCATGCAAAGATGATCAAAATGTATATCAGATACAGTACCGCATGCTGACAGTAAATTGGGTGCTCTTTGAGCTAATGTAAATGGAGATGCACGGGAAAATCAGAAATGCAGCTGTGCTAAATTATATCTTTCATTTGTGGACGTCATGCCTGTATCAAGCATCAGTATTGTCTGTTGCTGATTCCTCTGTATACAGTATGTGCTTCATTTCTTGGGTTTCCCTCTTCCAGTGTCTGTCCTATATCAGTGTGGGCTGGCTGAGTTTTGTGGGAGAGCTTAACTCTTATCAGCTCTTCATTATATATCATATCGTAACTCTCTGCCATGAATCGCCAACAATTGGAGAGCTGTTCATAAGATTTCTTCAAATGGAAACTTTCACTCCCATCTAATGCTATAACGCTTATCTTCCAGAGCAAAAACAGATTAATTCAGCTTCCATTGCAGACTGATTTACCATGTTCAATTCACACCGTGCGATAAGTGGAGATACAATGGAAGCTATTCAGCTCCGACACTGTGTCAGGATGTCGAGACTCCGAGTAACAGTCTCTGAGATAGAAGAAAAGAGATGGCCTTGGATTGTACTCATTTGTATCACAACTGTACACAGCAGAACGCATGAAACAGCTCTACCAATATGTCAACACGAGAACCGCTGACAAGCACAGTCGGATCAATGGCCAGAGTCTCATCTATCTTGCTGTAGCCACAGCCACATTTCAGACGCAGGACAGACCCTGTAGCAGCAGCAGCATCTCCGGTTCCTCTGCAAAATCATCTCACACCTGCAGGTCTACTTTCCCCTCTGACACTCAGTGTACTGACACCATTTCAAGCACAACAGGACCTCGTAATCTGCAGCGATACACATACACTGTTAGCTGACTGAGGCTGTAACTTCTTTCCACCTCCGTGAACAACCAGGAAATGCAGTATATCATTAATAGCCCCCACCTGCACATACATACAGTAACTGAAACCCTGTGTATCATTATTAGCTGTAGCAGAGTTGCGCAATATGACAATATATATATATATATATATATATATATATATAGAGAGAGAGAGACTTGTAAACTCTAGAGCAGTGAAGAAGATGACACAATACAAAAAAATAAAATAAAATAGGGCGGTAAAAATACTCATGATGCAGACTGGCCCATTTCAGAATATTATTCGATTCAAATTATTGACACACTGATGTGTTCATTGCATTAATGCTTCTGCTGGTAAAATGTGACGCTAATTTTAATTGATCCATTTTCTATATTAATTCAAATACAGATTTGTAGCTCACAAATTTCCCTCTTGGGAACCAATAAAACCTTACTGATATGATATTATCATAATTTGTTTAAAGACTACATTTTGTGTCAACTAAAGCCGTAAGATAAATAAAGTAAATGTACAGTATATGTCTCTGAGATGTAGTGGAGTGGGCGTATAAAGGAAGAGAAAACAGAAATAAACAAAGTACAAGTACCTCTAATTTGTACAGTAAATGAGTAAAATTCAGTAAATGTACCACATAGCTATTTTCCAGCATGTGTAAATGATTTAAAGAAATAAAAGCTGAACTACTTCAAGTTTTGATAGACTTATATGTCACAGTGGAGGGCGGAGGATGTCTTCAAGCAGACAGCATCAAAGCTCTGATTGGTGTGCACATCTATTGATTAGATAATGCAATAAGGACTCCAGCCTTGATGGGTGGGATGGACAATCTCATGGCAAATACAGATCATGTGTAATTGCGACTTCTCCTATTGGAGCCATTCTCTCCTCACTCAATCAGACGTCCCATTTGTTTTGAAAAAATAAAAAAAAAACTACATAATTCACAAGAATTACCAGCTGGAAACAAAAAACAGTGACCGTCAAGTTTGCAGGTATGTGTATCATGTTACGATAGAAAAATGTCTACAGCTTTAAAATCACACTCTTCAGGAGTATTTTTTGTTATTTTGACAACGTTTTGCATTCTTCAGCAATTCACACGAAGGCAATATACAAACGAACTAACAAACCAAATTTAATTCCAAATTACAGAAGGACTCCGACCAACAGAGAAAACATGGTGCTCTTAGCTAAAAGAGGGGTCACATAGATATCGTTTGGATATGAAAAGTTGTAACCGTGCTGCAGACTGGTCCCCATAACAGGCTAAAACACCACTAGAGTCATAATCGCCTAAGCAATAATCACATCAAACAATACGTAGAGAGTGTAGAGAAAAGAGCTACTAAAATACAGGGCCCAAAACAAGCCCCAGACTCCCCAGACTCAGGCTGTGAAAGTACTTTTTATTTGTCGAACATATCATTCAAAATGTAAAACGAAATAAGCCTTTCCATTTGGTCATTTTATATAAAACTATTTATTCACAGAATTTACGGAAAATGTGCTATATCTTGATATCTGGCTATGAAATGACCTACATTGGTCATATCACACAGCCCTAAGCTGTAGGAACAAGACTTTTTAAGCCGTGTGGCCTCATGACGAAATCTTGCCTGTAGCACTCTCATTACTGGGCAGCTGAAAATGCATCAAAAAATGTGAGTAAAGTTGGCGAGAAAACTGCATTAAATTCATAATACAGGCCATCAGTATCTCCTCTGCCAAAAAAAAAAACACACTAGTACTGCAATAGCTCACACTTAACTTCAGATGGAGAATATACTCTGGCTCACTCAGCAGTTATTAATTCATTACATCTCATATTTATAAAATTAATTAACCATAACAAGTGAAATATGTCCACTTATACACTGATTCGATACCAGCCACCTTGTGTGCACAGTGCATCGGGCTTTGCCAACGGCAATCATCAAATGCATTAAAAGATGATGAAGGTCAAGTCACCCAGTCATGATTCTCAGGATCTCCAAGATGCCACTTCAGCATATGATGAATTTGTTAATGTACCTCCCACTAATCTGGCTAATTGCACTTCCTTTGGATCACAAACAATCTTGGTGCAAGTGAGAATAAACACCAGTCAGGGAATATTTCCATGTGTTAGTGTTTGAATGGTCATCTTACAGAAAAAAAACATGATCATACTGAGCATCTTCATGTGTGTGTGTTGTATACAAAAGTCAGCAGCTGATTTTCTTGAGATAAAATCACCCCCGTCATACTTGAACAGTTCTGTTGAGATTGAGAAAATTAGTTATGACAAACACAAACAAATCCTCATTAATTCCAGTGAGACAATTAAAAGGATAAATTGCTAATTTTGTCAACTTTAAATTGTCATTGTTTTTTTTTTTAATATTTTAATTGTTCTCATAAATATTATTATGGTTTTATTCTATTAGTTTTCATT
This sequence comes from Pempheris klunzingeri, assembly GCF_042242105.1. Classification (NCBI taxonomy): domain Eukaryota; kingdom Metazoa; phylum Chordata; class Actinopteri; order Acropomatiformes; family Pempheridae; genus Pempheris; species Pempheris klunzingeri. The sequence continues at coordinate 24,284,716 of NC_092020.1, read as the reverse complement.
GACATAGCCATATATTTCTCTGTTTATTTGATTTTAGACGCCACTGAAAATGAGAGTTTGCCCTCAATGTGTTTTCTGGGGTTATTAAATAAATAAAATGATGATGAAATTGAGAGATATGTGGTAAATTCCTCACACAGTATTGCGCTCTCTCTACAGTATACTGTGTAAAATAGTATTATGGATTGTGTAGGGTGAACTTTCTTTTACATCTATGACTTAAGTTGTACTTTTGTATTTTCTCTGTGGGTGATTTTCAGTATAAATGCACCACAGATGAGCAAATGTGAGACAGTCTGTAACCCTCCCACACCAGCAGAAACACTTGTGCTTGTTGGTTTCTTCAAATATCTTTTCATGTAGGAGTCAGAAAGGTGTGACTGCATAATATCTGTCTTTGAAACATTGTGATTACATACATTTGGACATTAGGTGATTGGAGCAGCACTGTTAAAACATGACAGATTGGAGTGAAACCGTTGATTATTAATTATACAACTTGGAGCCATGTGGAAAACTGTCGAAGTACTAAAACATCAGTGCTTTTCTAACTACCTTGACGGCGTGTTTACTGTTGGGAAAACATGGTTCACTTGTTAAGCCACTCGCCCACTGAACAGAACTGTGTTTGTTAACTAGAAAGTGCAATTTCTGGAGAAATTGCGGTGTGAATGCTCTCTGCTGCCGCTGCCATGCTGCTCTGCTCTGGTCATGCTGAAATGCTGCTCTAATGTTGCCCTGCATTGCCCTGAAAATGCAAAATGCTCATTCACAACATCTTTCATACCAGTTGGAGGAGACTCTTCTTTCACTGACTGAAGCTGGTTCAGGACCACATTGGGGTTCGAGTGTCTTGCCCACGGACACTTCGCTAACTCACACGAGACCTTCAAAAAGTCCACTACTGCCAGTGGACGATCTCAAATCTCCTTAATGTCTAATAGAGCCACTCCCAGAGCTCTCAGAAATTCCTAAAGGACTTGTTGCGTGTTCGTTTTTTCGATGAAGGACAGGCAACTTCTCTCATTTAAGGTGTTTTATTTTCTGTGTGAATAAGTATTGAGCTTGATCAAGGACACAGTCTAGGCTCTGAAAACCACAGTCAGCAAGCTGTTAGTCTGTAGCCAACAGGTCCCAGAGTGAGCCCCGAAACACGTATGTAGTAACAGTATATACATTCCAGCAAGAATACAATTATTTTTGATTGGTCAGCTAGTTGGGCAGTAACCGCGGTTTAGACTTAGCCCTCCCTTCGTTGGTGCACAGGCTGGTCCCAGCCTCTTGGCATCACGACCTTCCATCCAGTAGCCGCACCTGTAAACAAAGTATCTTCCCTAATGACCTTTCCCTATCTTGTGAGTGCTTTCATACAATAGAGTCATTCTGAGAGCATCCCTCCCCTGCAGCTATCTCATCCTCCCGTTACAATGACGGCCTTCCACCAGCCTTGTCCTTGGAGCTCCCAGTATAGGGTGTGAAATGTAGTTTATGGGGTGTGTAATGTAGTGCATGTAAGCGTGCTTGTGCTTTCTTGCCATAAACGTCTCACCTGATCGTCATGTGTCTGGCCCTTCAGAACCTGGGGCCAATGCTTGTTCCCCTCTTTAGCAACTATGGGGTATGGCTCTTCCCTGTAGCGGTGCAGTCCACCTGTGCAAATATCTAACTGTCTTGAGATATTTCTATGTGATGAACAATACTGGATAAACAATTTTTCAAACAAAAACAAGTTTGTAAGTAATCAGAATGTTGGCTGAGGGTGTCACTGATGACCTCAGAGGCTTTGAAGATCAAAGCCACTTTTGGAATGTTGAGTCGAGATAAATAGAGACACAACCCAAACTGAGTCGAGGGAGAGGGAGAGAGAGAGAGAGAGAGAGAGAGAGATACACGTTCACCACACATCCGAGACACACCACCGTTCGAAGAACACTTCAACAACCATTGAAAACACGTTACAACTGCGATTGGTTCCATTAAGAAGATCAATGAAAGCCAACAGCAGTCCAGTCGAGGCAATGCTGCCTGCGGGTCTCACCTGGGGAGAGATCATGGAGTTGGAGGAGGAAAATCAGGAGTTACTAGCTACACTACCTGATGATGGCAGCAGCACTGTCGAAAGTATGGATTGGGAGTCCAATGAGGACTCTCCTGCTCTGCAAGATGCAAGAGAGCCTCATGAAAACACCCAGAGGGAGCAGCCACCTCAAACCAACGGGGATGGCCAGCCACCTCAAAACAACGGGGATGGCCAGCCACCTCAAACCCACCAGGGTGGCCAGTCATCTCAATACCACCGGGGTGGCCAGTCATCTCAATACCACCGGGGTGGCCAGTCATCTCAATACCACTGGGATGGCCAGTCATCTCAATACCACTGGGATGGCCAGTCATCTCAATACTACTGGGATGGCCAGTCATCTCAATACCACTGGGATGGCCAGCAACCTCAAAACAACTGGGGGAGGAATCCATCTCTGCACCAGCGTCTGCAGAGAGCCCTAGCCGACCTTCACTATGAAAGAGGTTGGAGATTTAGGGCGCAGCAAGCTTCTTACAATGAGAAGTACCTGCGTGGTGAAGCAGAGAGGAAACTGAGGGAGCAGCAGAGCTTGAGGTTCAATCTAGACAAGGAGGTGGTGAGACTCACACAGCAAATCAAGAGTCTCTCCTCCACAGCCCTCGCAGCCGAGCCCCTGGACGGGTCGAACAACAAAGATGACCTGATCAAAGATCTCACAGATCAAGTCCAGGCTGAAAGGCAGAGAGCTGACCTCCTGAAAAAAGAACTGGGGGAACTCAGGCTTGAGTTTAGTGAGAGAGTCACCAAAGACCTGAGCCTGGTAGAAAGGCTGAGAGTCGAAAGAGACTCTCTTGAAGAGTTGGTCTCCAAACTAAAGACGCAGCAGGAGGCCAATCAGGAACTGCAGAAACAAGTTGATACCTACAAAAAGCAAATGGTGCTCCAGGTGTGTGAGCCCATTTCAAAGGAAAACAACTTGATCACAACTGACCTCCATGCACCACAGAACACTTCTGTCACAGAGGAGGTCGTAGAGGAGGTCGCCCCACTGGAGGAGGCCCAAGTCACCAAGGAGGTCGCCCCACTGGAGGAGGCCCAAGTCACCAAGGAGGTCGCCCCACTGGAGGAGGCCCAAGTCACCGAAGAGGTCGCCCCACTGGAGGAGGCCCAAGTCACCAAGGAGGTCGCCCCACTGGAGGAGGCCCAAGTCACCAAGGAGGTCGCACCACTGGAGGAGGCCCAAGTCACCAAGGAGGTCACCCCACTGGAGGAGGCCCAAGTCACAGAAGAGGTCGCCCCACTGGAGGAGGCCCAAGTCAACAAGGAGGTCGCCCCACTGGAGGAGGCCCAAGTCACCGGCCAGCCGTCTTTATGGAGGCGCTTCAAGAAAGCTATAACACTGAAACACCGCCGCCAGTACAAGAACAAGAAGCAGAAAAATAAGGAGGCGTGAAACAAGACACACACACACACACACACACACACACACACACACACAAACAAACACACAAACAAACACACACAAACACACACACACACACACACACACACACAAACAAACACACAAACAAACACACACAAACACACACACACACACACACACACACACACAAACACACAAACACACACACACACACACACACACACACACACAGCACGGAGGTTCAGTTTCATGTCCTGACAGACGGGAGCGGTCCGGTTCCTGTCGGTCAGGATCTGATCTGTTCCTCTGTGTTTAATTTGGTTTTCTCCGGGTGCTCCGGTTTATCCAATAACAAACAATATGAAATAATTTGAAATAAAACTTAAATTGGCACTTAAATATTGATTTCCTGTGTAGTTGTTCCTCTGTAGAGCATCGTTCAGACTGGTGTCTTACTGTTCATATCATACTGGGATACAATCAAAGACTGTTTACTGAGTATCAGCTGATGCATATAAAAATGATATTAGAATATGTAACATATAATAAAACGCCACAATGAATAGCTGCCTTTTGAATTGAAAAAACATTGAATACCTGAATGAATGAAGAAACTACTAATCTGAATAGGTGAAAAGTTAAAAGATGCACAGAATCCATGTAGGAATGGTTTGAGTGGTGAAAAATCAGCTGATTTCCTCTAAAGTGCACTAATGTACCATCTGAGGCATTTTATTTTGAAAAGCTGGCTGGCTGTCAATTTTGGAATTTTTTCCCATTCATTCCTATGGGGAGCTGGAGCTCGTCAATCAGCTGAGCTCTGTCAGAGATTACAGAGGGTCTTCTGAACACGTAGATGTAAGCGAAGGCCTCTGTCTTGTGAAATGAGCGCTTGCTAGCAGGTAAAAGAAGTTTTTCTCTCTCCCTCCCTCCTCTGTCATTTTAACATGGCAGGCATGGGAGGAGAAGCGAGCCAGCATTTCAGTAGAAGAACATATAGTGTGAATGCTCTGGAGCATTCACACTAATTCACATAAACACTAATTACATGTATACTGCTGCTTTTCTGCAACGAGACTTTATGCACTTCCGGGTAATTGTCTTATGTTGCTGTGGGTCTCTAGTGAAACCTGGTATTAAATGAGCCCCGGGGCTTCTTTATTGAAGGCCGTAGTACCGTTAAACTCTGACATCATCTGCTCTGCATTCGGTTTTGGAAAAATTAAGAATAAAGACGACCTATTTGACTAGGCTACATGAACGTTATCGTCAGGGCTTCCCCCCGACCAATGATTTTCATCGTCGACTAGTAGTCATTAGTTGATAATATCAGTTTAATTGTTCAAAGCTCATTGGAGGCATCACAAAATGGTTTGGGCTCCAGAACTGAGACAAACTGTGGCAAGTAACATTGCTAATGCTGTGTTACATTACAGAGAAATACAAAACCGTAACAACGAGCCTTTAAATAGAAGTGAAAAGAAAAACCAGCAAAGGGACTGATTGTTAATTTATTTAATCACAGCAGAAGACGGTTTTATCTTGAAACGATCCCACACTTTGGATTTCCTGCCTGACTGTAAATGGCTGGCTGACTATGTGTGACCACTTCCTGTGTCCATCCTTTCAAATTAAATGACCTGCAGTGTTCCATACATGGCCCAGAGATAGAGGTTTGACAAAACTACCAACCATCCAAATTAAACTTTGTCAACTAAGACTCTTCTCATCAACTATTAGAGGGCAGCCTTTGTTGTTTTGCACATTTTATCTCGCCAAACCTTTTTCTAATTTGCAACAAGATTAAGACTTCCATTTGTGATGCAGAGATCTCTCTCCGAGTCTGTCATAAGTGTGAGTGGCTTGCCTTTCTCTCTCTCTCTCTCTCTCTCACACACACACACACTCCACTCTGAGTGACAATGCAAAGAGAATAAAACGCTCAAAAGTCTGGTTACACTTCACTGGAGTCAATGTTGACAATGCTCTTTTGCATTTAAGGGCGGAAATGAGCAATCGTTTCAAACATAAAGTGCATGAAAGGCGGAGAAATGCACAGTTTTTCCACTGCCTAGCTCGCCGTTCAGCCCCCGCTGGCCTCGGGCACTTTATGTTTGCTAGCATTCATTGTCATACGGTAACAGAGTTAAGTGAATTATACACACACATGGTAAATGTAACCACTGAGAGTACCGCTAACGTACAGGATGGGTAGAATAAAAGTCCTGTCCTAATGATACCCATATCCCTATATATTACACAACAGCTACTGTAAGCTGAAAGTCGATATCAAAGGATAGTGAGGTGACGGAGGGTCACTGCCTGTCTGTTCTGATACACAGAGCCTTGAGAAACTCAAACAGACTCACACATTCACAGCTATAAGGCTGCAGATTGTTCACACAGCAGCTCCAGTTTCGAATGTTTTGCATCAATGACACTGCGCGTCCTCATTCAATCACATGCTACATCTTCGACGTGGTCGATCTGGAATGACATACCTGTCTTTTTGAGCAGACACATCATCTCAACAACAGGGATTTCTTCAATTACTTCAATGCTCGTGTGATACAGACCTGTGCTCCCAGACCCTGCAGAACCATGGGTAATGAAGGCACTGCCAGCTGCGAATTCATTCATAGATCATCTGGTGATTTTATTAATGCATGAAGACTTGCTGGGCAGACCCACAGCTCGCCCCCGCCCCCCAGGAGAGCATGATTAATGGTGTTCCCACCAAACTGCATCAGTTAGCCGGTGCTATCTGGTATTTGTCTTTACAAGATCGTATCGACTTTTGGGAGATCATGCAGAAAATGAACTGTCATGTGTGCAGGAGCTCGCTGAACGAAGGGTGGTAATACCTTCGTTCTGCGGGCAAACAGAAACAAGCCTCAGCATGGAAAAAGATACCACAGAGGGGCTGTGTAGATGATGGTGCACAGACACCTCCCTGGTCCATTTCTGAGAAGAGAAATCTTGTTCTGTCTTTAATAAGTGCAACTCCCCTCTTCTTGTATGGAAATGGGTTTTAACAGAGGTCTCAGCAAGGATATTACAACATATCAAGCTGTTCCACTGTTTGGTTACACCACGTAATGGCATCATTATTTCGTCCTTTGCATGCAGATGGAAAATTTACCACCAAACACTGACAACAGGCTTTGTCTTTGTAGTCTGTAAGTGGCTATTTACAGTCAGATTAACATCTAAGACCAAAGCTCTAATACCCTTTGAATTCAAAGAGGCTTTTTTCTCCCTCTTGTAGCTTTTGCACATTTTCATGGACTTCACAAAGACATTATGACTAAATATTACAACATTCACTTTACAAGATGACACGTTTGTTGTTCTCATGCTCTTCTCTTCAAAGATATTGTAGCTCTTATTGTAACTGTCACATTTTTTTCAAAGTCCATAAAGAGGGAAACTTTGATGTTTGATCTTTGAATGACTTGCATGGAGATCACGAATGATAATTTTTCTTTAGCAAACTTTGTGAGCATGAGGCGCATTTTAACTTGTGCTTCAAGAACTCAAAAGCTTTATCCAATGACTTGACAGTCAAATGTAGACATTTAGGATTACCAAAAACAGAGAAGTTATCAGCAGATCTATTATAATTTTCATTATCTTCCTGCTGCGCGCTCATCCTTTTACTATTATTCACCCATTTATGTGGCCATTTTTCTGGGTTCCTTTAAACTCAACTGTTAAAGGATTGTGCCTTTTCTTTTCCTCCTTGTAATTCACAGTCAAATCTCAAAATCTAGAGTCACAGCCAGGCCCCAGAAGTTGTCCACCAGCCATTTGAGGGCAATGTGGAAGAAAGAGATTACATCAAACAGGCTGATAATGCAAGTTAAGCCTGAGGCTGATTTTCTGACAGACCGGAGATCAGCAACCAACAACCAGTGGAGGGAGGGGAAAAGGAAGGCAGCCCTCTTATTGAGGCAATTCACATCTGTCCGACAGAGGGTGGAATGACTGCCTGGGGAAGATAATTGTGCCTGGAGAAAATCCAGCTACAGGAACACAAGGAATTTTATCAGCAAACCACCGTCCTCTTCCACTGATAGGGTGGGATATGAAAACTGGCAAGGTGCAGGTGGGGAGGCAGGGACTGTCATTATGGGAGGGTCACTGCACACATGATAACCCTACCTGCTTTTTTATTCCTTTCATTTTGTTTATGCTCTCCACTCTATTGCTTGCTTGATGAGGTAAACACATCGGTCCCCTGGCTTTTGAAATCAATTTGACTCTGGATTTCTCTCCGCGGACACCTGACGGACCCTGTGGTGCAGCTCCGTTGTGGGGACTAGAGGAGTGCTCCCGCTGCCCTCCTTCCCTTCAAACACTGAGAGAGAAGCTCGTAATTAACCGTGAAACAACAGCAGTCCTCGCTAACTCACAGGCATGAAGAGAGATGCCGCCACAGTCTCTCCTCACCCTGCCGCTCTCTGTTCACCAACTGTGTTGCAGTCTTGAGTCGAGGCCAGAACTACGCAGTTTTTGGATGAGCCTTGTTCCTGTGAGAGACTGTAAAGTAGGTTGAGAGGACAGCCATACCCACAAGTCTCTTCCTAAGCTAATGAACATTCTGGAAAATAATTAGTGGGATGCAGCCAAGTGTTGTTTTTGACCTTAGCAACCTTCATCTGTTTCCAACATAACAAACAGCTTCACTTTACTGCTCATGATAGCTTACTTACCCATTAGACTCATTGCATTTGTAAATGAATATAACCAGTATTACATTTTGCCCATTAATAGGTGGCTGCTCTCTGAGGCAAACAGTGTTGAGAGAGATATAGGGTAAAAAAAAACAAAAAAAAAAAACACATGACATGCTAATAAGTCCTCCAAAAATCAAAGTTATTGATTTACTGATATTTACAGTTCGTGGTTGGGGATTTGCTTCATTTGATGCCCCGAACAGGAGGATGTCTGAAGTAATGATGGATGGCTGATGAACTGGAACACAAACAGGACTTAAAATAGACTGCACATGCATATAAGGATGGGTAGGGGAGGAGTTCGGGTATCCACCATGTTTATTCATATTCTCATCAGATGAATGAAGCAATTTAAAATACAGAAGTTCTGTATGTTAGCAACTAAGGATTATTCTCAATGAATCTGTTGATTATTTCTTACTTTCCTGATACTGATATTTGAATGTTACTAGTATTAACCACCAGTAATAGTTCAGTTTAGCTGACATTCAGCCAGTCGTCAGAACTGTGATCAAACTCATTGTTACCCAGTTTCTCCATATAAATTTATAAATTTTTCAAGATAAATAAATCTAATTACAATCCATCACAGTTACTGAGAATTTATATGTAATTCAAGTATATTTGAGCACTGGTGATTGCAAAGGAGTTAAATCTGAATATATTCTCTTCAGTTAGGAGCTCATATGTGGACTATAACATTCATTATGCTGCTTTACATCTTTTATCAAAGCAGGAAGTCCTTCTTTTGACATTTTCAGACAGCGTGTGTGAGCAAAGCGGTCAACAAAGCTACTGGTTAGCGCTGGGCCTCGCTCATGTCCTCCGAGGCATCTCGACCGACTGTGTCGGCTTGGAAAGACCTGGCCAGGACCTCACCGCCTCCCAGGGACCTGGACTTAGTTGCTCCCCGTGTGATTGTTGACCAAGCAGGCTGTCCTCAGGACACCCCGACCACATTGCATCACCAGGACGGGGACCGGCTCATGTAAAAGGGTTGTGCAGTGATGAACCCGGCCAACCCGTCTTGAAGCACTAAACAAACAAATCTACGAAATCAGTCTACGCCATGAAAACATCTGGATCTTTAACATTTTGAAAACTGTAACGCAAAGAGTCCTCCAACGTAATAAATTACATTCATTAGAAGAAGTAATTACACCAGTTACATTACTCATTTCAACAGACTATCTAGTAATCTGCAACCTACCACGTGAAGAAACTAACGATTGATGAACGAAGATCTTAGGTGGCAGCTCACTCTCTTTAGTGGCGTGATGGATTACATTAGGTGGAAAGTGGCAGCTTGTGATGTATGTTACAGAACATCGGAGGTAGCGGGTATCTACTGGGCGGCTGACGCAGCAGGAACTGCTTGCTGTCTAAAAGCACCTTTAATTTAAACTTCTGTGAATCCACTTTCTGAAGACCTTTAGTCCAACTGTTGTTTATGGTATCCAAGACTTCAAAGGTCAACTCCTACACCGCAAGCACAAGACAGTACGTCAGAGGTGGGAACTAACTAAATACAATACTTCATTATACTAATACTTTGTTTTATTGTTCTTATTTTTACATTTTGCTTATCATTTCTTTTTTGTAAAGCACTTTGAGCTGCTTTTTTGTATTAAAGGTGCAGTATAAATAAAGTTCTTCTTCTTATTATTGTGTTTTCAGGTATCTGTACTATGAGTACTGTACTTTACTCCCTACATTTTATCAAAAACATCTTTACTTTCTACTACTTTCCAGTTTAGTTTAATGCACATGAGGGGAATCATCAAATATGTTTTTTAATTTTTTGGATGGATGGGACAACAACACATAAGAACGACGACATCCTTGGTGTATCTACGGTGAACATGATTGTTTTATCTCACCAACAAACCTAAGAGCTATTCAACTGAATCTGAAACAGGGAAAAACAGCATATATGAATTTCTGAAAAACAGGAATAAGAATATTTATCATTTTTGCTTGATACATAATTGACAATCAAATTGTGATCAATGTGATTATGCTTATTTGTGAAAAGTCCCATTAATCCATTCCCCTCATGAATGAACAGTGTGTTTGTGATCTTTTATTAATCCTCAAAGCAGACACAGTCTCCTTATTCGGGGGGGTCAGACTGTAATGTCAGCACAGTACCTGACATTATTTGCCAAAGGACTCTTCAGCAGGTGGCTGTCAGAGGGGCCTGAACCCAATCCTCCAAGCTGAAGGATCATTTTCTTAATTACTGGGTCACCCTGACACCGGGATGAGGTGTGATTTATAAGGGACATTACATTTTAAGTGTTAATAACAGTAATAAGAATCCAGGACACTCAAGGATGGTTACAATTATTTCTGTCATTAAATTGTTCGGGGAGAGAGAGGGGGAGATGTGCATTCATCGTTCTCTTTCAGGCCCGAGCTGATTTGTGGCTATAAGTAATTCCTAATATTTATGTTAACTGGCTTTAGGCAAGCGATGGGTCAGGTTTAGGTCTTCAGAATAGTTCATGCCTTTATTGCTCGCTCTGTGGTTGATGTCATATCACATCAGAAGTCCTCTGCATGTACTGTTCTAAGGGGGGAAATCAAAAATATATTTGTCTAATTTGAAGGACTTGCTGGTTTAAAGATTGTTGAAAGAGAGCTCAAATGTACTTAACGTTGAAGATTTAAGGTGTAATAAAATTTAAGGTGGGTGGTATGAAAGTTTTCTATCCTGGTCCAAAAAAAAAAAATCCAATTTTGCCATAAAACAGTCGTCACTCATTTATTTTCAACATTGCCCTCAATGACCTCATAGACCCAGTGATATTAAAAGGGTAGCTATATAAAGGGATAATGCCCGCTTAGGTGACCATTATCAGGAATTAATGGACTAGGAGGCCGAGAACTGTCCCACATGAAGCGGAGCCCATTAAAGCCGATGGTCACTTGCCAAAGAAAGAAATGCCATTAATTTATATTTTCATGCATTTTGCAATCAAACTCTGTAGTTTTTCACAAGCCATAACTCAGTTTCCCTTATAACACCTAATGGTTTGACAAATACCTGAAACAATCATTACCATCCCATTAGGTTCTTACGCAATGGAAACATTTTTCACTACTTCAGTAAATAGGATGAACCTTAGATATGACTTGGCAGTGGGAGATATTTCTAGTCACAGCTCATAGGGCCTTTTGGCTCAGTTGTTAGCCACAGAGCTAACGATACGCTGGCAGATTTCAAAGTCAATAATTCTGCTCATGATCGACAAACAGTAAAAAATAATTAGCAGCATGTTCAACAACAAGACTAGTGAGCTTCAGTGGGGATCGGTCTACTTCCTGCAGCTTGTGTGTCACAGTCTCCATCCAGTGGTGTTCAGAGTATGAGGACCTGAAGGAGGACACTCACTGTTGGAAATAAGTTTGCGGAGGCTTTGACTGTGTCCCTGGTGCTATATATAATAATATATTCACATGTCATTATGGACACCCTGTAGCAGAACTGAGGATTCACCCTGGCTTTGGTATAATCAATCTCTCTGATCTCAAACAAGTTTAACTTGCCTCACGGTATATATCATCACACCACCACACCTTTGTCAGAGTAGTCAAAAGATAGTTGGAGGTGTAAAAAGATGGGAGAAAGTGGAATCAGAAAAGTGGTACATTTACAACACTGCATTGCAGAGCAGCACAGGAACACATCTAAGAGCAAAGATCTATTATATGTAACATGAAAGAACACCTGAGTTGTCTTTTGCTTGAAACAAAATACAAATGATTATTTGCAGACTCCACTACTCTACCCATGCCTGTTGTCTGAATTTATAAAACACATGACCTTGTTTCGCTTCTTTGTTAGACGTCCAAGAGATGCTATGCAGCCGAATTTGCGTGATTACTACAAACACTGAAATAAAGACCTTCACCGGAGAGTCCAACGGCGAGCTGACACGCACCAGTTTTTCTCACCACAAGCAGAATAATTCAAGGTGAGATCAATAGACGAAGCCCTTTCTACATGAGGAGAGTCTCCTGCAAACTACCCCTAAAGAGCCATTATTTACTGCTCGCTCTCGCTGCGACAAATGAACTCAGCACGGGCCCATTAATGTGCAATTAGAGAAAAGAACGAGACAAATATTTAACAACACAAATGTTTCTGCTCATTAGATCTGCTTCAATGGGGGATTATTAATGGTTTCAAGGTTTAAGTTGCGGTGATGAGCTCAGGATGCAGGAGAGACTTCAAGAGTGATTTATGATAATATAAAAACAAAAAATCCCATCTACACTCCTGAAGTGTGCTGGATACAAAGGCTATTCGTTTATGACTGTACAAAAGTATTTTTATGTTTTTAAGAGTAATAATATTAAAACATTTCAGTGATTTTTGTCAGAAAAGGCCAAGCAAATTGTTTTCCCAAGAAAACATCAGTATATGCATCTATAATAAAGATAACTGTTCGTTTGCTGAAACTCACTAATCTTTCAATATCTCAATTCATTTTTGGCCACTTTGGAGCAGAAACAAGCTGTGAACACAACACTGGCATATTATCACCTTTTGACAGTTGCTTATTTACACATCTAACAGACATTGAGCAACATTAACATTCATTTGAAGTCCTTGAACCATGTGATAAGACAACATTTCTTCTCAGTTTCTGGACTCCAACTCCTGACAAAAGCCCCTCGAGCGGCTAAAAGCTCCACTTTGTTCCTCAGCTAGTCTTGAACTTTTTATCCTTTCGAGCTTTTTAGCTGAAAATGATGCCGATGAGACCAGTAAGACTGAACCAAAATAGTGGCTATGAAATAAAACCATTGAGCAGAATGACAGCGTGCAGGGAAGGATGTACAAAGAACGCGCTACATCCTACCGAACGTCATTCTTTATAACATTCAAAATGTCTGCCATGACGTCATGAAAAAGAAAAAATATCCTCGAACAAAATCAGTTAAGTGATTAATAGGATTAAAACTGACCTGCTTTACTGACGCTATCTGGAATTCAGCTGAACTTCCAAGTCCCTGTTAAAGTTACGTGTGTAGTTTCTCATTTAAAAGTCTCTCTCACTCTGAAACACTTTGCTGATCTAAAGTTAACTCCATGGGCTGTTGCTACACATACTAACAGACACTAGCTGGTTAAATTAGAGCAGTAAAAGCTCTCCTTTGACCTCCGACTGTGCAGCAATGTGGTAACATACATCCAGGGGTTAAAGTGGGAGTTGTTTTTGGAGCATCACTGATGGATATGGAGAACAGACGTGTTCGAAAACAGGCTCGCTGCTCCGTTAACACGATCGATCATGCAGGCTCAGGAGCACCAAGCCCCGCCGTGCAGTGTGCTGAGCTCTGGGCCAATTTAACATGAATCAAAAGTGCAGGGATTGTTCTCAAACAGAGTGAGCAGACGTGCAAGAAGGAAAAAAAAAAGAAAAATTGAAATGCTGATTCTGAAATCTGAATGTCAACGTTATAAACGGGGCTTCAAACTACTCGGTACAGCCGTAACACATCCACTAATGGGGTTCCAAAACCTGACATTTGTTATACTGTATATAAGGACACTAGAAATCAAACTTGTGTGGGGTTTATAGTCTAATATTTTTATCTCTGTAAACACAGACAGATCAGCTCAGTTCACACTGAAATACTGTTCAATGTGAAGTGAGAAAACTTCATTTCACAGGGACTGCATTAAAGAAGATGATATCTGGCACGCTCCAGGACTTAACAGAAGTAGTGCAGTTAAAACTGTCTGAATTAGGCAGAGACTGTAGGGACTGACTGTGGTGGGAAAACTCCTCTCCACCCTTAACATGCTCATGTTGGTCTGATTAAAATTAATGCGATAGTCTGGCAGTGGTGAAGCTTTCCCATGTCTTGTAATGGTTAATTCATACGCTGGTTGTGTTTTCTTCCCTTCATTCCACTCCATAGTATTTTTGGGGGTTTGTTTGCTCTCACCTGAGGAGGATTCCTTCCCATTCATCCAGCTTTTCAGTGGCAGTTGATCATGCTCCACAACATCTCCCATAATCCCTTGCTCTGCTTCCATTTGATGTCATCTTTTCCCGGGGATTAACACGGGGTGCTCCGAGGGCTCGCGATAAGCACGTCTTCTTAGAACAGCCCAGTCAATGAAAACCAGAATTAGGATACTTAAAAGTTTCACACACACACACACACACACACACACACAGAGGCAGGCAGGCAGGCAGGCAAACACCTAAAAAACTGAAAAACACCACAAATGGATGGAGCCAATTATTTATTTAGAGCCTTTATAAACCCATGGCCATTATCCATTGAGAAAAAGGTGTAGCTGCTGCTCAATAAAATGTAGTTGAAGGATTTTTGACAGCTGTTGACATTAAGTAAAATTAGAATAAGTAAAACTGCATTTTTCTCAACAGCAGTTATATCCGTCAGCAGTCGAAGAGTGAGCCCTGAGGCTAGTGGGTGATGTGTGTATGCAGCAGTGTTTGGATAAGAACAATATCCAGTCAATTATTCGATGTGGGTTTATGCCGAGGTCCCTGTTGACTGTGGATTTTTAGCATTTGCCAGCTTGTCCTGAAAAAGTACTTATTTCAGAAGCCGGCTGTACCGTGGCATTTAGATATTGGAATAATATTTGGCTTACAGCCTTTTTTCCACTAAATGTGGATTAAGCTTGTAAGCCTCAGACAAAAAATACGATCGCTTGGTTTAGAAGTTTATTCACACATATAGCCCAAATGGTAAACCCCAGAAAGAAGAGAGCTAATACACATATTTGTACAGGTGAGATAAATTAACAGAAACCGGCTTTAAAGACATCTCAAAAACCAAAGGCGTTAATAGTATTATTCTTTACAAAACAAGCAAGCTGACAGACAAACTCGAGAGACGGTAAATTTTCAGTACAAAAAGCTAAATGCATGAATGACAAGTAAGAGGAGTGGATCTGTGAGGCAGGCTGGCAAATCAGACAAAGCTACTCGCTTGAAAACCAGCCCATACGTTTAAATTCTACTCAGACTTACAAAGTGGGATTTTATTCAGACCCATTTCAATTGTGCATCACTGCCGGCTGAAAATGAATTTTTAGATCAACCACACACACACACAGTCAAAGCACTTGTGCGCCGCTGTAAGACAACAATAGCATCACAAGCAGAGAGGATTGAACATAAGCTTAATGAGCAAAAAAACAAAACCGCATTAATACAGCACCCTCGTGTTCTCCCGGTTGAATGTGACGCCTTGGTCTTCAGTCGATACCCAGTGATCAATATTTGGACCCTGCTGAAACCAACATTTTCTGATGATGCCAAGCATAAATCATTTATGTCATGGCTGAGTTATTGACCTCAAGATGGAGGAAAAACAACAACAAAAGTACACACACGTACGCTAGTCCTACATGAAGTGCAGCTACCATTTATAGTCCCGTCTCCTCCTCTCATTCTTTCGCCACTTATGCGCAGAAGAACAGGATCATTTGCATCTCTCTGGGGGACATCCCTGCTGGGCTTTGTGTGGGTTACATTGCTCATGTTGGTCTGATTACTAAAAATTTTCCTCATTGCACTTCTAATCATTCAGCAGATAAGGGTGGGCTGTTGTCTGGGAAAAAGAAAATAATAATGAGGGACAGACAAAAAAAAAAAAAGTTAATGAGGTTTTTCCTGTACTACACCTCTAGAGGCAGGGGTCGGCTTAGCAGCAATGTCATTAAGCAGAAATTATACTGGGACTGTTGTTTTGCTGTGCTATCAATTTACATGCTTTAATTGCATAACCAAACTGTTCTGCCAAAACAAGGCTGAAGATGCGGCAGTGAGAGTGTGACCGGTTGGATTTTGTACCAGCGAACACAAGCTTTCTCACAGGTTTCTCTTCCACTGCACAGCTCGCCTTTGCACGCACACGAAAACAGCCCCCGCTGCCTTGTAGGTGCATTTGTTGCAAAGTTTTAAACTAGAGCAGACACAAACTCAGTCCCAAGAGAGGCAATACATTAGCAAACACCCTTTAGCAAGCCAGGGACTATGTCCTAATAGTATTTTAAAGCAGTTGCACTTGGCAATCCATCATGGAGATAGCAATCTTAGTCTGTCCCCTCACACTGCAACAGACTCGGCGTCATCACAGACACAGGCGCCCGCATATACATTTATGCACCAAGTAATTCGGGACTGCTTGGAAATGCAGCATGATGCAACAAAATAATATAAAATGTGTTCAATCTCGATTTGATTACAAGTAACGTGAAACTTTATCGGGACGTTTTATCAGCCCGCTACGAAATTGGAGAGAAATCTGTGCCCTGCAGACCAGGTAGGCAGAATGGACTCCTGCTAAAGATAGCGTCATTCAAAAAGGAAGCTGTCCCACTTCTCTCACACACAACTCATGTCCCCAAAAAACTGAGAGTGGGATAAAACGGGCTCCTGCTACTCCTCTGGGAAATGCCATGTGTGCTGTAAGGTTAAGATATTTTTGACGGGATGCCGCTCACTTGTATTCCACCGACTGAATAAGTGGGTATATTTACATGTCAGGCCAATAGAGAGAGGAACAACAATTGAGAGAGACAGAGAAATGATATTTACTGTTATATAAAGGTTGACTTATCTTGGAACAGAGTTGACTATATTTACACAGGTGATAAAATCTATAAACTGCAAACTGAAAGCGCCTCAAGATTTTCACAACTTGAGCGTTATTGTTCAGTTTGACAGTGTAATCTTGTCATGCCTGCAAAGCCTGCCGAACTGAATGTAATTGATTTGAATGGAGGGGGTGTCAGGGATAACATGCACAGACAGACACATAGATAGACGGATAGACAGACACAAGATATGTCAAAATGAAAAATAGTATAATTTCTTTTCATCTGTGTCTTTCCTTTGTTGTGTGGGGGAGAAGCAGTGTTTTTTCTGCGTTTCCTTTCTTTTGATATACTGGCACGACGAAGGCATCTTTTATTCTCACACTGCTGCCTTGACTGAGTGATGTTTTGTTCAAAAGCGTGCTAATATTTTCATTTGCCTGATTGCATTGTGAGACAACTCTTTCAACTGTGGGGAACAGAAAGCAGGGTGAGCAGTCTGGGAGAGTTTTACACATCCACCGTCGGCCCACACACACCTCAGCCCTTCATCGCTGCTACCGCACCAAAACCTTTGTAATTGAACCTGAGATATCAGGATGGGCGGCGCTGATGCCAGGTGCATACTAAAAATAGTGCTCTCTCATTGGACCCTCTCTTAGGGATGCCATTTTGTCATGCATTATGCATATATGCAAATATGAGACAAGGAAATGGATTACTTGAAAGGGCACCTGTGGTTCCCACCTCAAAGATATACGCAACAGGGGAAATGAAGCGAACGGAGCTATCACTTAGCGGAAGCAAAGCTGTATGGAGAAGAGGAAAAACACTTTCTCAGGCAGTTCTGTAATTCAAAAGTGGGTGATGACTGATAAATGGGGATGAAATCCCAAGCAGACGTCAGGGTATCTGCAGCTATATGGAGGGCACTCCCATCTTCCTCCCTGTTTGTGTACAAGACCATTAGCTTAATTACCTCTGAAATATAAATGAAAGTTGCAGCATATAGCATTAATCATTAAACTGCAATGTTTTATTACTGATTGTAAGAACCACAGTATATTCTACCTCTAGGGAGGAGCCATGATGTTTTTACATACACATATTTGTTTTTTTCCTTCTTCTATTAGAAAATACAGATATTTTACATCACTGTTGCTCATCTTAAAGCAAGTGATGACTCAGTCAGAAATCCATTCAAGCTCTGTAAGCGCCCCCGACCGCCAGTCACCCAGCAACATCTCAGTAAATGCAAAAAACAAACAGGACTTTTACTCTCTGAACTCTGGACGCCCTCTAGTCAAAGAGTCAAAATGTCAAAGTGGTAACTTATCTCACCTCTAAGGAGTAAAATGCCTCCAAAATGCCATCCAACTAGATGCCATGATGATATTCATCACAGACTGATCAGATAATGTTACTCAGTTTATTCCTCAACAACAACATTAAGTTTTCCGACAGCCACACACAACCAGATTTAGCCTTCTACTTCATCATGTTATAGACTGTGTGCCACTGTTGGCACTCCATAAACTGTACGGTTAAACTGTAGCAGACATATACTGTATGTGCCTTGCTTTATTCAATCCCAAGGCAGTTTGGGTACCCAGCAATTCTCTGTCAGCTTCACTCTGTATCCAGCTCTCTAAACGCCTCCATTTCCTCATCACCTACTCATGCACAACATCCACATGGTGCTCGTTATCAGCAGCTCTTGCATTTACAGTCGTCTTATCCTCAAACATTCAGATTAGTTGTTAAATTGTGAACGTATACAATATTAATCTGCATGTATATTTCACATCCTGCTCTACACCTTTCCCTACATGTGAAGCCAGTGTGGGCCTGTGCTGAATACCTCTATATAAACACTGAATCAAGTTCCATTGAAATACATTATTTCACAGAGTAAATTCAAATTTCAAACACCTGCTACCTGTTTTACCTACGATGATACAATGCCGCTATTGCGTGTCAGTATTTGTAGCTTCAGCAGAGCCTGAGGGAGATGATTCAAGTCCGACCTCCTACTGTGAAGTAATCCCTCTCCCTCCTGATGAGGATATACTATACAAAGCAAACTGAGGCACGCTTTCTTTTATCCTTTCATGTGGACACAAGACAGCCACGTGCAGCCTCCTATAGAGTGTCGAAAGCAGACGAACGCACTGTTAGTCTTGAACAAAGGTGACAGCTCTCAATCATCTACTCACTGCAGGTGAAATTGGGGTCTCAGTCTTGACTCTGGCAGGGACCCTTGTGACTGAGGCTCGGATTTAAAAAGCCTGAATGGCAGCTACATGTGTGAGGCGCAAAAACAGGGAAGCAAGGAGTCAAGGAACCGGGGTAATGCCCTTAGTCACGCATGTGTATTTGTGCGCTTGCAAGTGCAGATATTTGAACTTCATTCATTGACGGCGTGAATAAAAATTGATTCTGTTGTCTCTGAAGAAACAGTGCAATTATCCTCCATGTCTTCCTCCCATCTGCTGCTTCTTTGTGATCAGGATGCACAAGCTACGCGCTGCATGAGTGTTGGCTGGCAAAGTAGCCCATAAGCTTCTGTCTCATCAGTACAAGCTATAGAAGCTAATTTCCCCAGCGACCGCTGCATATGTGATGCAGAGCGCACCCACACGGTGCGATATGGTTTGTACGGTTTGTTAGTATGTAACACAGTGAACATCAATTAGCTGCACTATGATGGTATTTTAGTCCCATCATGAACTCAGTCTCAGTGAAGCAGGACATCGTTTTTTAGTTAATCAAACACTTAACTGCTGTACGTTAGAGCCTGACTGATCAGTGATGGACTTTTGAGGTTCATATCGCTATCAATATTTCAGACTTTAAAAACATCTTTCAAATTTGGTTATTAAGAGAACTTTGAACGAGATGAGCAGGCGTTTTTATAATTAAATAATACACATATGAGCTATCTGATGGACACACTCTTTCTAAATGATCTCAAACACATCTTTGGCATTTCTGTACTGCAATTTCTTGTCCCTCACATTTCAACATATACGCTGATATCAATGTATCTGTAATCATCCAATAATGTCTATTTATCAGTCTTAATCTATTGAATTGTTATTGTTAATGGGTATGTATGTTACAGTTGACACGATTAGTCAGATGACCTATGCATTGATTAATCCTTTGAAGGCATAGTTTGGATTATTTGAAGTGAGGTTGCCTCATGTACTCATCCGTTGTCAGCACATTATTTAGAGTAGATTGCGGTCAACATGCCCCCAGTTTGGAGAGGCAGACAGGATTACTGGCACTAACACTAAGTAATGCACTGCTGTGGACGGGGGCAGCAGAAAGTCACCTAAAAATATCAACATCACTGCAAGTGTATGGTATATTTAGAATATCGCTCTAATCGCTTTACATTGCCGTCAGACAGCCCTTTCGATGGGGAACTCCTCCTCCTCTTCACTTGCTTCAAAGCCACCAGACTCCATCCACAAAAACATTCATTTTACCTTGCAGAACACAGAGAGTTGCTGTTCTACCACTAGCTTAATTAGTCAGTTTGCTTGTGTTATTGTGAGACCTTGGAGTTTTAAATGGTTAGTTTGGATCCAAAACTAACATGTTAGTTCATTGATCAAGGCAGCAGCAGCACAGCGAACTGCTGGCTGGACAAAACAAGCAATTTGAAAATGTCAAAGTATTTGTTTAAAGTATTTTTTCTTTGGTATGTCCTAAAATCTTATAGATGAAACAATTAATTGATTAATCGAGAAAATAATTAGCTTATTTAGGTGGAAGAATAATCATTATTTGCAGCCCTGCTGTATTTGTGGCCCCATGTCTGTGTCCACCTTTAAACAGATGTAATGTGGGTGCATGTCCTTAAAAGGTGTGCATGTGTACGTGGAGGTGCTTGTGTCTACGTGAATGTGTTTGTGTCCACCTGATCCCCAGCCAGCTGTTGCCATTAGCCGGAGGCTGAGCCTGTTCAGACGTGCAGGTCAGAGTTCTGATCTAATCTGGAGGATCTGTGTCTGATGAGGTCTCCACTGTAAACAGAGTGGCCAGCCGGAGCCAGTTGCAGAAATCATGGAGCCAGTGGGCAGTGGGGATGGAGTGGGCAGGCAGACATTAGCACAAGGGTAATTGCTGTCCCCACGGCAGCCCACTGAATGACATCTAATATTGCTGGGGAGGGCAGCTAACCATTACCTGGTGCAGAATAAGAGCTTTTTCTGATGGTCACTGAAGTCCAATTGGGCTCGAAAATGGTTCATCATACACCCCAATCGACCAATTTATCCTCCTATACTGTTGTGTCTGAGAAAGGTACGGCAACTAGATTATTGATTGTCCTTGATATTTTTCATACATTGATGTTTTTCCATAGACTATGAACTGACAGGAGGGTTGTTAAAGGGAAGAGGGCGACTGCTGCATTTATGGATGTGGTGCATTGCAGAGGCAAACAAGCCTGATAATTGGGGGCCTTTGGCGACCTAATCTAACTGTAGGCTCCCTCAGCTATGCAAGATTTAAATTCAAATTCTCAAATAATGTGCTCTATAAGCAAAATGTAGTCTCCAATGTGCTTTGTGTTTGTTTGCAGCCAGTTTCATCATTCTGTAGTGAGTCATTCTGACACATTAAACATGCTTTGATCAGCCTTTGAAGAAGAAAAAAAAAAAAGACTTTTCAGAAAAATATATTTTTCAAAAGCATTAAGTGTCACAGCTCATGCTTGCATAGCAAAAAGTTTCATATGGAGAAAAAATCTTATGAATATATCCCCACTGGGAATGTACAGGATTACGGCATCTGTGATAAACAGATGCTGCAAAACAAAAGAGTAAATCAATAAAGCCATATATTGGAATGATGAAAGTGTTACTTCACAACTACTGTTTGCAGAAGTCATCAGCCTGTCTCTTTCGCATCCTTTTATTACACTAAGAATGTCTGAGGTCCCAGAGGACCTTAAAAGCACTACACTGAGTGCATCTTTTGCTGATTTTGTTGTCAGCAGGTAGTTAAAGCTAGCATTTTTTCCCCCCTTGCCTTTATAACTCAGAACCTTTTGCAGGCCTAATTGCTACAATTCATTTCTGCACACAGTCTCTCCCTTTCCTGCTTGCCAAAAAGCTTGAAATCAGGCTAGAGCCCCATCTGCCTCATGGCTTCCAGATCAGCTCTACAGCTGGTCTTCGGGCCCTGGCTGATGTGCAGATGTGGGGTTTAATTTATGAAGCTTAAATCGGCCAAATATTCCCCCTAAAATTTGGCAATTTAAATTTGCAAAAGTCAAAAGTTTAATCACGCTGGGCAATTTAAACATGATTGTGATTTCAGTTCATGAAATCTTGAAGAATCTGATTGCTTCCCTTGTGTGAGCAGTTTTCTACTTCCTCTGCATATGTTCTGCTGTGAGTCATGGTTGGGACCTTACTCTCAGATTTAGCATGTTGCTCCTGCAGAAATGGTCCCTCTAGCCGCCTCTGTGAACCGAAATCTGGTGCTATCAGCAAGTTATTCAAAATTCAAAACCCAGTTCCTCTCATCAGTGCAGCAGTCAGTCGTGCTCCTCACAGATTCAACTCAGCAGCCGGTCTTGCCTCAGCAGCACAGTTCCTTTATCTTGCTACGGCCTCGGCTACAGTTCAACCACCGGCTCAAAAAAAAAAAAACAGTACAGTTTCAACACAAGAGTACGAACAAGTGAGTGCACTGCTGTTAACTCTGCTGTAACTCTCCAGGTCACTTCTGGCTAATTGATGCAGTATCCTCTATGATGCAGCTCCAGGCACCCTTCTCCACATGTGCAGCAGAAAAGCTCTCTCTCTATTCTAAAGCAGGGAAACTTCATAATAAAACTTTACACCACGCCGTTTGTTTATTCATGAGTTTAGTCATTTCGGCTCTGTATCAACGTCATCATTCATTTGACTCTGACTTCTGGTTCTACAGGTAGAATTAAATGATCGTCATCACGCTACCATGGCTCCAAGTCGACTGACATCACCCAAGATCATTTCCTGTTTGAGTCAGAGAAAGAGGCTCCTGCAGTATGCTTATGAATTAACCAATCAGTCAGTCATTCAGTCTGTGAGGAGCCAGCTGGACCAGGCAGCGACCAGGCAGAAACCCAGCGCTGGGGGGCAATTGGAGGCGCAGAAGACACAGTGTAAGATTATCAAAGAGAGCAGAGGGCTGTGTGTCTAAAGGCTTAACAGAGGCACACGAAACACCAACAAGAGGTACGAAGTAAGGGGGTGGTGTATGTGTGTGTGTGTGTGTGTGTGTGTGTGTGGGGGGGGGTCATTTAGGTGGCAGAATGAGTGGGAGAAAGACAGAAAGCGAGACAGAGACTAAGAGACATGCATATAAAGAGATGTGGCTCTGGAATGATTGAGAAAGAACCCACCTCTGCTGATAATCACATGGGAATTGCGTGTCTGTGTGATTAGTGTGTGTGAAAGTGGAAGTGAGGGGGGGACAGTGTGTGTGTGTGTGTGTGTGTGAGAGAGGGTGAATGCGTGCTTTTGCATATATATTCAGCACAGCACAGCACAGCACAGCACAGCACAGCACTCGCATGGGAAGTTTCTCCCGGAGGCTGTTGTTTGTTTGCTATCTGTCAAGTCGTATACCGGAAATATTTAAAACATATTCAGACAGACACGTAGTTGGTGATGGTGAACTTTGGAGGTCACACAATCTTCAGGAGAAAACAATGTTTACTGTGCCAAACATTTTATGCTAAGTAGTTTATTATTTATAGGAGTTTGTATCTGTCCGGCCATTCTGCTTTTTTCTTGATTATAGAGGCAGTGAGGCAGAAACAGACATTCACGAAACTAATGAATCACAGGCTTGATCTGCAGCTAGTAAACTATAATAAATAAATCTGTCCGTCCATCTAACCTTCTGTGCATGTGGTCCAGAGCAGATAGGAACGCTTCTGGATTAACAGCATCCTCTCCTCTCTACAGTTACTGTTTCGGAGATCTCAGCAGACGTGGACAGCATACAAATTGGACTTTTGGTTCATAGCACAACCAGGTTCGCTTTATTCATCACGTACAATGAATCCCCGTCCTGCAGACATATTAACAGCAAAGCTAGTAACATTACTGATGGTTTCTCATCAATATGCAGCAGAATTGCAGACTAATAAATGTCGGACAAACTATATGTTTAGAGGTTAATGCTGTCAGAAAGTTTTATCTTTTGAATAATTTAAAAAGCAACAATTAAACCTGTTTTCCTAAAGGATTGGCTGCTTTTCTTTGTTTTATATCCCAATTTCTAAATCTTTGTCTGACTGTTTTTAGTAGCAATCGACTGATTATTCTAAAAAAAATACGCTCTGCTTCAGATTAAATTACCTCAGAGTGTATGAAACACATACATTGTGCACCAGCTTGCAAAAATGCTACTTACACATAAAGAGTAATCCAGTTTCTGCACACCACTGCTTTCACTTTTGATATTTTAAGTACATTGTTGGACTTCTTAGGGAAGCAAGCAAATAATCTGAATAATTCCTCACCAATGGTTGTTCTAAGTCTCTGACAACAACACATAGGGAGGTTCTGTTTGAGGTCTTTACATTTACATGATGCAATAGCTTTTAAAAATGGATTAAAACTTGTATTACTAAGTCCCCACCTCTGGATCAAAGCTTTTTTGAAGCTTTTTCTCCTGTGCCTCCCTCTCTCCTCTCTCCAACTACTGATGGGAAATAAATAATAAACAAATAAATAAACCAAATAGTAAAGTTAAGTGGGCCGCCTGCCCCCTTCATAAAAAGCTAAAGACATGTTCTGGTAGCAGTTAAATTTAGTCTGCCGAACCTGTCCGACTGTTTACCGTGTTAGCTACACAATGTTTTCCAATCTTGTACTTTTGTCAAAAGATATTTCCAACTTACCATGGGATGTTGGATGATATTCTAAGAAAAAAACATCTGTGTTTTGGTAGATAAGCGGTTACTCTCACTGACAAAGCGGCTTTCTGTGCGAGAGCCTGTTCGAAGCATCGGAGAAAGCTGGAGTAATGTGAACTTTCGCTCACTGCAGCTGTCTGTGCTTGCACTCACTGGTAGGTCATCAGAACTTACCATCAACTCTCATTGAAAATTAATGCTATTCAGTTTGTTGCCTGCTGCCCAAATCTAAATGTAGCAGGAGATGAGTCAAATGGTTAGAGGAGAAAGATGTCTCCTCCTCACTGAATGAGCTGCCCTGTAGCTTAATCATCCTTCAAATGTCACACACACACACACACACACACACACACATAGAGTAGAAAACAAGCGTTCATTATCATTGCCGGTTCATGTAAATATTATAATTAACACGGCAAAAATAAATCACTGCCATGACCAAAGCCATTTTTATCTCCACTGACATGCAATGAGGAGATGATGTCAGACGTCACGTTTTCACATTTGCTTGTGCATGCTTTCACATTTACATGGAAACTTAAGCTTCTAGACTCCCAGTTTAATACAGCAGCATCTACAGTATTTCACTTTTCCTGAGCCAAACGACAGCCTGCAAACAGATCAAAAGCAATGCGAGAGAGTCTAATTCCTGTTCACATATTCACCACACACACTAGCTACAGGTATTTTAAGCTAGAATCAATTTCCACAGTGTCAGCACTCACCTCTTACCTCCGGGATAGCTCTATTTCCTCTGAGGCCCCCTATATGCCTTGTTAGCCAGAAAGCTGAACGTTCTGCAGACCCTGCAACACTGCCAACCTCTTCACAGCTGTCTAAAAATGCCCACAAATCACCTCAAGCATCTTCTGCCACTTTGCTCCTAAATTCAACCCCTGACAAATTTCCAGCCCATTTTATTTCATGTGCCCACAAGAACGACGGCCTGTTGTTGGTGTGGCTCCCTTGACAACCAAGTGGGGGCACTGTTGCATTTCTAAGCTGGTTTTGTTCCCATGCAGGACACCAAAGAGCTGAGGTGCAAGAGTGCCACAAATATCCTGTGTTATTCATGGTTGCAGGCAGAGCCCCACTGTTTAGGGAGACTTTGGTCAAAGGTTTGGGCACAGTTTTCTGTTCACACACTTGCCAAAGACCTTTTAAGGTGCAAGTCAGCATGCCGCCTCACAACAGAAACAGAGAAAACAGAGAACAGAGAAAAGGAGGAAGAGTGGGAAAGAGAAGAAAGGAGTGACAGACTTGGAGCTATGGGTGTTGTGCTGTGCTGTCTCCTGCAGCAAATGAATATGACAAGTTCCTGCCGACTCAGATTGCAGACAAATACCCCAATCAGTCGTCACAAAGCCAAAACGTTGAGTTGGAGGTGCACCTCCTCTCCTCTCCCCCCCACAAACGAGGCAAGCCAAAGCAAGGCTAATTTATATGTATGGCACCCTTCAACAACAAGGCTATTCAAAGTGCTTTAAACATGACATAAAAGCATTAAGACATAAGATATACTGTAAGAGGAACACAAGGCAAAGTGAAGTGACAACTCAGAAAGAATGAAAGATTTCAGACGATTAAAACAAAGTCAAATAGCTGAGTGAAAACACAATAAAATACATTAAACAGTGGAATAAAACTGAAAATGTTTAAGTAGAAAGAGAGTTTTGTTTGAGACAGTCAAATTATTCTATAGATGATGTTTCGAAATGTCAAATTGCAGGTAAAATATCATTAATGGTGCCCTATTGTATTTACTTACTAATACAATTAGCTAATTTCATTTACCATTAAAGTGACTTTCACATAATAAAAGCCGACACTCACCAATGATTTTCTATATGTAGTGAACATTGTATGTTTTTATTGCAGTCCCCAACAAGAAGTCTTCTTATACTGTTATTCCAGTATTCATCTAGTTCAGTGTATCCCCCCCCCCATCATTCAGGACACAGACTACGTCTTAATTTCTCCATATTTGCTGACCAGTGCTTCGCTGTGTGCTCAGATGATAGTCATCTGGTGATGTATTACAGAACAGGAAGAAAAAAAGACAAGCGTGACACTAATACAAAATTACTTGACGTGTTTATACAGAATTAAGCGGTGTGAGATGTATGTACTGTGCCAAACTGCCAACCATGTTTGTGATGAATTTGTATTACAAATGCCACGCCAGACCCTTTCCCCCCACGTCCTGCGGTGCACTGACGGATAGCTGGAGGCATCAATCAGAAAATCCCATGATAGTAATTTCCTTTTTGTCTGATCAAACCATCAAACTTGAATGTCTCTGAGGGAGGTGGTTGGGAAGGTGATCACTGGATGTGAGTGACAGTGAGAAAGAGGAAGAGAGAGAAGGAAGGATGGAGAACTAATTTAGAGTTTGCCATCGTTTATTCATGTGATATATAACATTCAAGGCAGGATAGGCAACTTATTTTTAGAGACGCTTGTGTTTTATTAGATGAAATTCTCAATATTAAAAGTCTGACAGCAGTCAATAAATCAAATGGTTTGACAAAAAAAAAAAAAGAAAATCTGGTATCTGTGGCTGTCACAGGCTTTCAATAAGCCTGTCCAATTAAATGACTGGACAGCCTACCTGCTTGTCTACCCATGTACCTGCCTACCTGTGCACACTAGAGACTAAACTAAATCTAACGAGCTAGCAGTGCAAGAACCCCCCCGTCTGAGCTGGAGGAGGAGAGAGCAGCTGCTTAGCGACAGACTCAGAGAGCTAACAAAGTAGTGCAAAGCAGACCAGCTGAGCCGAGATTAAGTTATGATTGAGCAGTAATCACAAGCTAAAGGTAACGTTGAGGTCACGATGGATATTATGCTTGTGTTTATATATCAGTGGCTTTTATCAGAGCTGTTTAATTGTCAGACTGAAAAGCTGAGAGAGGTTGTCAGGCTGTGCGTTTCATGCTGCAAACTACCATTTAAATGAGCAAATTCGCAAGCATGAGCAAAGATCTACATCTAAATAAATGTGACAATCTCAAATGAATGCTACAGGGCTTATATTACATAAGCTTTGTGCCATGAAACAAAGTTTGTTTATTTGGAGTTGATGCACGTTTCACTGTGTTTGACTGTAAATGTGGTTACATGATATTATATTATAATTTATCCACTTTTAAGATTTTTTACATTTATTTTCACCGAGATAATGTCAGAGAGTGTCTACACTGAAGCACTGATATGTTTCAATAAATATTAGTCCCAGATTGCAGCGAGACATTATGCACAGCACAGAATTAAATACAGAATTTAAATGATTTCTGTACACTCATGTGAAATGTCATCTTTAAATCCAAGACCCTGAGCAGATTTAGCCGGCTGAGAACAACTGGTAACTACACCGGTTGCTGAGCCTTGCCGGTGGCTGGTCTTCTCATCACTGTTGTGGACTTTTCCCCCAGCAGCAGTCAAGCAGGGCACGTTCAAGTGTTTTAGGGGAGTGACTTTGGAGAGAGGACGTGGGATGTTTTTCTACCTTCGTCTTTCCAGTTTTTCCAAAGCAGCCCACCCGAGCCTTAAGTGTTAAAATATGCCTAAATCTTCCTGTTCCTGACCTCTGGCCTAATGAAGGTCAGAGGTCACGGACAGCTACAAAATAAAACACCATTAGTCGTCTCAAATAATATCACCGTTCTGTCGATGCTGCAATATTGACTCCATCATTGGCACCATAAATTGTGACCTTGTGACCTTTATTCAGAACCTTCCACTAAACTAACTGCTATAACTGCTAATGTCTCCTTTCTCATTAGGCAGGCCGTTGATCAAAACTACTATGATGTTCTCGTCAATAGGCTATAATCATGAACAGGACAGCAAGATGTGCAGCGTACCACACAAAAACCACACAACCAGTACTTCATGGAAGTTGATTCTAGAGATCAAAATGCTGACTCACTTGTTGAAATGACTGATTGACTAAATACATGTTCTGATGTTAAATTCACTGTACAATATGATACATGAATATATTTACTGAAGGCCAATTAAAATGCCTGTCACGACACTGTGTGTCGTGCCATCACGTTGTGTGTCGGGATGGAGGAGGGGAAGTTTCATTGTTTACCCATTGACACAGTTGCAGTCATTTATTTCTGTTATATCATCTGAACTGCTCAGTCAACGGGGACATGTTTTCTCTTGAAGTTGAAGCATTTTGGAAACAAGCTGAAATAATTAGATTTGGGCTATTCAATAAGCCCATATAACAAAACAAAAATCAATTAATTTGGATAAATCTACGAATAAAAGCAGACATTTGCTGATTCCGGCTTCTTAAATGTGAGGATTTCCTGCTTTTGATTAATTATCTGTACTGCTTATCTTTGAGAGTCGCGGGGGGCTGGAGCCACACACACACACACACACACACACACACTTTAAAGTCACTAATTAACCTAACCTGCATGTCTTTCGGACTGTGGGAGGAAGCCGATGTACTCAGAAGGAACCCACGAGGCCCGAGATCGCCAACCATATTTGCACACTGGTTTGAGGCAACTGTGCAAAACACTGCACCAACATGCTGCTCAGATGGAAACTGAATACATTTCAGTTTTAGACTGTTGGTCAACCAAGACATTTGAAGGGACCATCATTCATTATTTGATTGTTAAGCCCATGAAATGCCAAATAATTAACATCGACTTATTTAGAAAATAATGTGCAGACCTACTTTGGAATTATTTACTGATTCTGTGGTGAAAAATGCATCAACACAGTATGTGTCTGGGCATATCATGAAATATCTCTACTAATGGTGGCAAAAAATAGAGATAACATTCTTTTAGGACTTCAGACTTTATAATAAAAAAAAAAACCATTTTTTCTTTTCTCTCAAAAGGAAGGAGAGACATTTGCTATGTATTGCACCGTCTGACATTATGGTGGAATGGCATTTCAAGAGTCAATTTGGTGCTGGAGTTAGAGTCGAAGCTAAGATGGCAGCATCAAAATTACACTGGCATCACTGCGAGTCATGAACTGAGACTGCAGCTGCGTCCCAAATCTCCCTGGCAACCACAGATGGCATTGTCACGAAGGTCCACAAGCTGTGGACAAATAAAGGTTTAACACGTAACAACCAGGCAAACATGACTTAACTGCAAAACAGATGTGATGTGCACTTGTTCAGATACGGCTTCTGGCACAGGACTGAGGAACCGTCATGTCTTTAGTTTGACGTCCTGTAGAGCAACGACCTCAACTCCAAAAAAGTTAGGACGCTGTGTAAAATGTATATAACAGGATGCAATGATTTGCTGATCTAATAATCCCATATTTTATTCAAAACAACATAGAAAACATCTCAAATGTTTAAAGAAAATTCATTTATTCATCAATTTCATTTATTCAAATTCATTATTGTATAAATTCAAGTCATTTCAGAAAATGTAATGCTGAATTTCATGGCAGCAATGCTTCTCAAACCTCTATAGGCCATAGGCACTAATACAACCCCATACCATTAGAGATGCAGGCTTTTGAGCTGTGCCCGATAACAAGCCGGATGGTCCCTCTCCTCTTTAGTCTGCAGGACACAGCGTCCGTGGTTTCCAAAAAGGAATTTCAAATTTTGATTTCATCTGACCACAGAACAGTTTTCCATTTTGCCTCAGTCCATTTTAAATGAGCTTTGGCCCAGAGGACAGCGGCATTTCTGGATCGTGTTCACACATGGCTTCTTCTTTGCATGATACAGCTTTAACTTGCATCTGTGGATTGCACGGCGAACTGTGTTCACAGACAATGATTTCTGGAAGTGTTCCTGAGCCCGTGCAGCGACTGCCAGTACAGAATCGTACCTGTTTTCAATGCAGAAAATCACGAGCATCCAATATTGACCTTCGGCCTTGTCCTCTTGAGCACAGAGATTTCTCCAGATTCTCTGAATCTTTTGATGATATTATGAACTGTAGATGATGAGATATTCAAAGTCTTCGCAATTTTACGTTGAACCTCTGCCCATCTTTTCTTCTGAAAGACTCTGCCTCTCTAAAATGCTCTTTTTATATCCAGTCATGTTACTGATCTGTTGCTAATTAGCCTAATTAGTTGCAAAATGCTTCTCCAGCTGTTTTTATTAGTACCACTTACTTTTCCATTTTTGTCGCCCCTGTCCCAACTTTGACAAATCAAAAAAATTCATCATCAAATTCAATATGAGCAAACAATTTTCATGAAATGGTAAAACGTCTCACTTTCAACATCTGATATGTTGTATATGTTCTATTGTGAATAAAATATGGATTTATTAGATTTGCAAATCATTGTATTCTGTTTTTATTTACATTTTACACAGCGCCCCAACTTTCTTGGAAGTGGGGTTCTATATAAGTGGCTGGATTTTAGTTTCTTAGTTGACCAACAAGCCGACGTAATGAAAACACAAAACTACCAGTAGTGGAATGACCCTTTTAAAGTAAGACTGAGATAGAAAATAACCACAGTCTACTGTATTCATTCAGTTTAACTGCAGGCTACATTGTAAGAGCCGCTCTGTCATTATTTCCCAAGAGGTGGGAACCTTCAATATGGCTGCCAGCAGTGTTTTCAACATAAGGACTTGAAACTGGGTCCTCCTGTTGAAGGGCAACCTAACTTATCCAAACTGCTGTTCACGTTTTCACATGACCAACCGTTTTTCTAACCACATGAAATGTAATTGTGAAACCATCCGTAAGTAAGACGGCCTTTTGTGTCATGTCTCCTTGCACCTCATTGAAAGACACATTCACTTTCTTTTTGCTTTGGACACCTTGGCTTTTTTTGTGCAGGCGAGAGGTGACATTCAAAGAAATTTAAAGCAAAACTCAGTAATCCGTCATTGTTAAGCATAAAGCAGGATTATATTCCATTTACATGTGTATAGAGCATAGACTGAACATAAAGATGGACAACATGGCAGCTCAAAAGTGAAGCCAAAACGTCTCGAGCACCCGTTAGTGGCTGCCTGTAGTATAGGTCGTAAACGCCGCCCCTACAAGTTAGTGCATTAAAAAAAATCAAGTTTGAATGAAGTACAACTTAAAAAGGACGGACCCTCGGTGTTGTGGCTCCAGCCCCCATCACTGCTGTACACACTCTGCCTCCAAATAACGCCAGCATCCACGATATTTTGGCTTCACTGTTGTACAGTGGGAGGCAGTCGAGATGCATCGTCCATCTTTATATACAGTCTGTGGTCTATAGTATGATTGGTGCATTAAAACTGAATCAATAGAGTCCCAAGTTTCCACAAAGCCAATGCAGATTGTTTTTTTTTTTTTTTACTTAACTCAGTAAGATGTCTTACTGACCACTTCCATCTTGTGGAAGATAAATGGCCCACAATTGCTGTGTTTCCTCCTTTATTAAATAGCAGAACAGCACTCTCTATAGCAGCTACAGCGGTGCATCTATTGAAATGCCTACACAGCACAGACATTACACGGATTCAGTATGTTTATCACCCAACCTGAATGCTTTTATGTATATATTTTCAGGGCCAAAAGCAGGTATACAGTAGATGGGGGTGGTTCTGGGATTTGATGATTCATTGTTGAGAGTCCTGTAGGTGGTCTACTGTATGTGCAATAACTGAACAACACACTTATCATAAGAGATGCCCACAATAACATACCTGCAGTCACATGTTTTCACCTCCAAGCAGAGGTTTAAGAATTGTATTCCTTTTAGTGTCTGATACAGAGAGTGTGTACTAGCCTATGATCACGCTGCATTCACTTTTTACTTTTATTTTTCATTAACTGTCCCACATTCGGCTACCTGGGATCACATTTGCTTCTCTTTATGATTCACAATGACTGGCACATTCTCTCCTAACGCAGACACTTTGCCTCTTGTGGACTTACAGCCTTCATATCTCAGAAATGTGTCACCCAAGTTCGTAAGCATTCAGCCCTGTAGTCCAGAGTCCACACAATGGGATTCAGCCTTGGTGTGACTGAATCACTGCTCGGCATTATGCACACTCAACTGACTGCTGCTGCTCAGTGCTCATCTTTATTTTGTAGGCCTGGATCCATAAGCAGTAGCAGAGTCTGAGAATTGTATTTTGGGGATTAAAAGGACGCCTTTTGTTAGTAATTTTACAGAAATAATTCTACCATTGGCACTGCTAATAAAATGATAAAAATGATACTAACAACACTTTAACCTAACATGCTAACTAAGCCTATGCTGCTTAACAATGGTGGGGGTAATGTTTTTCCCCTATAAGCACAACTCAACATTATTTCCACGTCTTTGCTTCAATGAGCTGGAGACGGAGCGAGAGTCACGCATCGAGGCGGGCTTCATAAATTCTTGTGCACACATTTATATATGATAAATTAAATGTTTAGGCACTACAGTTAGAAGCTACACAAGACTGTAAAACTATTCCTGTAGTTCTTGTATTATTCTTATAAACAGCCAAACCGGTGCGCTCATTTGTCTTTAATTGCACGTCAGCAACAACATGTTGTACAGTACAGCGGCATAAGCATCCCAGATCAAATGGATAATTCCCTACTGATAGCATACACACAACTGTATATAGTATATAAGTGAATTTAGACTTCAGACACTTTAACAGTACTCTTAAACACTTAAGGATGCCTTGAATTTGACTATTAAACCAGCAATATCTGATTTTGGGCCACAATTTGTGAACATTGATGTGTTATCAATCTTTTAAACTGACATTATGAACATGGCTATAAACAGTTGCTTATTTCCACACCTCATGACCGTCATACGTTCTGTAGTATCCATTCTCTTTTAGCATCTTTACCATTTGCAGAGAAAAATGGCTGCTGAATGCTTCACAATGTTCACCAGCTAGTTGCTCGTTGTGTCTGTCTGCCGTTTGCTGCCACCAGTGACGTGCGGTGAGGTTTGTGGCTGGTGAGGCACTTACTCTTTCAGAGTCAGATTTACAAATATATGCACCCAATATATTTGCCAACTATCGATTGTGTTTCATATCTCATATCAGCATTCTTTCCATACACATAGCAGGTACAGATTGGGCCAAGGAAGAATGTAAAATGTATAGCGGTTCAGTATGCCTCCCAAAAAACACCAAGGTGGATGCTACAGACAGCCTATAACAAGCCACACAGCACCACGCCAGGTGATACAGACAGCTATAACAAGCAGCACAGCACCACGGCAGATGCGCTCTCTCTCTCTCTCACTCACACACAAACAGGATTCACACACTGGTCTTACCTCCTATTGAACTTTACTTGACTACGTAGAAGAGGAGCGACCACCGAACAAGAAGAAACGTGAGCTCACGTACGCCCTCTTCATTGCGGCCGAGCTCCTGCCTGCCTCACCTTATGCCTTTTCAGTGCGGCTTTATGTCAGATCCTAGACATACGTGAAATACATTACCTATTATATGGAGAGTGAGGACATATAATAAAAATGTCTACAATGTATAAAAACATTTTAATAAACCGAGTAAGCAAAAGGCACGCGCTCAACCCAGTTTGCAAGGGATTGCGCAATCTGACGTGAGGCACAGCTCGGTGCTGCCTCACCTCGCTGCCTACGCTGGAATTGAACAGGAAAAACGCAAAATACAGCGATTTTGATTATAAAAATGATTGAAATTATTCGAATCATACAGAAATTGCATTTATAGCACGGATCAGTGGAGCACTGCCTCACCTGCCTCCCCTGACCGCACGTCCCCGGCTGCCACAGTGGGGCAGAGTTGTTTTTTGTCTTGTTTTGCTGAAAACAGCTCACGGCTGCAGCTAAAAACATTGCTATACGCAGAGGGACTGAACTGATTCAGTACAGTTATGGGCTGGACGGCTAAACAATGAGCTGAAACTGACTATAACACTCAGTACAGCTGAGGGGGAGCAGCACAATCAGGTGATGATTCTGTGTAGGTTCATCATTATGAGGGACCTGCTGCTATATTAAGACTAAGAACTTAGTGTTGGGTTATTAAAGACCATGCTATGAGACGTTTGTGAGCTCTCCCTGGTGGGCAAATTATGTAATAGCTCATTTTTTCTACACTACCTCAAATATTTGTCAATTTCTAACTGCAATTTCTTGCCATTTATGAGAAGACATGCACACGGACCCATAAATCCGTGATCTGTTACTATCAGCTGATAAAAAGTCCTTGTTGATTTAGCTGTTAGCCTATCTAGTGTGCATTACAAATCTAAGAGTGAACAAAGTGCATGTCCACCTGCAGGCTGATGCTGTGGCCAAGGTTAGTACAAAGTTCTTTTACACTTTAAGCACCACTGGCTTTTCCCACTACCATGAATGTGTTAATAAATTGGTATTAACTCTACTATATTTGTGCCACTGCCTGCATGTGGAATATTTCTAGTGTAATTTAATGGCCGAAACAAATGTTCACATGCATTTTAACTTGGGTTGAGTATGTGCTGTCTTTTTTAATGTTGTGGTGCCAGGTTGTTTCCCACTCCCGTGCCAGATTTGCTGTCTGTTTCTGGTGTAATCAAGCGTACGAGGACCAGCAAGGCATATGCCAATACTTACTCACTAACAGCAATTAAAAAGAAATGTGTACTCTATACAGTCACGGAATGATCCCTTTCTGTGTGGTTTAAAGCAAAGTTGTCAATCATTGCAAATTTCCCATCCTTTTCTGCATAAAGCCAGCAGGTTTTAATTTGTTTGAAAAACAAAAACAAAACAAAAAGAAAACACACAAAAGGAGCTACGCTCATCCTAAAGGCAGCTCTTGCACCCCATGCACCATCATTCAAGAGGTACTTTGGGCATGAAATACTTCTGCAGATATAATGTAGCATCTGTAGCAATATAATGGCTGTAAGAAACTTGCAGAAAAGAGAAAACTGGCAGTGGCTATGTGACTGCACTACGTACAGACATTAAATGACAGAGAAGGGCATGTTGTCATGGACTTTTGACTGTGGTACATTACCAATAAAAGCCTTTGGCATTTTAATTTTGAAAGCCATCCAAACCGATTATTTTCATTGTCAACAAAGTCTCCTGGAAGCAATAGGGATCCCGTTTGACACCTCTTAAATATACTCCAGAGGTAGAGCAGTCATCTTTGCTGACAAGAACAATCATTGCATTTCAATTGAGACTGAAATTACTGCAGCATTTAACCCCCTATTCACTCAATGTACCATTCGCCAGAATCAGATACTGCCGTCACTGTAATTGCCATGCACATTACATGTCTTGATGGTCTGACGTACTGACAAGTGACAGTTGGGATACTGTCACATACAGTTACAGAGTACACACTGACTCTAAATGCAAGAGAACAAAGATCTAATGTACAGACCAAGGGCACCGGGACACATATGCTGTGAAAATATAGGCCTTAGAAACATACAGTAAGACTACTGTCAGCAAACAAATTGAAAGCTATTATTTCATGCAGTTACTCCTTCATTCCCTTTCTGGAGTTGGGCTGCATGTATAATGCACGAGGCTGTCACTCCACTGCTGGAAAAGCTGCCCAGTGATGGACCCTGGATGTCAAATTCACTTTGAACTTCATGCAACATGCTGGTGGTGTCCTACGCGGACCTCAGCACTACCTGTGAATGTCAACGAGGTTAGAATACGGTTTTGTTCGAGCACATGTCTGATGGCTAAAACACCGTAAACACTGCTGCCTACAAGCCCGGGGGGGAAGCAGGTCAACTGGGTGCACAATATGATGACACTCCACTAGTAGTTTACTTTTGAACTCCACGTGCAACACTTGGTGTGTGAACTACATTTTAACTATTACATGTATTAAAAAAAAAAAACACACAAGGTGAATGTATTTCCTTCTATTCAATGAGTTTGTTTTTGTATTAATATTTTATATGTTTTATATCTTTAGGGTTGTTATATATTATGATGATTGGAGTAGATGAAGCTGAGGAGTGCTGCAAACTATTGTGGCACAAATGTAGACTGCAACACATCATCAAAATATCTGCCATTAAAGATTTGTTTACGTGTTTTTGTCCTCGGTGTAAGTCCGCAGTTAATCTGCTTAGCTAACTTTCCTGAGTGTGCTTCCACCCACACCTCCTTGCACTGGGTGCAGTTGTATTGCCTCTCTCAGCCAGTGGAAGGATCAACACAGGCTGGGCGGGATAATCCCCATTGTGCTAATCTGAGAGACTAGCCTCTGGGATGGCACAAAATTTACTCGCTGAAAAGGTGAGCTTTGCTGCTCAGCATGAAACCCCCCCTGACCACAAAACATAAAC
The DNA here is from genome assembly GCF_042242105.1 of Pempheris klunzingeri. NCBI lineage: Eukaryota > Metazoa > Chordata > Actinopteri > Acropomatiformes > Pempheridae > Pempheris > Pempheris klunzingeri. Next base: position 24,247,733 of record NC_092020.1, on the reverse strand, counting down.
AGACTGGCTTTTAGTTATCTTGCCATTCAGAATGCCCTCACCTCACCAAAGCGGCCATGATCCAAATTAAAAGGGACAACCTCAGCTCTGGAAAGAGGTGAGTCATTTGGTTTTGTCCATATTCTTCCCTCAAGGTATCAACATGACACACTAGCTTTGGGAGACATTAAGCTGACAAAAATAACTTCAGGAATAGAAAATGCTTTAGAGTGGAGTAATGAATTTATTGCACCACATTAGTGTGTAGATTTGGTTTTGGTGGATGAAACTAATCTGCAGCAGGCAACAGGAAACATTCAGGTTTGGACAGGTTTGGGCTTGCTTACAAAAATATTCATATTTAACAAGCTTACATAAGCTTAGCAAAAATGCAGCTGAATAATTGTCATATCCAGACAACTATGTTTCTTAGCGTGATTGAATATCAGCCTTAGGCCGGTAAGCACGACCATTTCTCCCTTTGTGATGATGTTATTCATAAATTCAATAGTCTTGCTTATTTTGCATTAATTAACATGCGGCACAAAACCCGCACCACCACAAATTAATCATGACCTAAAAATAAGAGCAGACTGTAATTTTGTTTTTGGCAACATACAGCAAACTAGTCTGCATTGCATTTTTAACATGGCTTCCAACACCCAAGTGAAAGCACTCAGTAATCCTTCATTATCGCTTTGGTTCTTAACAACACTCAATTAACGAGGGAAGACTTTATTTTACAACAATTCAGGGGGTCTTTACAGGGGTCCCGGGGAGGTTCACAACCTCACACATGCTGCCCTTCTGGCACAGTCAGCAGGCGCTTTTTTTTTAACGAGTGTGTTTGTCTGCTATTATCACCAGGATGGAGCCATGGCATTCTCTGCTCTGCTCTGTTTTACCAAGAAGAATATGCCTTCATTTTCACAGCCTCATACAAAGACGTGTGGATATAAACATGCTTGGTTTTTTACTGCTTTGAGAAGAAATGATACCAAGTCCTCACCCCTGGAACTGACCCAGTCAACCTCCAACCTGGCTGGAGTTTGGCCTTTTTTCTACCACTTCCTAATAATCTACACTAATCAGTGCATTTAAAAGCGGTATGGGCCTCACAGTGAGCATGATCTAATAAGTCTAATTATAAAAATAGTTAAATGAGATAGAGGCTTCCAGTGTGGCACCATCACAACTGGCTCTGGCTCCACTTGTGCTTGTTACTTTTAACTATTTTATCAGTAAATAGTAAACAATGCTTGTTTTCTCATCAATGTCGGTGTGTTTTATTTTTTTAAATAAAAGGTTTTTCTAAAGTAAATGCACACTCAGGTAAGAAAAGAGATAAAAGGGAGAAACAGTATGCTGACATTTGTTCTACTCCATCTTTGCTTCCAATTTGTATGATCCATTTCATTTCACTGACAGCTAAACTTGCTACTCTGAATCAATATGCAATGCTGTTATGCTTTCTTCTATTGCTGCAAAGTGCACACTGAGTTTGTGCTGTTACAGTGCAGTCCATTTTTCTAAGTGCCATTTGTGTGAGTCTATTGTGTGGCTGTGGACCTAAAAATCAAGTCCAAAAATTTGTTTTTGAGCCACGCTTTGCCATGTACAAAAAAAAACAACAACCAAAAAACCAGATACACAAACACACTTCTCTTTACAGGAAGCTGCTGGGTTTCCTACGGGATGATTATTGTTTCGAGAGGTTGGGAGGTTTTTGATTTGTTAACTGAGAGAGGCATTCCCCCTGGGACTGAATGTTGGAAAAACACTTTGCTGTCAATCCCACATGCCAGCCAACCATTTGACCACCTACTGAAAATCAATGGCAACAACAAAAAAATCTTTGGCACCAGATTTTCTTTTCCTATCTGGGATAAAAAAAAAAAAAAAAATCACATTTACAATATCAAAAAAAACCATTTAGTCTACCCGTTTTCCCACAGAGGTGACAGAGGGTGGCATTTGCAGTAGAAAATAAACCAGGCAGAGAGTTTTCCAGTTTAAAATTCGACCTGGGAGATAAAAAGAAGTTTGTCTCTGTTACAATATACAGTAAGGTGGCACACTATGCAATGGAGGAGCACATTTACTGAGGCATACATCATTATTCAACACCTTGTTTGAATCCTGCAGATAAGCACCCTCAAGAGAGATATCAATTATGGTTAGACTGAGACACTGGTCACTAAAGGTGTTTCATGCCTCACTGTGGATAATGTAAGTATGATAATGCAAGAGCATAGTTCTGAAACCAACTCATTTTCACTCGGAGATTGGGTATCCCTCATTCAGGCGATGATTGGATTTGTGACATGCACTCCACTTAGGTAAAAGGAGTGTAATTATGGGCTTGACCTTTAGGGGCATTTTCTGCATCGAATCCTCTTAACAGCGTTCAAAAGTGAGAATAAAGCTGTGATTGGTCGAGTTCTGTTCATTTCATGGGCTGCACTTCTATTTTGTGGGGTTAACTCATCTTGGGCTGGTGTACACGAGCAGCTGAAGAGGGTTTTTTTTTTTTTTTTCTTTCTTTTCTTTCCAACCCAGTTTTTTGAAAGGGAACAAAGAGGCGGTGACGTAGGATGGCAGGATTGTTTTTATCCCTGGCCTTTTGAAAAACAGGACAACAACTGATGGTCTTATTACTCAGGACTTATGGAGGATTATGGAACTGATCAGCATCATTTAGAGCAGCAAACATGCATTAATCAGAAAAGACTTGGAGTCAGTATAGATCGGCCACATCACCATCACTTCTTACTTTCATTTACATTAAATATATGATTAACAGTGATGTTTGTGTATTTAGAGGCACAAGACAAAAAGCTACGTGATGTGTTCCTGAGGTTTCTCCTTCTATCTTCTTGTATTGTCATCATTATACTAAGATTTGCATATAAAATGTGTTTCTTATGCAATTTCGGGTAAAAGCTCATTGATTTGACTTGACTTTGAAATGTGGTATATTCAAAAGTGCTTGATCTTGCCTTATCTGAATTAAGCGTGTAAGGATAAAGGGAGCCGCATGCTGAGCAGACCATAAAGGCCTCTGAAACAAGCTTATTTGGTTCATCAAGCAGGCTTTGCTAGACCTGCTTTTTTTGGAAGCTGGACTTCCTGAAGTCATCTGCTTATAAACGTAGAGCATTTGCCGCTATCACCCAATCACATTGATCAGCTTAAAGCAAGAGTATGCCCTCCTCCTCCTCCTCCTCCTAATCCTGTAACAACAGAATAGATCAATTTCCAAGGACTCCTAAAGTGATAGGAGTGTTTTCATCTCTCTCGATAGGGCAAATGAGGATCAACCACAAACAAGTAAATACATTATGTTATGTAATGAAATTTAACGTTGCAAAACATCAGTTTTAGATCCCAAAACTACGGTTAGGTTTTGAAACCTACCTACCTAAACATCAGCCCCCCGAGGCAAACTGAATTAAGCTAATTTGTGTTTTATTGCTTAAGACTAACTTAATTTGTATGAGGAACACATTGTTGTTTCTTCAAAAAACACATAATCTTACTTTTTGTCTAATATCTAGTCTAGTAATTACTCAATTGTAGTTACAATAGGAACAAATGCAAGAACATTCATATAAACTCTTGATATCAAAAAGCTGACAGTCAGCCTTTTTACAGAGGAAACTGAGAAGGAAACAAGTCTATACTCTAAGTGATGTGTAATTGTTGCTGTAGATGTAACAATGTATGTTAGATGCTGTAAATGTGACTAAACTGGAGCTTGATGACAATTGTGATGTTTAAAGAGACTGTCTCGCCTTCAAAAGCAGTCGATATCAGTGTAACAAAGTTGTTGCAGTGTTGTTCATTGCTTTGACTGAGGCAATTTGCGTAAGAAGCAGAGCCTGTCACACGCTGGATATACAAGAGAGACGCTTGATTGAGTGACAGTTTATTGTTTCTGACAACACAGTGCTTGAATGTTTCGTCGTCACAGTGCACTATTTACTGGCAAGTCAAGCATGCCATTTATAGAGCGCTGTGATTGGATTTTGTAGCGCTAGCCGGACCAAATGTAAACAAACTTCCAAAAAGAATCCATGTTTCATCACCTGAATGTTTGCAAATCAAAGGAAAACTGGTACCTTTGCACCGGCAGCTGCTGCCATAGTGATACTGAAATCAATGCAGGCAAGTATTTTCAGTTATTAGAGAAAGATGAAATTGCATGCTTGCATGCAGAGAGCACTTGACTCTCAGAGGCAGTCAGACATCATTTAAGTGTAAAGTGCCTCTTTCTTTGACAGCCTCTTTTCTGGGGCCCTGTTGGCAGGGGTCACTGTCCTCCCAGTGCACCACACTCGTCGCCTGCGTGAGTGATTTTGAGCCGCGGATCTGCACGGAAAGCTGTTTGGATAACTGTCAGCTCTCCCTCTTTCTCATTGCCATCAAAGATGAAGGGTCATTTTTCTCCATCTCACCGTGACTCCCCTCAAGACATCCCCCTCCAAAATGCAGAGGGATGGCTTCCTCGCCTCCCTCCCACCCACCAGCTTGTTATAGATGGCTCATTTCTGAGTGACAGTCAATGCTGTGTTCATGCTGTATTTGTGTGTGATGGATTCGTCCTGAATAATGGAGTCTGTGTTGTTCACGTGTTGAAAGAAGCATTAAAATCATGTCCTTGTATGAGCTCCAACATTAGTGTACGAGAGGAGAGTTTAACCCTGAATACATACGTTCAAGCCCAGATGATGTGATTTTATGTTACATTTGCAGCAAAAACTTTACCTTCTGCTGTAGATTTCATTTTTCCTGCCATGCCTTGATATACAAACAGTTATACACCAAATCCCACTGCACAAGCAGCCGAGCAGACATTGAGGATTTCATAGCTGTGCCCGCTGGCTTGTGAACACACCGAAACTTGTCTCCAACGTGGAGTTACACAGCGCCCTAGACAATGCCAAATATTATAGCAGTTTCCTCTCCTCCAGTAGCCACCATTCATCATCCTCAGCCAGAGGACTCCTAAGCATCTTTCCCTTTGGGTGAAAGATTGATGGTGACCTCAGCTCAGTTTATCGAGCGTCCACCTACTCTTTTTGCCTAGCGAACACTAACCACGCACCCTCACTCTCCCCCGGTCCACCTCCTCCATACCTGCTGTGGGCGGACAGATTTCTCCTGCTTCGACAGGTAGCCTGGACCACGGTGATATGAAAAGATGCCGGCTTCTTGTAATTCTTGATGCACCCTGTGACTGTTAGCCCCTGACAGACAGTGTGATGGGACCTGGTCCGATATACTCTGGTGACCTGTTTGTCTCAGAAATCATCATTTCAAATCCACAGAGAACAACATCCCAGTCCCCCCTTTCAAAGGACTGAAGATACCAAAGGTCGAAAACTGTTTTATCTGTATGGAGCAAATCAATCACTTAACCATTGACCTAGAGTAAGAGTTAGACAGATGAAGAAAATATTAATGCTGCTTATACCATGGTCTGGGTGAATACACGAGTGTGATTGGCTGGCACGTGTCTGTTAAGTAAGGGATTTTCTTAGGCAAGTGACAATGGTATATGTGCTCTTTGAGGCGTCTGTAATCAGGAATTGATGGACTCCATGTTGGCTTTATTTAATTTTAATCTTGTTGGTTAATGATCAGGTAACGAGGGTCAGCTATTTGTCAGAAAAACAAATGATGTTAGCATTCCCACAATGGAGCTTTTCCATCTAGTTTTGTTTTAGCTGATTTTAATTTGACCAAACAACAATATCTTGCGATCAACACATTCAACAACATAAAATCTCACAACAAAATCTCCGTGTTGCGTCATCTGTCGTACAACTAATATTTTCAAGCACTTGTAAAAAGCACACCATCAATTGTAACACACCTCTAACAATCACACAACGCCGCCATGCTGACAAGGAATGATTGATTTTTAAATAGAGATGTTATTGATCCTTATCCAGGATGTAAATGAAAGCCTCCTCGACATCACTCCTGACAGCTGGCCCAGTTTCTATTAGGGAGATGAGAGGGAGCGTGTGGAAAAATGAAGGCCATCTGTCTTGACGGTGCCATGTCCTCTGTATGCCGTGTCTGATGTAAACAACTCCATTTGTCAAGATATGACAAACCTTGGACTGTCATAACACACACAACACCCACTGAGACCCCCAGCCTCAGTGAAGCAAAACTCGGCAACCTCTGACTGATTTGTGCTCAGTCAAATCTTTTGGAAGACGCAACCTCATCCATCTTTGATTCACCAATTGCCCCGTGATAACAAAGACTCCAAAGGTCGGTGGACTTTGGCTCAACAAATTACAGTGGTAGAGTGGCACGCTTGGCCAGAAGTGTGTGGCAAGATGATCACATGGCCTAATTATCCCACTAAGTCCTCCCTCACTCATACACACATGCTGCCAGCATTCACTCACTCACTCAGTCCATCTCATCAGGTATGTCATGAAAATATTACTAAAATTACTCAATACTCTATTACTGACAAAAACTCAGTTAATATGGAGATTTCTGCTAGAGATCGACTACAAAGTAATGGCAACTATTTCAGCTGGAAATTGAGTCATTAGGAAAAAATCCATAAAGACGCGACGGCCGATAAGTTAGTAAAATGTAGAACAGTAATGCCAAAATCTGTCACTGTTTCTTAACCGCCATGCAGGTGGAGCTGCATGTGAAAAAGCAGCAAAAGTAAACCCTTTCAGTAGAAATTGTGGCCAATACCCATGTTGGAGTTTTATGTTTTTAGCATTATGGTCTGCCTCTCTCTTTTTTCTGTGGTAGCCAGGCTGAAAACACCAGACTGTGACCCCAAAACTGAGGCACATACAGAAACGTGAATTTTGTGTACAGTTACGCCCTTGATGACAGTATTGGTAACTTTATTTTTTAGCTGTAAAGTATCCTGCACAGCATTTTGGTCATTAAAAAACCCCCACTATGGGATGGGGTATACTGTTAATTCTAAAAACTGAGTGAATGCATTGGCATGTATCTAAGATTTCGATGCACAGCAATCTAATAATTATACCTAATTAATCAACATTTCAGGGATTTTAGGAAGTAATAATGGTGAATTTAACAAATCCCTGTTTGTGAGAACTTCTTAAAATAACTAGAAAGTGCAATTTCTGCCGCCGCCATGCTGCTCTGCTCTGGTCATGCTGAAATGCTGCTCTAATGTTGCCCTGCATTGCCCTGAAAATGCAAAATGCTCATTCACAACATCTTTCATACCAGTTGGAGGAGACTCTTCTTTCACTGACTGAAGATGGTTCAGGACCACATTGGGGTTCGAGTGTCTTGCCCACGGACACTTCACTAACTCACACGAGACCTTCAAAAAGTCCACTACTGCCACTGGACGATCTTAAATCTCCTTAAAGTCTAATAGAGCCACTTCCAGAGCTCTCAGAAACTCTTAAAGGACTCCTGCAACCATTGACATATATACATGATAACCTGTGCAAACATCTAACCGTCTGAGATATTTCTATGTGATGAACAATACCGGAAAAACAATTTTTCAAACAAAAACAAGCTGGTTCAGGTCCACATTGGGGTTCGAGTGTCTTGCCCACGGACACTTCGCTAACTCACATGAGACCTTCAAAAAGTCCACTACTGCCAGTGGACGATCTCAAATCTCCTTAATGTCTAATAGAGCCACTCCCAGAGCTCTCAGAAACTCCTAAAGGACTTGTTGCGTGTTTGTTTTTTTCGATGAAGGACAGGCAACTTCTCTCATTTAAGGTGTTTTATTTTCTGTGTGAATAAGTATTGAGCTTGATCAAGGACACAGTCTGGGCTCTGAAAACCACAGTCAGCAAGCTGTTAGTCTGTAGCCAACAGGTCCCAGAGTGAGCCCCGAAACACGTATGTAGTAACAGTATATACATTCCAGCAAGAACACAATTATTTTTGATTGGTCGGCTAGTTGGGCAGTAACCGCGGTTTAGACTTAGCCCTCCCTTCGGTGGTGCACAGGCTGGTCCCAGCCTCTTGGCATCACGACCTTCCATCCAGTAGCCGCACCTGTAAACAAAGTATCTTCCCTAATGACCTTTCCCTGTGCTTTCATACAATAGAGTCATTCTGAGAGCATCCCTCCCCTGCAGCTATCTCATCCTCCCGTTACAATGACGGCCTTCCACCAGCCTTGTCCTTGGAGCTCCCAGTATAGGGTGTGAAATGTAGTTTATGGGGTGTGTAATGTAGTGCATGTAAGTGTGCTTGTGCTTTCTTGCCATAAACGTCTCACCTGATCATCATGTGTCTGGCCCTTCAGAACCTGGGGCCAGTGCTTGTTCCCCTCTTTAGCAACTATGGGGTATGGCTCTTCCCTGTAGCAGTGCAGTCCACCTGTGCAAATATCTAACTGTCTTGAGATATTTCTATGTGATGAACAATACTGGATAAACAATTTTTCAAACAAAAACAAGTTTGTAAGTAATCAGAATGTTGGCTGAGGGTGTCACTGATGACCTCAGAGGCTTTGAAGATCAAAGCCACTTTTGGAATGTTGAGTCGAGATAAATAGAGACAGAACCCAGACTGAGTCGAGGGAGATAGAGAGAGAGAGAGAGAGAGATACACGTTCACCACACATCCGAGACACACCACCGTTCGAAGAACACTTCAACAACCATTGAAAACACGTTACAACTGCGATTGGTTCCATTAAGAAGATCAATGAAAGCCAACAGCAGTCCAGTCGAGGCAATGCTGCCTGCGGGTCTCACCTGGGGAGAGATCATGGAGTTGGAGGAGGAAAATCAGGAGTTACTAGCTACACTACCTGATGATGGCAGCAGCACTGTCGAAAGTATGGATTGGGAGTCCAATGAGGACTCTCCTGCTCTGCAAGATGCAAGAGAGCCTCATGAAAACACCCAGAGGGAGCAGCCACCTCAAACCAACGGGGATGGCCAGCCACCTCAAACTCACCAGGGTGGCCAGTCATCTCAATACCACCGGGGTGGCCAGTCATCTCGATACCACTGGGATGGCCAGTCATCTCGATACCACTGGGATGGCCAGTCATCTCAATACCACTGGGATGGCCAGTCATCTCAAAACCACTGGGATGGCCAGTCATCTCAACACCACTGGGATGGCCAGTCATCTCAAAACCACTGGGATGGCCAGTCATCTCAATACCACTGGGATGGCCAGTCATCTCAATACTACTGGGATGGCCAGTCATCTCGATACCACTGGGATGGCCAGCAACCTCAAAACAACTGGGGGAGGAATCCATCTCTGCACCAGCGTCTGCAGAGAGCCCTAGCCGACCTTCACTATGAAAGAGGTTGGAGATTTAGGGCGCAGCAAGCTTCTTACAATGAGAAGTACCTGCGTGGTGAAGCAGAAAGGAAACTGAGGGAGCAGCAGAGCTTGAGGTTCAATCTAGACAAGGAGGTGGTGAGACTCACACAGGAAATCAAGAGTCTCTCCTCCACAGCCCTCGCAGCCGAGCCCCTGGACGGGTCGAATGACAACAACAAAGACGACCTGATCAAAGATCTCACAGATCAAGTCCAGGCTGAAAGGCAGAGAGCTGACCTCCTGAAAAAAGAACTGGGGGAACTCAGGCTTGAGTTTAGTGAGAGAGTCACCAAAGACCTGAGCCTGGTAGAAAGGCTGAGAGTCGAAAGAGACTCTCTTGAAGAGTTGGTCTCCAAACTAAAGACGCAGCAGGAGGCCAATCAGGAACTGCAGAAACAAGTTGATACCTACAAAAAGCAAATGATGCTCCAGGTGTGTGAGCCCATTTCAAAGGAAAACAACTTGATCACAACTGACCTCCATGCACCACAGAACACTTCTGTCACAGAGGAGGTCGCAGAGGAGGTCGCCCCACTGGAGGAGGCCCAAGTCACCAAGGAGGTCGCCCCACTGGAGGAGGCCCAAGTCACCGAAGAGGTCGCCCCACTGGAGGAGGCCCAAGTCACAGAAGAGGTCGCCCCAAACGAGGAGGCCCAAGTCACCAAGGAGGTCGCCCCACTGGAGGAGGCCCAAGTCACCGAAGAGGTCGCCCCACTGGAGGAGGCCCAAGTCACCAAGGAGGTCACACCACTGGAGGAGGCCCAAGCCACCGAGGAGGTCACCCCACTGGAGGAGGCCCAAGTCACCGCCCAGCCGTCTTTATGGAGGCGCTTCAAGAAAGCTATAACAGCGAAACACCGCCGCCAGTACAAGAACAAGAAGCAGAAAAATAAGGAGGCGTGAAAAAGACACACACACACACACACACACACACACACAAACACACAAACACACACACACACACACACACACACAGCACAGAGGTTCAGTTTCATGTTCTGACAGACGGGAGCGATCCGGTTCCTGTCGGTCAGGATCTGATCTGTTCCTCTGTGTTTAATTTGGTTTTCTCCGGGTGCTCCGGTTTATCCAATAACAAACAATATGAAATAATTTGAAATAAAAACTTAAATTGGAACTTAAATATTGATTTCCTGTGTAGTTGTTCCTCTGTAGAGCATCGTTCAGACTGGTGTCTTACTGAAAAAATGATATTAGAATATGTAACATATAATAAAACGCCACAATGAATAGCTGCCTTTTGAATTGAAAAAACATTGAATACCTGAATGAATGAAGAAACTACTAATCTGAATAGGTGAAAAGTTGAAAGATGTACAGAATCCATGTAGGAATAGTTTGAGTGGTGAAAAATCAGCTGATTTCCTCTAAAGTGCACTAATGTACCATCTGAGGCATTTTATTTTGAAAAGCTGGCTGGCTGTCAATTTTGGAATTTTTTCCCATTCATTCCTATGGGGAGCTGGAGCTCGTCAATCAGCTGAGCTCTGTCAGAGATTACAGAGATTCACACATCTCTGAAAATGCAGGTTTTATTCAAACCGGTCCAGTCACAGCCATAAAGTGCAGACCAGTGGACATAAGAGGGTCTTCTGAACACGTAGATGTAAGCGAAGGCCTCTGTCTTGTGAAATGAACGCTTGCTAGCAGGTAAAAGAAGTTTTTCTCTCTCCCTCCCTCCTCTGTCATTTTAACATGGCAGGCAATGAGCCGTTCGGTCGGTGAACAGTGAACAGTTGGACATGTGCATTCAAAAGTTTAGAGAAGGTCACATTAAGTTCACCTGGAAAGGTTAGAATGCATCCTGAAATTTCACCTGAAAGCTGAATATCCCTAACTTTTTGTGAGTAGTGTGTATATATATATATATAGGTCCATTGAAGTAATCAATAAGCTGCCTGCCTCGGACCTCAGAACCAACAGCTCTACAGCAGAGAAAATATGAGGATAATTCAATGGACAATAAACTATAGTTTTATGTTACATTTATTCATCTCTACAGAAGAGGAGGCTAAGTTTTGATTTCCTGAACAGCTCGAATTTATCTGGATGCTTCAGGCACTTTTTTTTTTTTTTGGTTTTAAACGAAACTAAACTGTTTTATGACCATGACACAATTTACAGGCTGGTATCCAAGCACAGTGTTTTCCTTTGTAGTAACTGAAAACTTCTGTCTACTGTGCTCGGAAAACGAAAAAGGGACCCTGAAATGCAATTTTCAGTGATGCACTGTGAGTGACATGATGTACATACTAAGTATCACAAGAGGTAATTATATACATTTTCATAATGACAGCCAATTATAGAAAAAACACAGCACGGACACAGTGATGTCACTTTAGTGTGATTTTATATTTGTGAGAGAGGTAATTTAAAGCCATTTCAGAAACTTTACAGACAAATTATGGAAAAACTTCAAAAAGCCACAAAATGTTACTCTTATGTTGTTAAAAATTCTCATTCAGATTGGAACTCAGAAATGAACCACTTCCATATATATCTTTGAATTTCCTTTGTACGTTATGATATTAGTTTCACATGCAGACTTTCTGGTGCTCACAGTCAGACAGACAGACTGACAGACTGATGTCTGCACCCAGATGGTTTATGTGTGTTTATTAACTACTTGCATGAGTCAGCCAACACATTTGACTAGATAGAGACATCTATGGCTACTGGATCGTTTCTATTATAGCCTAGATGTCCCATCAGGAACGTCGAGGGAGCTGGTTTATAGAAAGTGTTTGTTTTCTCTTCCAATAGATAAACTGTGGTCTGGCACTGCATTCATTGTCTCTCTGTTTAACAACACATTAGCAAGAAAGGAAGGTGGGAAGAAAGGAAAAAAAGACACAGAAAATAGGTAGGTAGATGGGAAGAGAGGAAAGAAAAAAGGAAGATAACTTAAATTGTCTGCTTCTCTTGATTTGCATTTTAATTTGTGACAATATTCAGGAAAAACCAGTCAATTATACAAGATATTACCTTCACATCATTGGTGCAAACAGAGTAGATGTCTGCAATGCTTTGTACATTTGATGCACTTCAAAAAAAATGTCCCAGCACATCACCTTTTCTGAATGCTTAGAATGTAAAAAGTGTACTCTTGCTTATTGTGTCTACTGCTGAAATGCCCCACAGCGATAGAAAGAGTCACAGTGTTCTTCCAAACAGCAGAGCTGAGGGTTTTGCAGAATGAGCTGAGGTTGTCTTCCTTTTGTTGGGGCAATAAATGCAACATGACTGCCTCTAACAAGGGTATCAGCTGAACAATTTCCATCTTAATTATGTGAAAATTAAACAATTTCTTCTCCCAGAAATGGGCGAGGCGTTCGTATTTTACATTTCAGTCATCATCCGATTGAATAACTTCACTCGGTAACTCCTCACTGGATTGGATGGCCTATTTTTGAGCATGCAACCCTCTTACTCCTCCCCTCAAAAACATGTGATACGATCACATAGCCTCGAGCATGTTTTAATGAGTTGCTGAACAAAAATAACTCCTCTTTTTGCTCTCCATGGTGTGTATAGATTTATTAACTGCAAAATAAATTTCGGTCTGTCTCACAACATCTTTCTCAGAGGCATTTCAATAGAATGCATGCACGAACACAAGTTTGCATCAAGCTTTGAATCCTTCAAACCCCACAGATAAACTAAGAGTGAAATCACCTCGTCTGCTTCTCAACCCTCAGCAATCTGAATGAGCAGTGTTTCCTTTCCACATTGGATCTCTGTTGCTTTTGATTAAGTTCCCAATCACATCTTATGTCTGATCTGCTCACACTCCAGCCCTCCGTCGACACTCACGCCATTTCCGTCGGCAATTTATACCTCCTGACAGGTCAGTGAATTGCATTTGCAAGACAGTATCCAACTGGTTACTGCCAGGAAAGACCGACTCCATCAAAAACCCAACTTTTGTTCCAGCTTTTGGGTAGCAAATTGCCACATTTTCAGCAGCGCAGTTTTATTGCTTCAGCTGCAATATTGCTCAGTGTCTAAATGAGGAATCGCCAAATGTTTTCACATCAAGAAAACCCATTTAGATACACATTAAACTAAAGACCCCAATTTCATTAGCGCTTGTTCCAAAGCGCCCCATCTGATATGATTCACTATATTTGTTCGAGTTTTGGAACAGTATTATTTAAGTGTGTGTACAGAATTAGTTAACAATGTTCACTGTGCAGGGTGCAGGCAATGATGTGGGCAGCCATACTTATGATCTGATTGTTTCCATGATTGTAGGGGCACTGGAAACTCAAATGGAACTGGTTTTTACCTTCATTCGTACCACCAGGACCCTCTCAAAGTCCCACTTTGGGACTCACAAGTCCAAGAAATAAACATATCTGACCTGTTTACTATCCTATTAAAAATATCTGATTAATTATTTTGAGCATCTCTCACTTAGATCAATTTTGGGAACAAAATTCTGTGATTATACTCAGATTTGTAGTAGTTTAACAACAGGATGTCATTAAACTTGTGTTCACATAATGAAGAAACAACACAGTGCTACAGAGACACGGCTTACTCACATTATCTGCATGGATGTAAGGTACATAAAGTGCAAAATTAATTTATTCAAAAAGTACATGTTCTCATCAAAAAGCAATGCATGTATCAAGTACATGACTTACATACCAGTCTTACCTGCTGTACATGCCTGGCTTACAATAAAATTACCTCCTATAATTATACATTAGCCACTCATCACAGCTAATCACTCATTATAGGGCGCAGTTTGAAAACTAAGTTAAATAAACTATCAGACCTTCTTTACAGGATACAAACACAATAAAAACACACACACTGCACAATAGATGGCAACACTTAAACTCATCAAACATCATCTGTATGCAGCAGTAACTCAACTACTGCAACACCCAGGCAAAAAACACAAAACACAGAGCCAGTGCAAGGCCAATATAGCTAAAGTTAATAGTAAAGCCATGGAAGAGACAAAGAAAGAAAGAAGGAAGTGAAGAAAGAGTGAATCTGACTCACAGTTTTTGGAGATGAAGGTCTTTCTCTTTCTTCCTTTAAAGGAGACAATGTGCTCAATATCCACATTCCAGGCTCTTATCAATACTGGAAAATGAGCAAGCCAACTGTTTACTGGGAGTCACAGTTCTGTCATTTGACTGAGGCCACTCATTTAAAGGTCTATGATTTGTTTGTTATGAGGCACAAACGCCACTGACAAGCTAGCTGGTACGAGCCACCTGACATTCAGGTGATCACAGCTTCACCGGCTTCCAATCCACGTGATCGCCTCCAGGGTGCAATACTCCGTTTCTCCACAGTGTAGTTTAGGGGGGCGCTGTTTCCCCTACTTGAGGAAGAAGATGGCTGCACTTGTATTTAAGTAAAAGTAGAGTGCAGAAATACTGTTATGCATCTCAGTTTTTATTTAAGTAAAAGTAGAATGCTCATTCTAAACAATATATATTGGATTACAACTGTTCATGCAGCTCCTCCTTAATATACTTTTTCCTCTGGGGACAAATACATTTTCATCTTGATCTATAATTCTAAATCATAAACATATTTGCTGATTCTATTTGTATTATTAATAGATAATAGAAAGATTTATCCTATAAATGTAGCCGTAGTGGTTTGTAATATAGAAGTATGTAGGCCTTGTAGCATGGAAATACTCAAGTAAACACAAATACTTCAAAATTCTACTAAAGTTGTGTTACTTGTACTTTCCATTATTGACACAATAATGCACAGAGTAATACATTTAGTGCTATTATTTATGAATGTACATCTTAAATATGGAGCCAAACACAGTTATTAATGTCTTTCATGCCCCTCATTATGTATAAGCTCACACAGTATTTTAAATAAAAGTGGATAATCTTTGTCAAGTGTAGGGAAAGACACAGCAAAGACAGTGGCATGAACTCTTTGTGTTTAAATCTCATACATCTAGTGGTTAAAAGACACACACACGAAGCCAAACAAACACAAAGACGAAGCAAAAATTAGAAATGCCTTTGTGAATGTAACTTTTAATACATAAAATAAAAAGAGATAAACAAACAAAAAGAAAGAAAAAGTTTCCTGGACAATTAATTTCTTTTAACTTATCATTAATTTGATCAATATTTACCTATTGTTGGATATTAAAATTGTATAGTTCTGACATATATGTTTATTTCATATTATTAACTTGATATTTGATGCTCATGTGAATCCTGTTATGTATCTGCTGAAGGATGTTTACATGTTTAATGATTTTGTTTTACAAGTGAAAAAGTAAATTGTGTACTTTATTGAAATCACAATATTTGATAACCAACAAAATAATAAAGACAAATAGCAACAAAACGAATCTAGTGCTGTGTAGCATTGTAGTGAAATAACTCAATTTAAATGAATTAAAGCAAAAATTACACAATGAATCCCACAATAATGCAATAATAGCCAGAATTTCAACTTGCATTGATCTATTTTGTGTTATATTTTTGCCTTTCTTTCTCCAACTGAAAGCTAATGGGCCATGGTGCTTTTGTGCATTTGGCCAAATCAATAGTGTGATGTATAGGCACGGTGAGCTTCTAATTAGAATCAATACCCATTACAATATTTTTATACATTTTCAGTTCACAAAATTTAATGGCAGGCGCAGAAGTTTTACAAAACTACAAGGGTTACGTGTGAGTTGGCACTGCCCTTCAATTTTTCATCTTTTGATCAAAATAGTCAGTGTAGCAGCCTCTCCATTAAAGGGCAACATTGGCATTTCTAAACCTGGGCCTTATGTTTTACACATTTTGGTTTTGAAATAACTGGTAGGTAAAGATTTGTCCCAGTATATCGCCGCAGCATGAAGCTGGGAGCAGACCACACTGGCTGTAATGTAATCCTTTGGGGCAACTGGGCCTCATCAGAGTACGTCCACTAAAAGTGCTTATTTTTGCCGCTAACAGGCTCAGATTGTTCTTCAAACTGTCTGACAACATTATAGAAAGGAACCCTACAGAGTTAGATCTGTAAAATCCTTTTTGTTTAACCACAAACAGCCATTATATTAGTGTATATTATTCTACCGCTGCCTTGATCACTTAGTTTATTCATGTTACTGTGTGTAACACAAATAATGTGATGGATCCAAACTAACCATTTCAAAGTTACACAATAAGACAAGTTAAGTGAAGGCGAGGTGAGGCTGTCCTGACGTTGAATCAAACATGAAGCAGCCGAGCCGGCATCTGCAGGCACCCGGAGCTCCACATGGTTACAGAGGCCAGACAAAAGAGGTGAAGGCTCGGAGAAAAGTGAGCGAGAAAAGTTGGACTTCCCGTTAAATTTACTTGATTGATTCTCGCTTTTCGGTTTTGCTTTACAACAACCAAACAAGTTAGCAGAAGCACGAACGCCATCATTGCGGTTACCAGCACGACTGACGTGAATAAACACAATTGATCTGGCGTCATGTGGTGTCGTGAGAGTAATGTGAGGTGAATATTCCCTTTACGTCTGGTGGAAACACAATAACAGTAACAATCTGAGCCTGTCAGAGGCAAAAACAAGCACTTTTAGTGGACCTACTTTGATCTGGTGCTGTTGCCCCAAAGGATTACAGTACAGCCATTGTAGCGTATTTGGTCCGATTGCAAAGGTTTTTGTGCCTACCTGTCATTTTGAGCTCAAAATATATAAGAATAAGACCCCAGTTTGAAAACAGTGGAATGATCCTTTAATTAATTGAGACAGAGGAGAACATTTTAAATGAAATTCCTTCGCATCGCAGGTGCAAATTACACTATTCATCATCATGATGAACATAGAGCATAATCTCCTGGTGTTTAAATTGAAGAGACATATTGAGAACTTCCTTTGAAATACAGGAAATACTGACACGGATGATAAAGCTGGTGTGTGTTCAGTGTGTGTTAATGGTATTATCACAAAGATATAAATACTAAATGCTCACCCATATACCATTCTCCTGAATTAATTTCCATCTTTCGCCCGCCCTGTTCTCTCAAATGGCTGGAGGGTAAATGAGTTCCTATTATATAGTGACCCGCTGTAGAAGAGTGGCTGACGTGACAGCAATCAGCTGATTAGCATGTAACACTCTCTATACAATACCACTTAAAGCGAGTTATTAAAAATTTTCAGACCACCTCCTGCCAGCAATGTGTCACCTATTGCTGTAGCAATAACACCCAACATACCAGCAAACTACCATTTTTCAGCCAGAAAGCAGTTATTATCTTCCATTACGCAGAGAGGCTACTCAGCGAGCTTAGCCTGACAACCCGGTAGGAAAAAAACAACAACGGAGAAACAACGGACCATCTTCGAGGAAAAAAAAAAAAAGAAAAGAAAAGCAAAGCGAAGGTCTTGCATGCATTGTTTCTCCAAAATGGACGTTATTGTCCCATTGTTGATAAGAGTCTCTGGTAGACAGAATGTGAATATATCTTTAGTGATATTTTGAGCAAAGAAGAGTGCCTTTCAAAGGGGATTGTGGTTACTAGGCAACAAGCAGCAGAACCAATTGAGGACTAAAGTGAAAAAAAAGTTTCCCTCTCTCTCTCTCTCTCTTGCTCTCTCTCTCTCTCTCTCTCTCTCTCTCTCTCAATCATGCAGTCTGTCTCTCTCATATAGTCTCTCTCCCTTACACATGTGTAAGTCAGTGCTTTGCCTGCAACCACAATCCCCTCTGAATGGGGTTTGACCATAGATAGGGGACTTAACCCATTTCTTATGCTCACGTGTAGGATTTATGTCCAATTGAAACTGAAAGGGAAAGCTTAGATAGCAGAGAGGGTAGACAAGTGTTGGAGAAAATCCGTGTTGGTATGCTTCTGATAGTACCCTGGTTCCCTTTCTCCATCCCTTTTTTTAAGAGGTGTTCAGGGCCAAAAAGGCAAAAGCATACATAATGTCGAAGCAACCTTTCACCATGAGAGAAAACTACCAAAGGAAAGAAGACCGACATCCAAACAGCATCCAAAAACATTGCCATGTATGATATCAATACTCCGATTTCCAGGATGACTTGTTTTTCTTTCAGCTCCTGTTGAAACACTTCTGTTTTTCGTCTTTGCCAGCACATAGTCAATTAGCTACGCAATATGGGCACAGTAATTGAACACAGCGCTGTGATGACACAGTCTTCAGTCATTTGAATCTGGACATTGTTTTTCTGTTGTCTCACCTGTCATGTGATGATACGTAAGAATTTAACTATAAACTGATGATCAGCTCGAACAAAACTGCTCACATTTGGAATCATTTTGATAACCAGCGCTGTACATCCGGCGGATTTTACCCCATGACCAATTATTACTAACACTCCGTTACATGGCTGATGCTCGACATCCATTAAGGGAGAGGTAGGGAGAAGGTGCGGGTCTAATTTCTGCAGTGGATTTACTGCTGATTAACTGGGTGGAATTGAAAATCCCACACTGGTGTGTGCTAGAGAATCTCTCTGCTTGGTTTTCAGTTAATTTCCTGCTTTTGTTATGTTTGCACATCCTCTCTGAGGGAGTCACACCGGATACATCGACAGCGACAGGTATCGACTGGTGCAAGAATAAACACTGACTGACTGTGGGGAATGGATAATAACTCCTGGTGCATCCTGTAAGTATTTTCTCTACTGGCTGCAGATGCCACAGCTGCCTGAGTAACAACAGCAAAACCTGCAATCACAGTTTTTCTTTGGTGCTGACCTGAGCGCTCATCATTCGCCCATTTTGAAAGTTTGACTTTCCTACAACGGTTGTTTGTTAAGCGCTCTATTCTGACGCTATAGGACAATAGAGAGAAAAGTAGTTTTGTCACAGGATGAAGAATATTATAGACCTTAATCCAATTTAAAGTCTTATCAAAATGAAGGATCTGTGTAAAACAGAAAGGGGAGCAATTGGCTGTAGAGCCACACTCAGAAAAAAAATGATTAAAACCAGATTCATGCCAACGAAGACAAATCCTCTCTATTGGCTGGAATCAGACAACACTGTAAGAATGAAAAGAAATATGTGGTTTTAAAATAGATGCATGACTCACAGCAGATTGAACACTTATGATCCATGTTTCACTGGCTGTTTGAGATCAAGGGGGCTACCAGAGACTGTTGGTAGTATTTGTCTAATTTATATCCCATAATGTCCTCTTATTATTTCACCTTATTATCGCTGTCTGACACGGCTCACACGTTGCTGCAGGACACACAAAGTGCGTTGGTGTCTGAAGGAACTATTTCTTGTCAGTATTTAGTTGTTGTTTTAATAATAATAAGTAGTGGTGTTTGATTGTTCTGCGTGTTTAATTGTATTTTCTTTTGCAGTATATTCATATTTAGCATATTTAGTTTGTGCATAACTGGTATTTTGTTTTATTTGTGTGTTGGGTATTACTGTGGGCACCTGATGTTATATAGGCAGGCAGGTGTATAGTATACAGGTAAATATATATATATATATATATATAGTTGTGTATATATGTATGTGTCAAAAGAATTTTTCTTTAGATTGAGGAGATTGGAGCCAGTTTGCAAGTTCTAACAACATTTAATCTTACATGTAAGAGGAGCGTTTAACAGTGCAACAACATCATAGAGGTTACAGAGTAAAAGGCTCACCCAGTGAGGATGTACAGTTGGTTTTTATAATGGGAGTTGTGGGTGTAGCTCTCACACATCGTGTGACCATCTACTGGCGTGAGGCGGAAGACATTTGGGCTATTCAGGTCTTGTTGTCCTTGTAGATATGAGGCTACGCACCGTTGCAGACCCTCGATTGCCATACTGTCTGGCAATTCACGAGCATGTCCTCGGATGGGAATTCTTATAACAGTATGTATATGTGTATATTTACCTGAGAGGCAACAGGAAACAGGAAGCATGATGTCTTTGTTCTTTTGTCTGCTTGCTCGCTCCTCTGAGAAAATAAACCATACAAACTGCTGGAAAATTGAACGGACAATGGATTTCTGTTGTCTGCATAAACCACATACCCATGATGCATCTGTGGCCCTTTGATTCTAAGTTTACTGTGGATTTTTTTTTGACAAATGGCTGCTACAGTATGTTTTTAATCAATGTCTATTCATATAGTACTTTGATATAGTATATATAGCAATTCTACTTCTCTAAAGTGGACTACTTTTCTCTAAATCATACTCTGCAATTAGGCTTATATTATCAGACTTGAAGGCTGAGTCAAATCATGCCTTAGGTTGAAGGAGTGAGTCACAATTTCAGACACCATTTTGTTAAATGTCAAGATTTTGGGTTGGCCTTGAGTAACTGCTGCTTTTTTCATTAAAAACAAAAAAAAAACTGCCCAAGACTTTAGCTTTGTGTATGTTTGTTCCAATGTAACCCTTCTGATTATGAGCAGACACAGTACATTAGAGGAGACTCCGGTGTTTAGCTTCATAGCACCGCTGGGAAGTCAGTTAGACAGCCCGGCATTTCAAGCCCTGGAAGCTACACTTAGAGGCATCTTTCTGATTTATAACATGCTTTAGGGTGGCCCAAGACAGACAAGGTGAAATTAAAACGAATACACATGCACTTCAAAGAGCATTGTTCTAGTTATATGGGCATTAAAAGGGGAG
This sequence comes from Pempheris klunzingeri, assembly GCF_042242105.1. Lineage (NCBI taxonomy): Eukaryota > Metazoa > Chordata > Actinopteri > Acropomatiformes > Pempheridae > Pempheris > Pempheris klunzingeri. The sequence continues at coordinate 24,226,790 of NC_092020.1, read as the reverse complement.
ATTAAGATGAAGCCTTTGTAAAACAAAACGTTTCTTGTGTTTCTTCAGCTCCTCCAGACCCCGTTTGCTCAGCACTAGAGCACATTTCATGCACTGCCCTCCTCACGCTTACATATTTACATCCAGGAGGCAGCGGCGCAGTCTTTCCTCTTGATCTACTTTGATTTCATTATGAGAATAGTTTTCTGAAATGTCTCTTGAGCCCGAAGGCATGCACTGTATCCCGTACATGACAACAGAAAACATTTACCAAAACAACAAAACAAATACTACAAACATATATTACATTGAATGCATCACTCTCACATTCAGTGCCTAGTTTTCACAAGTATACTGAGGCCTACTTTGAGTGGATACATAGCAGTGTAGCCAGTCCAGCTTTAAGCTGAACAGGGAGACGACTGCACCGTGCACTGAGTCCATACTGCTGCAGATATAATCTATATGCACACTCCAAGATAGAGCAGTGTCCACATAGATGCCTGAACATCAGTCAGTACGATTTTACAGCCTTGCTAATGGGCACTTCAATGCCCTTGCAATGTTTAAATGTATGAATATGTGATAAGGAAAAGTAGAAAGATTTTCCTTTTTTGCTTGTAGTCAGATTAAAAGCCTCCTACTTTCTTCTCATGTGCCATGTCTGGAGGTGCAGCAGAGGTAGAAGATGCACTTTGCAGAATTCTTTGAGAAAACACTGACATCTGTGTTGACAAGACAGATATCTCATTCTGGGCAGGTTGTTCCATGTTTGCCCATGTAAAAATTCAGGTTATGGCACAAGGTTGACAAACACTGATGTGAACACAGCCTATAGACTAAGTATTTGGGATCCATGTACGGCACAGGGCCACCGTCAGACTCCAGAGGCTGTGGCCTATTTTTTGCAAACTGAATTTATCATATTTGTAAATCAAATTTGTATTTATAAAATGTAACTATGCACATGTAGGTATGCAATCTGCCTTAATAAGCCATATACACGTGCACACACATTTAATAACATAATAGGTCATATTATTGTGCTCTCACTGCCAACCAATGACCCGCTGTGCTGCTCAGGACACAGTGACATGTGTTGTTTGGTGATTTGTCATGTACCAAAGCTCATTTTGTGTCATTGTAATCTAGTTGCGTGCTGCAATTTGTTTTCTAAGATGTCCACGGTGTGATCTGAGAGCAGAAATGTATCGCATAAGGCAGACCAGCATGTTTTTGGTTATTTTGATCAGATGATCAAGTGTATCCTCGCTGGAAACCCACAAATAATGTATATAATATCTCCTGTGTCTTGTTTTACTTTGACTAAGTCCTGAATTATATGTGACCATAAAATACTCAGAACAATTACATATGCTTTGTCCTCTGTGGGTACTTATCAGGTTGGTTATACAACAACTGGCAGCAGGTGTGACCAGCATTTCATCTGCATGCACAGTAAGGGCCAAAAAAGATTTTTTTAAATGTAAAAACATTTTCCAGCAAGCTAAGTGCATCCAGCAAGAGGGTCAACAGGTGGACCATCCACTTTGGACCAGCCACCTGCATGATATGGTGATGCATATTTATAATCCGTGGACATTTCTCAAAGACTTGTACATCAACACGCTGCAACACTAGGTAATCGGAGGCCCCCCTCGAAAAAAAAAGAGTCAAAAATTCTTATCAAAGCAGTCTTCTGAGTAAAGCCACAAGTTTTCAATTCAAAAATGGCTCCATGTAAAGTCATTGCATGTGTAAGAAATTCATTCACATGTAAATGAATGTGCCTTTAATGGCTTTTAAATGTGCATTGCCTTCATACTTTAAGTAAAAGTCCTAGAATTTAGTAAAATAATTAAAAGTATGTGTTAAAAAAATAAAGTATTTGTTTGCAGTCTATGAAACTACGAACCTTTCATTGGTCCACACGGTCTGAGAGCTTGGCAGAGTTCGATGCCCTTCAGGTTGTTAAGATCTCAAATATGAATCATGAAACGGGAAGTAGATTTTCATCGTGTAAATCATTGTTCTCTCTCTTATTGCTGCTTTAAGAGCACACGTCAACAGGTGTAAACATTTGTCAAGCTTTTGATCCATTTGTCTTTCTGTTATTCGATTTGATTTGATTCTTGGCTTTTCAAGTGGTCTGAACTGAAAAATCAGCAGACAGCAGTGCATGTTGCTTTTTTACTCTAACAAATACATCATTGATCACATTTTAAACGAGGCATTCAGTATTCAAGCAGTAAAGAGTTCTTGTACGTTCTCTGCCCAAAGGCCTTTACTCACCAGTAAGAGTCTGAAAGAGTGAGTTGTTCACAGAAGTGTGTGAATTTACATTTCACTGAGAGGTAGTTCATATAACCTTCTGATCTTATGTAGTTTTGATTCAGCGCCTTCAGTCCATATGTCGAAGTATCTTTGGGAAAGATACTGAACAGCAAACTGCTCCTGAAGCTTTGCTTTGGCCCGTGAATGGTTCTCCCCCTGATGAGCAGGTTTGCAACTTGCAGCCAAGACCCTGTCATCAGTGTATGAATGGTTGGATGTGGATGCAGTGTTACAGTGCTCTGAGTGGTTGAAAAGACTAGAAAGGTGCTTTACAAGTACAGTCTGAAAATTCACACTGGACTGGATCCCCCCCCCCACCCACCACTAGTGGAACATTGGTGCTGGATTCCTGCGAGCGATTGGTATGAAAGAGAAAAAGAGCAGAAGAAGAAAAAGTGTTTTTTGACAGTGCAGAAAATGAATTAGTTCAAAATATATAACAAACTGTGATGAAAAATAAACCTGCTCAACTCTGCACACTAGAGACGGCCTTGTTATTTTAAAGTGTGCAGGGGTTTTCATCGTTCATGACTGAACTGAGCAGAGGGGGTGAGGATGTGTTAGACTTAAGTGTAACTGCGTTTCCTCCCCAGATGTTCTAATTATATTCTTTCGTCTTTGTTGTCTTTGTATTGTTTGTCAAAGAGGGCGCTACGTTTCAAGATCAAACCCATCAATCGATCGATATCCGTGTCTTTTTGTTCTGTGACAGTATGGGAATTAGCTGCTAGACAGAAAGAAATCAATTGATCATGTGAGATATAATCATCAAATCAGCAAATCTGCATGTAGCTGAAAAACAGTTGCAGGAGAAAAGAAATGACCACAGAGAAATAGAAACTTTTTAGATTCAGGTTGGATGGGCTCACAGAGATAGATGGGTTTGAATTTTTAAAGTGACATGTGATTTATTTGCATAATTATTCTTATTTGGTCTGAAAAGACCTTAAGAGCCACAAGGTTTCTATAAGACACCTGAAGTGTGCAAACAGGATGGAGCAGATTATTATGATTTCTTGCAAGCAATCACAATATGATAAAGAATTGTTTATACATATTTTGGGAAATATTCTTGGCGGAAACTGTTGTGGCACAGTTGTCAGCTAAAACTGTTCCTTTACTGGGAAGCTGCCAAGCTATGAATACTAATTCAGAATAACGATGAGGCAATTGCATCAGAATTGTTGTTATCTGAAAATAATGCACACCGTCAGGCCTGTCACAATCAGCAGTGGTAGAACACGTCCTCTCTCAACTGCTGATAGTTTTAATGTCAGTCACGAAAAAGCTGATTTTTATGTCTTCTGATGGTCTCCCTTTTGCCTGCAAAGGTTTGAACACGTGTAATGCACATTTCTGTGTACACAGTATTAATATATATGGTCTGAAATCAGTTTTCTGGTCATCGGATGCTGTTTGTATGAAAAACATAATTAACATGTTACAGCACAAAAATTATAAAAAAATCAATAAAGTGTGAATTAAATATGATCCACAAATCCTAAATCCTTAAGTCGCTCTAAACATGAATACACAGGTTGAAATAATAATCTCTCCTCTCTCCGCCCCACCTCCTCTGCTGTGGAGGGAAGAAAAAAAAACAAAAAAAAAAAAACGCCCTTAAGGCATTCTTGTTTGCCAAATTCTTGTTTTGCCCAAATCATGCTCCATTTGTGGGGAGCATGTGTGGGGAATAAACCCTCCCTAATCACGAGATGTTGTCAGTCATGCTGTCAATCATTAGGATATAAAAATGATCCCAGATAAAGCCACAGTGGCTGCGTAGAGGAAAATGGTTTGGTACGCACCATTATCTTCATTTTCAACTGAAACACAGTCAGACGAATGAAATTGATTTCAGAGACAAAAAAAAAGGGGGAATAGATGTCAAACACTGATGAGGTATGAACATCATTGCTGTGCTGGTGTCTGATAACTTTGGATACTTGGCTTTTCAAGGAGAAACATCCGCAGTTCCCTGTTCAGACTGTGAAATAACTTCAGTGATGATTTTAATCAGTCCATTGAGATTACTCTGGGCCCTCTTTGCAACATCCATCTCAAACACACCTGCAGCTCCTGATTGAGACCTGTCCTGCTTGCCAAAGTAGCCATTTGCTTAATTTGTCTGCAGCTAGTGTTCAACCATAGACTAATGGATCAGTATCAGATTGAGCACTTTGCTAATGCCTTTGCAAGCTGACTGCAAGCGGAGGATCAAAGAGGAGGGAGCTGTGGGAAATTCTGTCTGTAGTCTCCTCTCACGTGAATACTTTCACAATGAAGGCTAAAGGATGATTTGGGGAATATGTACGAACGCTCCTGGTTCTCAGGGGAGTTGCGTGAGAGCAGAGATACTTCCGAGAGATTGCACACTGCCGTGAATCTGTCGAGGACTCCTTTTGGAAAGCAAACAATTGTCCTTGAAATTTGTGGGGCAGCTCAAAGTAACGCATCTCACTGAGGAGGTTTTGTCTCTGTGTGGATCTGAGCCATGCACTCTTCTAATTAGGACAATTTGACTTAATACCCAGAAAACAAACTATTAATTTCACATCCTGTGTGTGCGTGTGTGTGAGAGAGAGAAAATGTGTATAGTGACTAAGCAATAACTTCATAAAAAGGAACCTAATCACTGTTCATGTAGCTGTGATTACACAAGGTTCAATGAGTTCCTGATGTGTGAAAAGTATTTATGTTACAGATGATGTTCTATATTCACAGGCTGCAAGTGTTGGTTATATTAAAAATATAGCATAATGGATAGTTCACACAGCTCAGGAGTACATTTCCCTCCCATGAGTAATTGGAGTCATTTGTGTGAGCAGCTGCTGAAGCCACAGGTTTTAATATTAGCCAGTACGTCACCCATCCAAAAGAAGCTGTGTTGTCTTTGAATCCTTTCTCTCCCTCTCATTGTCTCCACCACGCAAAGGCTTCCGATCTGATGTTCACCCCCGTGTTTGACTGAGTCTCTCTGTTGTGTCATCGTTGCTACCTCAGACAGATGCTGCCTCTTTTGTACACCTGGTGCTGAAGATGCCATCAAAGCCTGTCGTTTATTTCAGTCAGCCACTATGAGAGTTGAAACGCGTATCCACTTCTTGCATGTGATGTTGATTTCAGCGCATGAAACTGAATGTTGTGAACCGAGCAGCTTCCTGTGTTAACTGCCGCCTTTCATGCGAGCTAATGCAACACATATTTTCAATATCATTTTGAGATATCGCAGAATATGAGGGGAGAAAATATCAAAGATAAAACAAATGCAGATACATAATGAATTAATTATTCATTTTCACATGCATCTACATACATATACATTCATCTACTACACATATAAGCACAGGAAGGTCATGCATACACATGCATAGAGCTACAGAATCATTTCCTGAAAACTACATTCTTATTCAAAGCCTCTGCAGTAAAATTTTGAAATGAATGCCCTTTCATCAGAGGGTGATGCAATTGATGCATTAAGTGTGATTGAAGGGTCAGGCATGGGCTGTTGCCTGCAGCATTAGCTGCTTCTGGCTACAGCCAGCATGAGCTGGCTTTTCCTCATCAATGATTTCATAGCAGTAAGGAAACTGGGGCAAAGACAAGACTGTTTTCCATACTGGCAAGATTCCTGAATTACATTTCCTAGGCATCTGCTTGCTGGGGTAGCTCAATATGTCTCCAAGCTGGGGCACAGTGTATGGGCAGCTATCCTCCGGCCAACCACAGCAGCCTGTGCATGTTTAGAAGGAAACGGTGATCAATCCATCACAAAAATCAAACAGCTCTATAAAAGAAAAGCGCTCTACAGCAGAAAGGTGACGAAAGAGCTGGTTTCTGATGATGAATCAGTGCGAGCATGTGGTAGTCGCACCCGCTGCAGTGCACTTTGATGAATATCTGGCTGTCACTGCAGCAGCCCCACAGGAAAACATAATTACAACTCTTTAATTTCCTCCATCTTGAGTGTACCACTGCGTCCCAGAGAAGCCCAACGTTGGTCTGGATTCATCACATGCTTATTACCACAGGTCATAACTCCTACCCATGCTGCTGTACCCGCCCCCCCCCCCACCTACCTTCTGCAAGATAAAGGACAATGACTGCAGGAATTTTTCATTTTAGATTATAATGTAGTGACAATAATAATTGATTTCTGAGGTGTAGAATTATGATGTGAAGGCATGGCTGTTTTACTTCACCTATAGTGTCTGCAGGAGCAGCAACGTGGGACGAGAAAAGGCCTAGAATGGTGTCCGGGATCATTAAGTAGGATGTGATTGAAAAACCTGGAAGCCAATTTATAATGTGCTGCTTAATAATAATTTCAGATCATACCACAAATGTTCTACCTTAATGAAACCTCGGTTGACTGTTAGCTTACAAGATTCCATTAAATCGGTCTTGGATGTTTCCCAAATGGCATCTGAAAGGGCAAAACAGTTGTTTTCATGTGTATCTCTACAACAAGTGACCTTGTCGATCTATTAACAGGATAAAAAGGTGAGTTTTAGCTCATTTTGACATTTGTCTATTTAACCTCGCTGATTAAAACAGGAAGTTTGCAGACTCTCTGGAAAGTTTTGAAAGTTAATTTTGCATGCAGGACTTTTAGTGACTACATGAATCCTCTGCATGCTGTAAACTTCAACCATCTGGGACTTTATGCACATTGAAGTAAATGCAAGGAATTATATACAAGTACATATGCACATGCAAATACCCTCGTTAAAGAGTGATTTAGCATTTAGTACCTCTGCTTTAATAGTGTTCATATGTCATTGATTGAAAAGGCGCACAATTACAAGCTCTGCCAAACATATTGGTGTAATCGATGCAGCGAATCCTCAGGGTGTCAGAAACTTGTAACCAAGACTCAGACCATCTGCTTCCTCAACAGTAAATGTCAAATGAATGAATAAATATGCTAAATGGCATAAGAACACTGTTTGTCAACATGACAGCACCCACACAACCAGTGCAATTATGAGCCAGAGTCTCTCTGTGTGTGAGGACTTTGAGAATCACACTCAGTTGACCAGTGAGATCATTAATGGGGCTGCTTGTTAGCGAGCTGCTTAGTGTGCATGAGGGTAAATACATTTAGGGCAGATTTAAAAAACAAGGCATGAACAGGATTTTTACAAGGAACCTTCACTTAAGCAGCATGTAAAACTAAAACTACAACCACCACCACTGATAAAAATTAAATGAAGTAAGATACGGTTAGTACACATGCTGTATTTAAACTACATATTTGAACTGGAACATTTACTGCAAAAATATTACAAATAAAAAAGTACTGCATTCAAAATCACACTTAAGTAATATTAGAAATTCTTAAAGTATCAAAAATATACTGAAAAGAATGTGTGCTGTATACTTTTATATGACATTTGATTGCTGATGCATCAATGCATAAGCAGCATTTCACTGTTGTAGCTGGCCAAGGTGAAGCTAGTTTGAACTGTTTTATATTCAGCTTGGCAGGATAACGAGAGGCCTCCTCTAAAGCATGACATTGGATCATTTTACCTCTTTATACCTTAAAATGAAACCAAGTGAGAAGTTTGGAGGGAAATTGTCTTTTTTTGGTGAAATAGACATCTGAAAATGGAACAAGGTGTCCCAACTAGAAGCAGCTTTTTTTGTAAGTGGCCGTAAGCACCAACGATGGAAATGGCACTTTTACAAAGCACGGCATTTTATAACAAGAGACTCAGTTTAAAAAACAACTAGTGATGAAAGCTGTCAGACAAATGTGGTAAAAAACAAATACAGTAATTTCCTATTAACTGGAGTGGAGTAGAAAGTGCTTCAAAAGTGTACCTAAATACTTGGATGAATGTAGTTAATTACTTTCACACAGCTGTCCATTCAACACTGGTAATATGTGAAAGCGTAGCTGGTTTGATCAGTTATGTTCATATTGCACAAATCTGCAATTCATAGTTTTCATCCATCGCCAACTCCCGGTGCCAACGCAGGACGACATGCAGCTGTATTCTTAGAGAGCTAAAGAGAGTAAGCATGTGACTTGCATGAAATCATGAAAGTGAAAAACAATGGCATTGTCAGTGTTCAATATCGATGTTCCTCTCTGGGGATTTGGTCCGGTTCGGTCTGTGTAGGACTGAGTCGTATTTTAAGCTCTGTGTGTTATTTGTCTTCCTCCTTAGAAGCCTGAAATACTGGGGCTGTGATGCTCATGTTTTGGCATATATCAATCTAATCTCAGTCTTTTTCTTGTGACTTCAAACACCCTTAAGCATATTCCCATCATTGTTCCTTTTTATGCCTTTCAAAAGACGAGCTGTGAAAAAGCAGAAGCTTTGAATGGCTTTAATTAATGACTTGCTGGACGAAGCTGCTCATCATGAAATGGAGTCACATTTGGTGCACAGGAAGAAGAAATAACCAGTGAGTGTGGGGTTCAGCTTTAGCCAACGTGTCTGGAAGGACAATCATTTATCTAGCAACACATTTATAAAAGTCTCTGGTTGCTCTGAGAATATTATTTGATTACTATTATTATCAAAATCACAATCTAAATGTGTTGGCTGTGTCAATGCACGATTGATTCATGGCGTCAATCAATCATGCAGCAGCGGCAAGATTAGTAGATTAACTGAAAAACTTTGGGGTTTAACTCAGGCATTGTCACAAATTTAACTCTCTTTAAACTAGGATAAATCACCATGGTAACAAGCTGTACAGCCAGAGGACTGCATCAGATGTGTAAACAGCCTGTGATTGGTTCACTGCCCGAGTGGGAACGTGGTGAATAAAAAAAACATTTTACAGACTCAGTGATGATGATGGTGAAGTTCGTTAGAGAGAGTATACTATCAGCAAGACTGTGCAGACCTCCACATTCTGAATAACTAATTTTAGTTTGGATTTGACCTTTTTGTCTCGTTTTACCAGCAAAACCTTCTTCTGACTGATGATATTCTTTAATAATAACTGATAATATAAGAGATGAATAGCTTTTAATGTTTTCTGAAACACAAATACTAAATAGAGACAAACAATAGACAACGCATAATTATTTCTGCAGCTGTATTCTCACATCATTAATCTAGAAACGCTGAATTTAATTTGGCAACTGAGACCTGGCCATAAAAAGTTGCAAACAAAACAACAGATCAGATAAGATCAGAATAAGGCTCATGGAAAAAAGAATAATTATCTTGAAGATGAGAAAAGGCAGGGTTAACGTAGTCATAACCAGCTTTACGAGACTGGTTAATCCAAGATCATCACTGGCCGCTCGTGTGAAGCCAGATAGGTGTAACAAAGAGAGTCTGACTAAGCTGAACTCACTAGGTGCTCGAGGAACCTGCAGGTGCACAATCAGAGCTTTCGGCCAGAAGTCAGTTCCTTACCTTTGTGCTCAGCCCCTGATAGCTTCCTCTGAATGACATCTCACAGTTCAGTTCATCTACACTCACTGAAAGGTGTCAGCTGGCCCTCATTTAAAATCATCTGGCAATTCTCCTGAAGCATGGGAGATGAGGTTGTCAGGGAGTGGAGATCAGTGCCTTTCCTCGATGAAAGGAGCACTTCCTATCAAACGCTCTCTGAGATTATTGCTGATGACACATCAGCAGGGTCAATATGAGAAAAGTGTCCTCCGTGGGCCAATTGAGTCACTTAATCAAGAGCAGTGTCGGAGCGCCGCACTACACGTTGGTGGCGTGGCGGCGTGGGGACAGTTCACCTTGGGTTTTGCCTTTTTGAGAGGTGAACATACTCTTGACGTAAACTAATTTGAGTATTCTAGTGGGGCGGTGGAGAGCAGATTACTTCAGATGGATGTGAATAAGATCAAATCATCATGCACGGTGCACACAAATTCATGCTTGTTTCATCAGGCATGTTGAATCTCTAAATTATTCTTCTTAGCAACAGATTGGAGTGAATTTGGGTTTTTCGAGAGCAAAAAATATGTTAAACAAAGTTTTTTCATGGTTTTTGTCTAAACTGGTTGGAAAAATAATTCAAATAAGGCTTCTCTCTCCTTATGAGCAGACATAAGAAGGTCAAATCCATGAGCCTCAACGAGTGATAAAATAAACAGGTTTCTGAGTCTCAGTGCAGCCAAAGCAGAGCATGACTAAGAGCTTGGAAGGGGTTTGTGGGTGTTGGCCAATATGCAGCGGGAATGAGTCATCTAAAGGTCACGCAGATCAAGGATGTTGACACCTGTGCTCTCTTTCAAAATTAAAGCTGAAATATGCAAGTTTCAGTCTGTTGCAGTGACTACAAATGATTTCTGACTGACAACAAAGCAAAGCATCACACTAGAACTCACAGCTGGTTTATATTGCTGGTGCAACCTCACACTTCCACACATTCTGCAGAGACCATTCACCTTCACGTGGCTTATGAAGTGTACAGATAATTTATTAAACGACCTCTGTTAAGTGATGCTCATGTAATGCTACTTGTCAGTAAGCCTGAGCGGCAATGTTATCACAATAATTCATACTGTTGGAGTTTTTGTTCCAAGACGAAACAGGATTCAGACAAACAACAAGTTTCACTGTTTCACTTCTCTGGGTTGAGATTCACAAAGATAAATCTGCAGAGTTACGTGGAATTAACAAGACAGGTTGTTGCTTTCTTCTAAAATCATTAAATCAAGCAGTCAGAGGAGGGAACATTATATTTTGGTTGCTCATAGACATTTGTAACCTGAAGCATAAAGCAGGTTTATACAATATGTGCTAGTTTAAAGTCAGAGATGCAGGGAAATATAATCCTCCTGTTTATAGGACTGTTTATAGTTCGTGCCCTGCAGTCTACAGTTTATCTTATGATTTTCTGTTAATTCTATAACTTTGTTTAGCTGATCCTGACAGGTCGACCTTGCATTTCACCCAATGCTTTTTAAAAGACAGAGATGACATATTCAAATAATAATTCCTATAAATGATGCAGATAGACGGACACAAGATGCAAAATTGTTACTAAATCGTTGATCACAAGATGTTCTCTGTTAGCTAATTATTTTTGCGACTGATATTTTCCATCCCGTCCGCCTGAGGCACAATAATGATGGAATTCACAATGATGTGAAAGTCCTGGCACGGTGAATGGCTTGGCTGTGCTGGTCTCCCCACGTACTAACGCCTGCCAGGTCTCTTCACTGTAGTGATAGGACCTCTCCAATGAAAGCCTATCCCTCAATTACACTGGCAATAAAGCCAGGACAAGGGCAGGAATATAAATATCCTCTCCTCACACCATGAAAAGACAGAATTACTTCACGGAGAAATTTGCCACAGAGAAACAATCTGGTGGATTTACATCTATTATTCATTGCAGGTTTTTGTTGTTGAGCTTGAATGACTCTTTACAAATCGGGTTGAGATTAAATGGATATAAAGCATGAATATAACAAAGAATAATATAATAAAGGACTGGCCTGTTGGATACATTTCTTTTACCTAAACATCTATTAATATGAATATTTTAATATATCTCATGAGGGGAATTTCTAAGGAATAGTGAGCAGAAATTATTATAATTGTAAGCAAGACAGACTCTCCAGAGGTATTGTATGCTTCCTAGGTTAAGATGCATTACATTTAAATAACTTAATTGAAATAAAACACCTTTTTTATATGGCAACAAGTTGGATTTACACGGTCCCTTTATACTTCAACATCACGGCGAAGCAACGTCACTGTTAGAAGCAGCACTGCAGCAATCATAACATACTGTATGGTGGCTGGAGGGAGTAATTCACCAGCATTGATCCTTGTGCGAAGCACTTGTCCTGACCTTCTGCCTGAAAGTGATAACATCATGAAACGCGCCCATCCCTTTACAATTAGCCTCAACTGCACTCTCATTTCCCTCCTTAAATCCAACACCTAGAAATGTAATTATCACCACATTCACACATTCATGCATCTGCTGCCTTATGAAACAAGCCTATATGCTGCTCTCCGGGCAGAAGATTGTTTTTATGATGCTACTGAAGACTCTGACCGCATCCATTGTGTCAAAATGGCGTTAGTTATGCACTAGCAGAGTATTTTCAACTTAAATCAACATGTCAGTAACTACAGATAATGACAGAACACATCGCATGAGGCTATTGTGCATTAGCAATTTATGTTCAAAGGCAATGTTCAGCACCACTGCAGGAAGTAATGAGACAGTCGTATATCAAAGCAAAAAGTAGCCTGAAGGGAGTGAATGGATGTGTCAAACAGCTGCTGCACATCTTACACTGGTACTAAGAGCTGACCATGACAGTGTCCCAGGAATAATGTAGCCTATATATTATGTGATTGTGAAGGAAGTAGTGTGTCCTGTGTATAGTGAGAAAGGGTTGTGGATGGTTCAGTGCTGAAGTTCAGTAAAGCTTTTTTATTGACTGTAACTACAATCTGTCCCTAACATTAACTTAAGGGTTTTAATTGTCTAGTCATAACCATAGTTTATTTGTCTTTCCCTAATCTTAACCACATATTAGAGTTAAGTCATTAAAAGTCATCCAGGGTTTTGCAAACTCATCCAGTAGTTAAGTCTTGTGTTGCGACTGGGTTGGAGTTGGAGTTGGGTTGGAGTAATTATTTCCAGTTTCAGTTGGCTAAACCTAAAGGTTTCTAGTAAATCTATACTTACATTCAGAAATACTCACCAGCACATATACTGTGTATCTTTGAGGTCTAACAAATGTGTTAAATGCATTTCCTCCCTCACAAGTTGTGTTTTTACATCCAGCATTGTTTGTTATTTTCATGAATCTAATAGTTTATTTGTCAGGTACAATGTGAAACACTTCATGAGAGATTTTAAATAATATAATAGAGATGTGTTGCATATAGAGCTTCCAGCCAATTACCAAAAATACATCAGTTAAATTGAGCACATAATTAATAGTGACGTTCTCATAGCTGTGTGTGTGTAAATGTGTCTACATGTGTCTATCTGTGTTTCCATGTTCATGTAAGCATGCACAGATACATGATCAGCAATCAATGGTTTTGATTCAGCCAGCGTTTCCCCTTTAGGATAACATTAGGATAAAAGCAAAACAATACTCTAAAACTCTTTAATAAAGACGGGTGTGTTGCTGAAATCTGTTGATCAGTGGAATAATGTGAAACCACCAGCTGAGGGAAAAACAAAACAGGACCCCACTCATTAAAAAACCAAAATAAAAAAGCACGACTAGAAGTTAAAAACATCTGTAAACATACTTGAATTGCCAAAACTTACTTAATTTTTCACAAGTGAGTATTTTGTTATTCAAATACAGAAACTGTAACTTAATTTAGAGTATTTAAATTCTCTTTTAAACATACTGAAATACTGCATATGATGTGAACATTTGACGTGTAAATATAGAATAAAATTGTGCTGAATTATCCAGCAAGGTGAAATATTTAAAGATACAAACACAAAGCGCATAACAATGATGTTCATGGTAAGAATAAGTAATAATGAGCAATAAGTTACGACGGACAAAATGTGAGCAGCTAAAAACATTAAAACTAAACAGACTGAACTCGAAATGACTCATTTCAACAATTCCTTTTTCTTCACAATCACACTGCAGATGAAGATACATCAAACAAAAAAGGGCATAATTGTAACACATGAAATAAACTTGTATGAGGCTCTCCAGATTCAATTATTTCAAAAGGATGGAATTGTTTCAGGTCAGTGGAAATGTAAGGACGATGTCCTCGGTAACAAATACACATTACATTTACCGGGAAATATAGTGGTGATTTAATCAGCACCATTGTTTTTTTGAGTTTTTTTTTACAAGCAAAGGTTAAATGAGTGTGTTACTTGTCTTTTTTTATCTTATGTTTCTTTTTAATTTTTACTCGTAGCAAGTTCTGCTTGCAGTAGTAATGGAATAAATAGTCAAATAGGTGACAAATCCTGCTTTTCTTGCTTTTCAAAATACGACACACTGCTTTGTAGTTGGTAGAAAGAAAAAAAAAGAGTCCATTACCTGATTCTGTCACAAATGAAATATCTTAAAACTGGTCAAACCTTCATCCCACCTGTGTTTTCAGAGATTTGATTCGAAGGGACCAAACCACCAGTTTGGCTGCTCTCTTTGTCAAGTCTCATCCCACTGATGGAAAAGCAAACCTCTTTGTTAAGTTTAAGATGATCCGCCAAAAGGCAGTGTAAGAAAGGTTGGTTAAGACATGTGAAAGTCGCCGGGGCATTGCAGCACAATGACATAAGTGAAACACCCACAGAACCCTTTGACTTGCATAGCAGCAGCTACATCAGCATTGACAGTGATGGAAAGCCTTGGGCAAGCAAGAAAGCAAAGTCTTCAAGTGTCTCTAAAAAAAAACTGTGGTAAAAAATCTGCTAAACTATCTGCTGTGACAAAAATGTTTATTTAAAAAATAGTTTTTTTTCCTTTTCATTCTCTGTAAATGACTTATTGGCAAAATATTGTGAAAAGTTGCACATTCTGTCTTTTTGCACCTTTTCATTGTTTTTGCACTGTCCATGAGAGCTGCTGTCTTTATTTCAATTTCGTTTCGCTTCGTGCTCAATGACAAATAAAAGAATTCTGATTCTTCTCATAAAATAACACATAAAACCACCTGAAATTGTTCAAAATCTGTAAAAAAAAAAAAAAAAAAAAAAAGAGTCAGAAATGTTGAATCTCAACAACAAGATTGTGATATCAAATGGATCAGATACTGTAATGAGCTTACTAATCACAAAATCAGTCCCATGTAGAGCAGGATTAGTGCCATAATTGTGTGCTCCCAGCAAAACTCATGAGTAAATGTGTGGGCGTGTTATGTCACCTGAATGCTGCGGTAAAAAAACTGTGACTAAGAGTTCACAGACTGACGTCAGTGCTGTTCATGTGTCAGCTTTGGATGCTTTGCCAGAACAATATATAATTCATCCATTGTTTCAGGATTTCTTAATCCAACGGTGTAAATGTGGCACATTTTGCAGAGTGATTTTATTTCAACAATGACTTTACAAACAGCTGATCCAGTGCTACTAACTGTGTCCTTTCAAGTCTTTAAGAGATAAAAATCTGCCGTTTGACAGTAATGCAAATTTGAAACAATCCACCAAATGAGCAAACAAACAGTAAACTTATTATCCACACTTTAAATATCAATCACAGTTTACAGACTAACTACGTAGTTCATTTTTGACCTGTTGTACTTACTGTAGTTGTGCACATATATATTTTTTTAATTTTATAGGTAATTTGAATGCACTCTGTTTGTTACAGTCTGTCATCCTCTCTCGCTTTATTGTACGTTCTCACCGTGTTTCCACATTTCAGCATTACTTTGGTGGTTTTAAAGTTACTGAATAGAAACAATGCATGTTAACTGTTGGGATAAAAAAATCAGCAGCACTGCAGTGATACTGTGTATGTGTATGTGTTCCTCCGTCCATGCTGAAGTATTTAGTTTCATTTACAGAGAAAAAAAAATCCACTGACTTCGCTCATCCTGGATTCTGTGCTCTCCGTTTCCATCTTGCCTCTTTGTTTGTTGGATGTGATTTCATATTACAGGTAGCTGATACAGTTGGGTGATGAGTATTTGAGCTTGTGATGGGAATGACACCAGAGTGTAGATGCTTAATGGGCCAGAAAGCAACCTTATCATGACTCAGAGACTTAGTGGTGTTGGCAGCCGCCATTGATTTCCCTTCCAAATTATCACTGTGTTTCCTCATTGGTCTGCAGTGAAATCTGTGCCAGACTAGCCAGATGTGTTTGTTTGCTTGAGCATATTCTCATGTTAACTTCCACTTTTTCACTAATGACTTCTACACCTGCCCATGGAGGAATTATGAGGCAACAGGCCCCCGGATACAGACACGTAAAAGCCCCCCCCACCCCTCCTACATTGGAGCAGACCGAAAGAGTAGTTTTGTGTCTCCTGATGGTTGTTCTCCATCTCTTTGTAGCTGCATTGTGGCTCTTTGTGGCCATTTTGTGTCACTTTGCAGCCGTTTTGTTTCTTCGTGATAATTTTACGTCTTTTCTGGGTTTGTCTAGCTTCTCTTTGTGGATGTAGTGTGTGTATTTGCTGACGGTTTGGTTGCTTTTGTAGTCATATTTGGTATTTTTTGCATCATTTTGGTTATTTTGCATCTCATCTTTGAGTAGTTGTAATGTGCCGGTGTGTGATTTTGGGTGTCTTTGTCATTGTTTTGCATCTTTTATATTCTTTTAGTGTCTTTTTTTTAGTCGTTTTGCATCTCTCTGTGGTTATTTTGTGTTTTTTAACCTCTTTAATGGTCATTTAGCTTCTCATTTAGCTGTTTCGCGTGTCTTTGTGGTTGTTTGATTGACTTTTCAACAAGAAATGTTAACACTTCAAACAAAGGCTCTGAGCTATGGACCCCTGGCCAATTAGGTCCCAGTGCCTGTGCTGAGAAAGGCCCTTTCAGTGAAAAAATCCATTCAGCTGCCTTTTCTCATTGCTAAAATCTGCACAACGTCCCAGGGTACCAGGCTCACTTGCAGACAGTTCAGTTGTAATTACAATGGTACTTTTACATTTAGTGAACAGAACATGTCAGTTAAAGTGACTCTGATTTTAAATGGAAGTGTCTTACTTCTACATTGCTGTGCATTCACCACTTCCACCCATTCTCCCACCTTTTAAAAATCAAAGTATAACACATAAAAACAGCTTGCTGTTCCTACACATATTTCATGGCATAGCAAAGAAATCTTAACAAGTGATGCCAAGGAGCTGGAAGTCCTTTCTCTTGGCAGACTGTTCGACTCTATCTCTGCCACATGCTGGGTGTCTTTTTGAGATCTTAATGGCCCAATTATCACAGCTCTGGAACAGATCAATGGAGACCTGCCAACCAGTGCTCCCTTCACAATGGGGGATAGGAAAGGTGTGACAAGATGCACGAAGACCCTTTGAAGAAGGTGACAGGTGCAGCCAATTCACCACAAGTCTGTCTTTCTCCAAAAGGTACGGCTGTGACAGGAAGCTGTCTGTATAATGGCAGCACTCCTCTTTTATACATGAGACACAATGGCTACATTACATGCAGTAAATCTCCTATGCCACTGTTGCACGACAGTATGTTATTGCATCTCTTCCTGTCAGTGACGATGCCTGGAAGAGAGTTTACAATATCTAAACCTGATGGCAACTTGTAGATAAACTTGGTCTTCTTTATCTGTCACTGTGGAAAAAAGATGAAACATGTTGCCACGTACCATTTTAACAGATGAGTTGTAATTCGCTCTGTCAAAGCCGGCCAGCATGTACAGCGGTAGTTGCTGTACTGTTCTCTATAACTCAATTTACTTCACAAAGTCCACTGATAAGATGCTTCGCTTCACAATAGGGATGATTAAACGATTCACACCAGCATTAAAGTTCATGAAGCGACTACCCTGATAACACCTTTCACTCTCAACGTAATTCACTGCATCATCGTAGGGATGCATTTCTGTGGCTTCAAGAACTTTATGTAGTTTACGAGCTCGGATGTTAAAGCTCGGAGTCTAACATCGCAGCCGTAGATGAGAGACCAAAGAATACAGAGTAAGGCTTCCACATATGTAGGATTCTGCAAGTAATGTCTGGCTTCATGTATGTGAGGTGGTACCCTAAAGATGACATGACCTTTCCTGCTGAGTTAAGTACATGGTACATGTTCCTGCAACATGTAACACAAGAAAAACCTTCTAACAATCATTTATGTCAGAATTATCTAATCAGAAACAAATGAAAGCTGCAGGCCTCGGATATAAATCAACATATTAATGTACACAGATGTTTTCCAATATTAGGTGATTTGTGATGCATGTTGTGTTTTCCACAATATGTAAAATCTGACTTTTACAGTTTGTTTATGATTTGCTGTAACCCTAACCCTAACCCTGCTTAATTAGAACTGAACAGATGAAATCAACCTCTCTGGACCGCATTGAATTGCAACATATTCCTTTGCATCACGTTGAATTGCATCGTATCATGTTGAATCACATTATGTCAAATTGTGTCTAATTGCACTGCATCACAATAGCGGTGAGTCATATCGAAACACATTAGCAGTTGCTTCAAATGCTTCTTTAATGCATGGGATTGTTGGCAATGTACAGAAACGTGTCTCACGTCGGCCTCAGTGGCGGAGCTGCACATCCCTACTTTGCTTATTTGTGTTGTGATCCAATGATGCTCAGTAAGTGTTCCACTTTGTGCCAGGAAAAGCCTTCCTCTTCAGAACCTCAGTCTGTATCTGTGATACAAGGCAAGGTGTATCCTGTAATTGATTATGATACCACCTTCAGCATGTTAAAACAGAATTCGAGATGTGTGAGATCGATAGACATTATTTCACTCGGCTGGTGATGACCCACTGTAGCTTCATCTGACAGGAGCAGAGCCCAGCATGATGTTTCACTGCTGCTTCAGACATGAGCACTTCTTCTGGGATCAGACTTGTCAGGTAATGAACCGCCGCATCAGTGCAGCATCAAGCAATTTGGTACGGACATTCATGGTTCCCAGATGATGACTCATCATGTCTTTGAAGATCTTCAGTCTTTTCTAGCCTGTCATGAGGTTTACATTTGTAGCTTCAAGTAGAAATATCTCAATAACTACTGGATGGATTGCCAGCAATAAGTTTTGGCTCTATGATTGCCCAGTTTAACACAGCGACTATCTTAAAAGACAAAAACATTGAGTAGCTGATCGCTGCATTACAGACATACAGTATGTACACGTGGCTGTCACTCTATTACATTGTATGGCTCGACTCGAGTCAGCCTGACTCTACTCTATTTTTTTGGTTTTCCATTTGCAGCTGTCATAGATAGTACCTAGTACCTGAGTTTTATTTGGCATCACCTTGGCTGAGGTTCCAAGCAAGCTGAACAAATATAAAAAGGTATGAAGCATCCTGCAAAAACCTGCCATTTTTAAATAGCAAAGCTACAATCAATGGCAACCATAGTTTTTTATTCACTGTGGTCAAACAACTACATCCTGTCACTCCCCATCCCGTCTGTGTGTTTGTGTCACGTTAAAGATAATGTCACTGCACTTTCACATGGTGTTGCAATGACGATAAACTAAGAATCCGGCCCACATTGAGGATAATACCTGCAGTGGGTAAGAAAATCGGGAGTAAAGTAAAGCGAGCTCAGTCATACCATGCAGGGGTTTGCCTTTAATGCTTTCGTTGTAGTTCTGTTTCCCGTAAACTCTAAAAACTTGAAAATCCAACTCAGCTACCTCTGAGATGCTAGAAACTCTCTGATTGTACCATGTTTAATCTGCATAATTGAAGGTTTTCACTCTGGTAATGAAAGCTGTCTTTTGCACTTATATACTCTTATTCTTCATTAGCATTCTGCTCCATGGTTGGGAGCACAACAGCCATCTTAAAGTCTCCATCTTCTTCACTGTGTGTGATGTGATGAGTGTATGTGATCTATGCTTGAAATTTTAATCAGCCGTGAATTAACATACTGGCTTCGATTTAGCCATGTTGAGAAGATTAATCTTAGATAATTTTTACCAGATCCAGTAAATCCAAGATTTTCAGAGTATGTCTGCTTTTTTTAGGGAAGAAAAGTGTGAGTAAGAAAAAATATCTTACAAGAGGGCCTCTGTTACCCAAAGTCTGGCATCAATATACCTTTTGGATTTTTAATGACTGCAAGAAAATAAAAACTAGAAGCAATAAGACAAGAAGAGCATCATCTGCTCTATGCAGTCATTTCAGTATATCTCGCTACTTAGTTCATAGTGCACACATGCAAATTACCTAAGCACATCATCTGATTTCTGCATGCATATGTTAGTAGTGCACAACTTCACAGTCATACAGTTAGTTCTAGCCCAAGGCCTTAGATGTGCTCTGCACTTAGCATTGGGAAATCAATGTCCACTGTGAAATTTATACCTGAGTGCAGATGAGGCAGTCAGAACTGTGGATTGCTGCTTTGCTGGAGTCGTGATCACGCAGTGAGGACCTCTATCACGGTTTTCCCTCACATTTGGCTCCAGTCCATCAGCAGCTGAGAGTTGTTGTTGTCTTAACCCAAGACTCTCATGGACAGTATTAGCTGGCATCACATGGCTTTTAGGATCCTGGGCCTGGTGATCGGTATTATTGGGGGGGCTGAAAAAGGTACAAAACTACAATTAAACCCTACCTGCTCATTTTATGTTTTAATGTGACTGCAGTTTTCTCAAGAAATTACTCTCCTCAACGTTTGTCCTGAGGGATTATTCATCACCATTAAACTTGAGCTCTTGTGCTCTTTATTTTTTCCTCCTAATTAAATGACCTGCTGACTAATGAAAGCTGTCACCATGGCTTTTCACTCGTCATGACTGTAAACCACTTAAGACCAAAAAGTTTTCTCCCTTTGTTCTCCAGTTTTGCATATTTTATGAGGCGGACATCATTGACTGGACAAAGTTTTAAAATGTCCCCTAAAGAAGAGAAGACAAAATGTATACTTTGATTTTTTTTCTAGATGACTGGTAGCATTCAGTAGATGACAACATATTAAAAGGGTTAGCATTGCACTCAGTTTTGGAAAGAAGATCAGAATGGATGCAGCAGAACCAGAGTTAATGTTCAATGTATTTGTCTTTCTTGTCAAAACCTGGTGTCAACTTACCCACAATGCAACTCAACCATTTGAGTTACATCAGAGATTGACGTGCTTTATGCTAGCAGTGGCAAAACTTACAGAGCTCTGGCAAACCCACTTTGAGGTAACTCCAAACCCCAGATTTTGTTTTTCCTTTTCAAACTTGTAGGTTTTAGCCCGAACAGATGTGACATCATTTGAGGCTACTTATGAATTCTTATCGTGCTCCCTCTGGAGCCACAAAAGGATTTAAACATGCTTTTCTCTCACATGCAGTAGCACTGCTATAAAAAGCCTGTAAACTAACCTAAACTAATACGACCCACTGGAGCTCCCCAAAAGCTTAGATATTATTGTAATTTGGTTTAGTAAAATTTTAAATGCAAAATTTGATTGCAGCAGACCTTTTATCAGGTGGGTATTTGCAAGAATAATTATTCATTCCGCCCAGAAAGTAATGTTCCATATAGTGAGAGCCTTCAGCGCCATTTCATTAGCTGCATATCTTTAGGTGTCTTCGGAGCAACAATGAGCACATCGAAGCGAACAACTAGTTTTGCCCCCAGGCTTTGTCAGAGTCGTTCCGCTCATAGGAAGAATGTTACTGAATCAAACCTGGGTGAATACTGCGGCTCTCTGGAGGCCCAAACACCACCCTGAGACGGCTGATTATAACTATTACAATTTGTAAAGCATCAATCTAGTTTATCTTTGCGTAGATCTCGTTCTTCCAAAACCTCCATGAGGGACCCAACTGGGTTACAGTGTGAATCTGGAGATTAGAAATGTTTTTTGATTCTCCCTAAATGGGAGGATGTTGCAAATTAAAAAGCATTATTCATAATTATGGTCAGAATTTAGAGCATAAACTAACACCCACAGTGACAGTTTGCAATGCCTCTTGGGCTCTAAAGGGGTCAAGAGTGAGGAAAGGAGGGCTAAAAAGGAATAAAGGCATTTCTAAATGTTGTCTGTCCTCAATGCTAATTTGGCCTTTGTGGCAGAAGAAAACAACGGGGTGAATATAATTTAACTGGCTGTCTTCAGCCAGAGGAGATGAGAAATAATGAGCAAATAGCAACAATAAAAGTGGAATAATACCAGGATTAGCAGTGGCCTCACAGGCTTCTGTCCAGCTTGGTTTATTATTTACAAGTTGTGTGCTCTGAGGCCTGCAGCTGGAGATAATAATATTGTCTTCAGCAGCAAAAGCAATAAGAGTAAGCAGAAAACTTCAGGCACACCCCACATCACTCTCCCTCTCCCTGGTGGAATATGTGGAGGAAGGAGAGGAGGATCATGGGTAGTCATTAGTGAGCTGGAGGTGATGCTTTTTATTGTTTATTGCTAATTCATCTACTTTCGGTGGAAGATGTATCCTGATATGATCCTGAGGGGCAGGAATTTAAGTGGGACTCCCCTCTACAACATGAAGGCAGAAGAACCTCACTGTTTTCTACATAACTGACAGAAAGATGGAGCTATTTTACTACCCGCAGTTAAGTTTGTTCCAAAGTGTTGTTGAGGATCTCGGACAAACGGAAACTATTTGGAAAAATCCAAACAAGAAAAAAGCACAATATGCCCTATGAGACACAAAGTTAGATGCTTCAGTGTTTTATACTTTACAGAATACGTTGGATCCATCAATCAACTGTCTGCTTTGTTCTTTGGAGTAATGTACTTACACATACTCCCAAGACAGTGATCTGAAAGTTAAAAAACGTTGAGATAAGCTGTTTCGGTATTTTAGGACACAACAATGCTTCAAAAGCAGGTCATACACAGATCTTAGGATGAGTGTGCTGCATTGATTTCTGCTCCCTTAAGATGGTTTTTAGCTCCATGCTGACGTCTGGCACCTTCGGTCCCGAGAAGCTCGGAGAGTGCGGTGATTAGTCTTGTTGCACACGAAATTGCTCTTCTTCTTTGACTGAAGCATTGCTAAAACCCCCTTTGTGTCAGACTCTGTGCCTTCACGAGTAGTTCATTGGCTGGCCCGCCCCCAGGGGTCACATGTACGATGCAGGCTGCTGAGGGGATTGCTGCAGGGCACAGGGATTTGGGAGAGATCACAGACAAAGTGGGAGTTGCTGGTGGGCTCTCACAGCTCTGCAGCAACCAAAGGTACATGGTGACCTCTTTCTTTCTGGTTCCCTTAACTGTGAGGGGCGCTGGAAGAGTAAGTAAGAACGAACAAGAACAAATAAAGGCCTCTACTGTTATTATAATAATAATGATAATTATTATTATTATTGTCATTAGTAGTAGTAGTAGTTGTGCTGTCTTGCCTTTACAGTTAACAGTTATTGATCAGTATCAATAAAATGAGTCAAATGAGTGGAAACAGTGTACAACATGTACAACAAGCAGCAAATAAACATCACCAATCATAGCTAATGTTTGTGGGAGCTGTAATGAGACTTTCCCTGCACAAAGTTTCCCTGCAAGAAGTCAGGTTAACAAAAATATCAGGTAAACACATTTCTAATAAATCCTTTGTTCCCAAGCTGTGTCTCATTAGTAGTTTCACAGCTTGAAGTGAAAACAAACCAAACAAGAAAGATGCAGTAATATTCTGAGAAATCATAACTTAGTGTAAACATGCCTTTATTTTTGCCTCTGACTGAGTCATTTAGGGTTATGGAGATGGATGCTGATTTGAAATTGCTCACAAAAATGTACTCTTAAAATAACTATACACACACACACACACTACACAATGACAGCAACAACGGAGGCAACTAAAGATTACTCTCATTGCGGCTTAATAAACGTAGAATATTTTTGAGTAACTGCTCAGTTTATAAAACATCTGAAAATAGTTAAATAATGTCCATCAATTTTCACATGAAACAAGAAATGCAGCAAATCATCACAATTAATAAACTGCAACCGGAGAGTAAACCAGAGGAGCTGCTAAATAACCTTCTGTTGATCTACTAATCATTACAGCTCCAAGCATTAGGAATTAGTGAATGTGGTGATGGAGCAGTAGTTAAACTGTCAGCTCATCCTGAGTGTCTGTGATCAGGACACTAATGTTTGCATGTCATGTTAGAGTTATACAGTAATGACCAGCTTCTGACTGATTTGTACATACTGTTCATGTCAACATCCGTGCAGGAAGTCTAGAGTTCGCTTCCACGTTCTGGTCTTTGGTTTAAGCAACAGCAGCACTTTGATTGAGCTCAGGCAAAGTTTGTGGTTTCCTCTATTTTTGCAGAAAACAAACGCAAAGAAATGAAATCCATCCTGACATCCTGTGTGTGGTTTGGTTTAGGCAACAAAACACTTCAGTTAAAGTCATTTCAGTTATTTTTGCAGAAAAAAAATGTAAACAAAACCGAAATACGTATGAAATGAAATGCAAAAAACAAATGAATTACGTTGTCAGAGATCATTTACTGATGTGTTCAGTATCAACCTGTTGGCTGATAGCCTGAATGCCTAAATGACAGGGAGCAGGGCAGCTCTGCCTCCAGCAGTGTATGACTAGGACTGGAAGGAAAACACTTGCAGCCCACTTACCATTATGCACTTCTCGCACATCAAGGTCAGAGTCGGATTGCTGTTTTCTGCTGAGGTCCATTAAAGAACTCTAATCTTTCTTTGTGACAGTGGCGTGCCGACAATTCACCAACTAAGACCATAACAAAGACCAATACACAGCAACAATATTTCACATTTAGCTCATAGTGACTATGATTAACAGCAGGGCGCACATATTACTCAGCAAGGTCTTACATCACCCTGGGAATTAACATAACTTTATCTTTCCATAACTCTCCCCCTTAACAACTATATGTAAAGAAATGTTTTCTTATCAGGCATCTCACAATTCCCACATTTGATTCAGTGTGTCTCCAAAGAACTATCTTTCGTATCTCTCATCACAAGTGACAGACAAAGTAAAAATGCATCTCACTGAAACAATCCACTCTTGACTGGCTATGGCTCCCATGAGAGAACATTCTCCCCACAACAATGAGCTACTTAGACTGCCAGAGGACACAATGCCTGTGCAAAGAATAGAGATAAAAGACAAGTTAGATGCGGGGAGGATAGATGAGGAGAGGGAGGCTATGAATTTAACATAGAACAGATGTGAAACATATCACACCCGGAATGAATGAAGAGATAGCATCCATTCATTTCTATAGCATCTAAATGCTGAATCAAAGTGCACATGATGGGAATTTAATCACGATTAAAGAGATGATCAGTGCCATGCATCTGTACCATAAATAATGGCTGATTTAATATGCGGGAGGGTAGATTTTTATTAAAAAACAAAGCTGTTAGATTTGACATCAAAGCTAAGATCAAATTTTTACAATGGACTATAACGTCCAGCAGACCCCCCCTCCATGAAATGTTTTTTTGATGAAAACTAAGTACATTTACACAAGTTCTCTACTTAAGGAGTCTGTCTATTTATCAGTGAATACACTGAGCATGTTTTATTTATAGCAACATAGCTTTATTCTATATACATCATTTAGAGACAAGCTGTGCAAAGCAATTCAGAGTGCTGATGTGAGTCTTTCACACATGTATTTATCTTTTAAAACTTTGAATTATTCATATTTTTCAGTGATTTACAATGGCACAGCCATGTGTGCTGTATTCATGTGTATAAAAAATGAAACAATATCTGTTTTTATCATTATATTTTCTTATAACGTAGAAGATTTGTACGTTTTTATCAGTGCCTGTGCCAGGAAAAAAATACAATGCAATTGGGGTAAGGACAGTTTAAAAGATACTAGGAGGGGTCCATTTCCATTTGATGGTACTTCTAACACAGCAAATTTCAGTGGTAAATATTGCATTACAGTTATTGTATCTATGGTACGGACGTGCATCTCCATCACTGAGGCTGATGCGATATGCGTCTCGATGAATTGCAGACAGTCTGATATATTATAAAGCCCATACAAGCACGGGGAGAACATGCAGGGTACATACATACAGGTTCGAACCTGTACGATGTAATTCTGTAAATGTTTGGGCACAAATCCTTCGTTTCAAATGTTCCACTCTGCGTGGGCAGAAGGTCTCAATACTGGAGTAAATTGGTCCAGCTGAGTTTAAGTAAGGCCAACAGAATACAGCACCATGCAAAAAAAAGCACCATACAGAGCAGCCAATCATTATCAGAACAGCCACAATCCAAAAGCATCTGTCTGCCAAACCAAACTGCTGCATGCATATGATGCAACTCAATGTGATACAAAAATACATCGCTGTGCAATTCAGTATCGCACTGAGAGTTTATTTTACTGCTCAAGCAAACAACTAATCATGAATGAACTAAAAAAAAAAGTCAAATTTCTACTTGACATATTTGTTTCTCTTGTACTACAAATCAGTAAGCTGTTAAGCTGCTACATTTCTTTTTGGCCTCTAAGAACACTTTTCTCAAGTCCTTTATAGGGCAAAGAACAAAATTAAAAAGTAAGCTGAGATGTAAAAAAGGTAAACTATTGTCTATAATCACAAATAACCAAATTTTAGAAATGATTTGTGTACATTAAAACACATTATTTATTACTGAGACCTGAACCTTTCCTCTGCTGCTGATTAGAAAACATAAATGAAGCAGAAATATGACAGAGAGTGAAAAGTATTCCAACCAACCCTGGTCCCTGGTCTGCATCAAGCCTCATGGTAGTGGATCACGACATATCAGGGAGTGAATTAATTTGCAGAAACAAGACCAAACTGTTTCGACGGCTGTCATTTTTTAATCTGTCGACAGTCGGACAGATGCAGGTACACAAGCTCACACACATAACCGAATGCTCGGTCCCCTCCAGGCTTATTCTTTATGTAGATAATGAATCAGATTTTACTGATGTGGATGTTAGAAATACCACACTTCCATCCCAAAATGCATCCAGTCCACACTTTTTTAATGTTTATGCCGATGCACTAATGCACATCTGTGAATCTCACCCCTAATATATAGCATGCAGATTTTACATTTAGAAAAATACATGATCGTTTTATGAAATACAAATCATCTTTGGCGGAGTCAGACTGTGGTTTGCAAACTGAAACAAACGGCAGTCTCCCATGCTAATGTCCGATAGGGTCAGCGTTAGGGGTGAATCCACCGTGACCTCGGCCTTGTGTGAACACTTAACTTCCTCCTTTGATTCAATCATGAGCCACTTGAACTTAAACCTTCCTCGGGCACTTGCTTGAATAACCTAAGGCTGTTGTTCTTGAAAAGTAAAAAAACGACACCACTAAAAAAATTAAAAAAAATAAGACAGATTTGTGCAGCAGAATTTGTTTCTTCTTGCCCATTTATCATCTGAGGGCCCTCTAGAGGAGGTGCAACCCCTAAACTGGGATTCAGACTAAACTTCCAAACAGTATATAAGGTATCTCGGCCAGCTACAAGAGTAAAATGCTGCTTATACATCAGCGCATCAGTATTATGACTCTAATAATGCCACGGAATAATATCACCAGTCACAGGGGACTTTAAATGCAGGATAATGATTTATAATGGAGTATTTTCACAATGCTGTACTTTTAGTTTAGTAAAGGAGCTGAATTCTTCTTCCACCACTGAAACTACAGTCGTTAAATGAAAATTCCCAAGAGTCAAATCTTTAGGCATTTCAAGCCGACCGTAATGAGATCAGTCGTATGGAAATATCTGAATGAATCAGTGGAGAGGAAGTAAAGAGAAGATGCAAAGTCAAACATTTTTCAGTGAGACATCAAAAACTTATCATTAAATATGATTCTCCTCTGAGCCACACAAGGAGACTCTCTTTGCTTGTCTGAGCTGAAGATCTATAGTGACCTTGTGAAGGACTAAGCAAGCGGGGAAAATTAATGAATTCAAACAGTGACTCGCGTGAGAGGTTGAATCAGCATTTTGTCATACTACATTGATGGAAGTGTTTAATCCCTTTCCATATTATATCTTATCTGCCCCTTCCTTGACAATACATCTACACAATGGACAACCATGGGGGGTTATCTCCCCAGGCCGGCTACTGCGCTCCCTCTCATCTGACTGAAAATATTTCAGTGGGCCCATTAAAGAACTTCAATTACACAGTCATTTCAATGACCTTGACAGAGTGAGATAAAAATCAATAGATGCCCCTGTTTTTATTTTTTCCCCAATCCATACGGGTCACTCCTCTCTCCTCTTCCCCAGCTCTAATTCTTTGTTTGACAAAGGATTACTGGGCTTTATCATCTCGCTGACAAAAAAAAGATGCCCATAAAAGCAAGGAACAGATTTATTTATCTGCTCCTTGATAATTTGGTCTATAAATCAACCCCTTCTGGGCACCAGTGCTCCATGTAACACAGACATATTGACGAACAGAGGGTTATTGTCAACTGCACATCAAGTCGAGTTTCATCATAATTGCCCTGCTCAAAGTCATACATGTAGCTTGGTGTCGAAGCAAAATCGTCACCATTCTGCAATTTTTGGGCACAAATCCTTCATTCCAAATATTCCACTCTGCGTGGGCAGAAGGTCTCAATACTGGTGTAAAATTGGTCCAGCTGAGTTTAAGTAAGGCCAACAGAATACAGCACCATGGAAGAAAGCACCATACAGAGCGACCAATCATTATCAGAACGGCCACAATCCAATAGCATCTGTTTGCCAAACCAAACTGCTTTCATTAAAGATATGCAAAATGTGAGACTTGGCCTCATTCAGTGGGACAAGTTTCTACTCTCTGGTGAACATGTGCCAATATTAGTAGATTGGCATTTTCAGACTCATTATCGAGGTCATTATCGAGTCCCAAGACAAACTAACAACGCTGTGACAAAAACTACCAGCTGCCAGAAGTCTGTCCAATGTTCCTGGGCGGCTTTAACTCCAAGGAATCATTACAGTTTTGTGTATTTGCGCCCATTTAAAAAAAAACAAAAAAACATCTCCACGTTTGAGGCTCTCCTCCCCAGAAAAACAACACTGGTCATTTGTTCAAAAATGCTTGTTTAAAATGAGCTATGTGGCCTCTGTTTCCTGACAAGTGGCGTCTTGTGACCTCATGTAATTGTGCAAATAATGACTATCCTCTAGCAAAGTAGCAAAGGTGAAAGTAGCTGTGAGGGTAGAAGAGTAGAGAAGAGTACATGACTTCAGCACTGGAGACCACGGCTTGTGTCCAATCCCCTACCAACAGTCAATTTTGGCCACTTTTCTCCTTCAACAATTAGTTTCACTGCCATCTTGAAACATTAATGAATCAATATTTTGTAATTTTTACTTTGAATGAAGAATTATCATCCAACACAGCAGCTTTGCAGAACTTTTTTTTAGCCTCTTTTAGTCCAGCCTGACCCCATCTGACAGCTATTTCCAGCAAAATAGCTTTAATGATCCCACTGAGTGCCGCCTGCCCAGCACCAAACTGCAGGCACACAAAGTTGTGAAAAAAAGTTAATTCTAAAAAGTTAAAGATCTGGCTAATTTTCCCAGCAGTTGGTGGAGACTGGGGCTTAAAGAGAAAGGATATTGGACTTACATTTGACAGGTGGAGAAAAATTCAAAAAAACTGAAAACGAGTGATAATGATTTATGTATCTACTGGATCTCAGCTAGTTCCTTCTAACCTGTCAAGTACATATTAATATTTTTAATTCCATTCAGATTTATTCAGACCACCCCATGATAATATATGGCACTGAAGAGAATAGTGGGAGAGGAGAGGAGGAATCTGCAGGAAAGTCACCTACATGAATTGTTTTACTAATAAAAGAGTTATGCTGCATATTTATTATCATAATAGTCATTCAGTCAGTTATTTATTTTTTTTGCCTCTGAGGACGTAATATAACTAGATTCAAATGGTGTGTTTTGTCATTTCCTTTTTCTTCCACTTGTGCGCAAAATCAGAGCTACATCTGCGAGATAATTAGCAAACATTAGATAATTTGGCGAATGGGAATACCAGATTTCAGTGTATGCGTTTGTGTTTACCTGCAGATTTGTTTGAATTTGCTCTCTAACTGCGGTAATTTAACAAAGATGTCAAATATTTTGGGATGTTTGTTTTCTTGCTATCAGTGTTTGTTTATAAATTTGGAAGTCATTACAGTAGTTAACATACAAAAAGCTTCTGCTTCTAAGTTTCTTGGGACACTGCTGTTGACTTTCCCATTTAGTATTCATCCATCTGATGCTCCTTTTATATGAATACTAGGTGCCAAGTGCAGCTCCTCTGTTCATGAATAACTCATGCTTCACCCAGGGGTTTTTGTCTAATCTTAGACATTTAAGGGGAACACAGAGATACAAATGGAATATGTGGATTTAAATGAGCAGCCTCGTTCCTTCAACTGAACAGTTTCAAAGTTAAATCAAATGTACAGTTTTTAGCAACGACCAGCTTTGTTTAACACAGAACTGATACAACCAGTTTATTATCTGTCATTTTACTTTATTGCATTCTGGGTATCTGCATATTATTGATTGCACTCTTTTAGGCTTCCCCTTTTCCATATCTATCACTTTGGCTACATTGAACACATCATGTATATGGACCATTAATGGAGCGGATGTGACGTGAAATGCAACTTTTTATTGGTCGTGCACGTACAGCGTAGGGAGTCACAAGCAAATATGGGTTAAAAAGTCAAAATCTATGGACGACAGTCCTCTATGTACACAGAGGTGGGTAGAAACAAGTTACTAGTGACACGGGGGAACAAAAGGGTATTTTTTATGTTCCTCTACTTTTGAGCATATTTTTTGTCAGTAATCCTTTTAACGTGGCTTCATTTGCCATTTATACCTTTGTTTCATCTGGCCTGCTTTAAATGCAGGGATTGAGTGTGTAGGGGGGAGCGTGTGAGGAGCAGCTCCACTGCAGACTGCATTTTTAAATAGTGATAATTGTACTTTTACTTGAGTATACATTTTCAGTCCTCCCACTACTGTAAGTACTGTATGTTCCTAAGCAGCTGCCAGCTGGTGGTGGCAAGACAAATGCTGACAGAGTGAACAGGACGCAAAGTGAAAGTGAAAGTCATTTCCTGTAAATCAGTAGTTTGATTTGAAAAAAAAAAACAAAACACAAAGATAAAAGACATCAACTTTACTTTGTACTATTAGAACATATAGTCTAGAAACACCTCTTTTTGGAGGGAGCAGTTTATGTGTAAGAGCAGATGATAGAACATCCATTCATGGATCCTTGGTAATCGGTAATCTCCTCATTAAATGAACATTAAGGCTAAGATTTGCCTGGGGCCCCCAAATGAACAAATTCACCACCAAAGTTGTGTTATTGTGTCGCTGTATTTGGAAACAGGGATTGTCTTGAAAAATGACGCATTTAAGGATCCAATATCCAACATTTGACTGTTAGCTGATGAGAAGCATTAGTAAAGGAGCCAATATAAATTAATTCAATCATTAAAAACTGTTTGGCAGCTGACTCACACCCTACAGAGTGCCCTTTATTGTCCAAACAGATATTTTGCAATTTTTCAAATGTTTTTTTTCTCTCTCTTGCAACTACAAATGCAGCTAAAGACGACAGTTCACTGTGATGGATCTTAAAATCTCCTTTTTTTTAAAGTTAATTTTCATACTGTTGTAACATATTTTTAATTCAGAAGCTTGGAAAGTTGATTGTTAGCTTCCCGCATGCTTTGAAAAATGTTCAGCATTAATGTAGAATAGTTTTTATGTGTAGTGAAAGAGTTAGAAGTAGGTAACGGCACCAACATGATCCTTTATGACTGTTACATGAAAGGATCTACCAGCCGCTGCACCCGACAGAGAAAGAGAAAGAGAACGCTTGCTGACCGTAAATTAGCTGTTGCCACCATCCCCTGTATACAGGCAGTGGTCTCCTCTCTCTGTGCCCATCTGTGCCTCTTCCTGCTTCATCTCACAGGTTAGGCAGTGATATCCTTGCATCTGACACTCCTCTGAGGCGCCTCATGGCTGCGGCTGCAAGTCTTCCAAACGGGTGCAGCTGTCCTGGCAGGATGCCTGAAAGTTAAGCTCTGATGTGGCAGCACAAGAGGCCTTTCTTTCTGCAGTCGGTTCCTTAGGTTTCTGCTCACATGACATGACATGACACAATAGTGCTCGTTGTCCGCGGGGAGAGTCACTCTGAGAAGATTCAGAAATTGTTTGGCACAGAAACAACAGATAAAGGAACACAGGTGAGTTAGGATTTCTGCACTTGTACCACTTGCATCATTATCTCTGCATCATATAATAGAGGAATACTTTACAAATCACAGAAAGAAAACATCAGTTTTCTAACTATGAACAATGTCTGCCTGTTTTCTAATCCATTATTAATAAAGTTGCAGAAATACTTCCTCAGAATTGACAATTCAGCAGAGCATTTTCACAGTTTGAGGTCATAGGTTTATAGAAAACAGTCACTTAGTGAATTCTTTTCACACATATTTTACACTTTTCTCATAATGGCAGACATGTAGTTATAATAAGGTAGTGTGCTTAACTGACAGCTCGGAACAAATCTGTAATTGTTTCACAGTGTCATCACAGTGGGGAAAAACATGTATATTTGAACTTCTCTGCAGGCATTGTTGAATGTGTAAGTGAGTGTTGAAGCAAATGTTGATCTATTGTTCATCTTGTGAATAAATCTGATAACTGAACTAGTTTCATGATTTGTTTGGCAGCCTCTTTTGATTGTTTTCCTTTCTAGAAAATGAGTGCATTACTGAGCCTACCAAGAGCAGGGGGATGGAGATCATTAAAAGCTTCTTTTCACAGACATCCAGCTTCTTAAGGGAATACATTTCTTACAAATCTGTCAGGAGTTCTTCTTCTAAATCTCACTGTGTGAACTCATTCATTACAGATCACCTCCAGCTCTCTTTTGCAGATAATACAGTGACACTCCCTTTAAAAAGGTTACAGCACAGCTTTGTGCAAGATCCTTTCATCATGACCTAAAAGTTGTGACATTAAAAGTTTTTATATATGAACAGACTGATTAAAGTCATATACAGTATAAACTCACACAGAGCTATAAAGTATATGAATAAACTTGATGATGACACAAAAAAGACGTTTTCACTCCCAGACATTTACTGTTGTTATAAAATTCAGTGTGAAATAGCACTTCAAATGGCAGTAAAACAAGCTGTGAAGTGACAGCTGTCAGATGATTTCTAGTACACAGATGGTTCACTGTGGCTGAAAACTACTCAAGGTGTCATTAAACAGCTATGACGTGTTTCTCCGAACATCTTTTTCCATTTGGGAGAGAGAAAAAAAAGCAAAGATCGCCGTCATGTTGTGAATTTTTGAGCACTGAAGTTAAACTCTGTGGAAACAATACAATGGGCACATGTATGCAGTAGCAGGATGTGTGCATACAATATGTTTTAGGCCCGGTATTGCCCACAGGCAGTTCTGTAAGGCTTTCTAGTTATGTTGAATCACAACATACCGCACTATGCATTTGAGTTGGTAAAGAACAAACGCCACTAACTTTAGTTCATCGTTATTCAAAGGCTTTTTCACACAAATGATTTATAGCTACTGAAATATCAATAGATTAGTTGTGAGAAAGTCCTTAAACATTCATTCATTTGTTTCATTTAGAGAATTCACACCACACCCCCACCTGAGTGTTCCTCCTGTGTGCACACATATTGTGAGATACAGACCAACTCAAGGTAAGCCTTACTGGAACCCACCTGTGTCTGTGCCACTGCAAAGTCACTGCAAACCAAAAAACAGACAATTATTATTATATATCTAAATGTGCAGAAGTTCACCACATGCCAGTGTAGAGGGAGGACGGCCTTAAACTCCTTCTCACCGTCATCCACACCCTGAACTATAAAAAAAAGAACTGCAGTTATCCAACAACAACACATGATAATCAATTGAAACTGACATTCCTGGGTAAATATAACACGAAGAAGAACATAAGAGGTGGTGTCAGGCGTGAAGTCACCGCAATAAAATCAGAACCACTACGATTATTCACATTTAATAACTAAAAATCACAGCTATCTTGCCGGAAAACACACTGAACATAAAGAAGAATAAAAACAACTAGACTACACTAACAAACACCAGACATCCCTCTTCCTAGTGTGCTATACGAAAGAAAAAACTAAGGGTGAGTGCACAGGGAAATGTGAACAAAGGAAAACTAAACCTGGTCCAGTCCTAAACTAAAAGAGTGACCCTGTAACTGTACTACAACTGTAACAACAAGTGCTCCTACAGCAATCACACAAACACTATTACAGACAGTGATTTAAAGAGCACGAAACAAGAGTTCAAATTAAAACTTCACAACCTGAAGCTGTTTGTTTGTACACACCTCACACCTGCAAAGAAAGAGGAAGAATCATCTTAAGTCAGCCAGGCGGCACTGAAGTGTATCGGGACAGCAACTCAACGCTGCCTGAACTGAACTAAAATAGACTCACCTTCCTAGGGGCTAACCAGGTGACAGCCACTAGGTATTGGCTGCTTGTCTTTGGAGAGGGGTGTCCAAAGGCCAGTGGTTGCCTGTCACACATTGTTTTGACATTTTTGCACATATAAATAACTGTTTATGCAGAGGAAAAAATAGACTCTTGACTCAAAGTGGGTGGGCGGGTGGGTGGGGTGCAGAGCAGTATAAATAATTATGCATAGAAACTTACCAAACCTTAATGTTGATGATATGTTGGTCCTTACGGAGGATTTATTCTTTGCACATACGGGAATGAATAATGAAAATAGGCCTGAGAAAAGTACTATATTATTATATATAGGGAGCTTTCTGCACAAATGGTCATACATGGTCAGTTTTGTATAATCCCTTTGGCAATTGAAACATTTTAGATGCTTTCTTGACAGTAAGAAAATCATCCCTCTCTTCTCTTCTCCTGAAAAACATTCTGCAGATTCATGCGTTTTATTTTACTGCAGCGATTCTTTCCTCAGCAGATGCCCTGACACACAAACATAGAAACGCACATTTGCAGAGTAAATAAATGTTATCTTGAGGTAAATACTTAGTGTGTTGGATGCAGGTGCAGAATATAACGGGATGAGTTTCGAAACCTCAAAATATCCTGGCAGACGTCCTGCACCTTTAAAATAGCACGGCTGTGGGGGGGGGGCTCATTTTAAAAAAGGCATCTGATCTCATAATTCGTCCCGTTTAATGAATGAACTGCTCTGCCCTGATAACAGCCCATGGATAGGATCAGCTGGTTTTACAGCGCAGTCTGCGTAACTTGACATGGATGAATTCAACTGCTGCTCATAAATCACTACGGCGTGCGGCAGTCTTGTTGAATATTACAATGGAGTGCTCTGCCTGGATGATCAGTGCTCCCAAAGATTGGAGGCACACACAAAAGCCCTATTGAACATCAAGGCCTTCGCATTTAGTTGAGGAGGGTGGTCATCTAAATATTTAACACAGAACTATCAATTAACCACAGAAACTTGAAGAGGACAAGCTCTGAAAACATATGCATGAGTGGTTCGGGCTTTGCACACATTTTAAATAATGAACCGGTGAGAATTGATGCAAATGTTGAGTTTTAGTAACAGTAATACAGTGTTGATGCAAATTTCTACCTTACGGATTGAAGGGCTCGCATTTTACTTGAGTGAGTCTATTTTTGCACGTCAAGTTTGTTTTCTTAAGTGATTGTATGTCGGGCACTGCCAAAAAAAACGGGTGACCCACACTCAGTACTAAATGGATCCTGTGTAGGAACAGAAGAGAAGAAGAGTGAAGCTGCTTCAGCTGCTCCGCTTACAAACACTTCACTGTGCCAGTTTTAAATGTCTCTGCAAGTAGATGTAGGAGAGTGATTGTAATAGCTGGAAGTCAAAGATTTCAGTTCATGGCAATGTGAGTGCTTGGATTCATCGCTACACACTATCTGTGTATAAAGAGAACCACCTGCAGCCACATCCCAGTACACATATCTCCAGTCAGTACTGCTCCTATACATGTTCAAAAAGGATGTGTGGGTCAACAGAAAGACTTTGTTCCATAACCAAGTTGGCTTTTTTGCTTGGATATAACCAAATCAAAACCAAAAAACCAAAAAGGCTGGGCTCACAGCCTGTTTTAAAACAATACGCACATGTGCATACTGTATGTAAATTAAGACAGCAGTTGGTAGCACAGAGAAGAGCGAGGGTTTAGCTCCAGGATTTGAAAGAGTACAACGTCCACGTCCCTCCCACTTCCTCTCCAGCATGCTTCGGCTGTCGTGCAGCTACGAGCTAACCATGGTGACTGAAGAGGCGTAATGAAAATGATGGACTTTCAAAAGTCCCTCCACTACATTTATTAGCAATGGGTTTGTGATTGCGTTTTTAGTCAGTTGTGACATTTTTGCAAATTGCGTCAGAGAGCAAGGGAGACAACACACACACACACACACACACACACACACACACACACAGATAGATATGAGCAGGTGGGTCCTTCATGTTAAATAAATTCATGAGGTTATTGATAAAGATCAGCTCTACTTGTAATTAGAAAAGAGCAGTGGAGCAGAATGGCTTGTTGACCGCCACAGTGAAATGCAGTTCTGCCGTTAACAGAGAAGAGAGAAAATATCACATTGCTTCCTTCTCCCTTCTGCGTTTCCCCAGAGCGAGAACAGAACCTGAACTCTCCTCCACATAGCTAGAAATAACATGCTTTTGTCATTGGTGCTGGTTGTTTCTCAGCCGCCTCCTGAAGCCACCACTGACCATAATGAGCTTGACTGAGTGAGGTCATGTGTGGAGGAAGAGGGCTATGCAGTGTGTGCATGAGCAGTGATTAACACTCCGTTAGAGGTGGGAACCTCATTTTTTCAGACTGTCTCGGTGAACCACTGGATATAGTGAATGATTCAGCAAATATGACAATATGATGAAGCTATTTTTTGTCTTTTTATAAAAGTTTCCCACTGAACCTGTTAAAAGATCTCATGACTGCTTTTACTGTACCTCATATCCACAGTCATCCCGTCTTAAAAGGCGCAGACAAACGATGTCGTCCTGTCAGATCAGATGTTGGATTTTGTCTTTAATGTGGGGGCTTGTTGAGAACAGATGAAGGTGGGCTGCAGTGGTGTTTTAAGGTTGATCCATGGATGGACTAAATGCATGGACTCCTCTGCACTTCTGCAATTTTGACCATCTTTTGTCAGTTGTGATCCCCAAATCATTCAAGTCCTACAGTAAATAGGTTAAATAAGGTGTATATTCAGCAGTGCTGCCAAGACAGGTGGTATGGGTGGTCAAAAATCTTGATCCATGTCATCAACTGGCACAAATTTCAGTCTGAAAGAAAGGAGATCACACATGCAGTTGAGGTAAAAATAAAACTGATCTGTTAATAATAAAACCGAGCTCAACATGTACAAAAGAAAACAAACAAAATAATGAATTAATGTGGCAACAGGGGAGCAGATCAAGGTAGAGATTTAACATGTAGGCCAACTTTTAGAGGCTCCAGGTCATCGAGCACAGGTGATCCTCATCTCACTAATGAGCCACCACTCTGCCAGAGGTGCTTTTCATTACGCTAACGTATGCTTTTATGCCTCCTTTCTCCTCCTGTGACCTGGAAATCTTTCCCCTACCGCCAACCATGGAGGCTCTTCCCATTCCCCAGGTGCACCTCGAGGAGATGAGGAGCAAGGAGGCTTCTGTAGGAGCTCAGAGCAAGGAAACATAGGTGTGTTCTTCGGCTCCTCCGTCCTCACATCTCTCACATCCTTACTGGGAGGAGTGAAGACGAGGATAGGATGCAAGGAAGGGAGGCCAGGAGACACATTGGCATAGGAAGCACCCCAGGTCATTACATGTGAGGTGGAGAAGAAAGAAAACAAATGCATACATTTGTTGAATAGATGTGAATGGAAGGTATCTGATTTATTCAGTCCTATAATTCTGTGGGTAGATTCACTCCACTGGCCATGAAAGGCCAACATCCTGCCAAGGGGAAAAATCTTTGTATTAATGGGCTTAAGGTTGAAAAACTTCGAGTGAAGCTGAACTTAATCTAACTGGAAACAGTTTGAAATGCAGAGGAACGTTTGCCGAAGTACTTTCCACAGACGACCGAATTATTTGTGGCATAGTTTGTGTTTTTCATAAATGAGCCCAATAATTGTTCAGCCCGTCACTGTGAATCTTTCAAACCAAGAAATCAAAGACAGCGTGAGTATAGAATGAACTGAGTTTAGCTTTTCACACCTTCTGCTCCTTGTAATTCAAGTGTTTTTCGTTCATTTTGAAAAGCACATTTGTACAGCATGCTTCAATATCGCCTCAGATAGCTGCGTATACAAATAATTTTGAGAATAAACTTTCAATTAAAAGCTTTTTTCTATTTCTGATTTGAATTGCTATTGAACTCTCACCTGCACTTTTCTGCACTCTGAAATCAGTTTAACCTTCACACAAATGCATCTATTACCGGACGATTTACCTTCTACTGGCCTCCAATTAACTTGGCACAATGTAATTCTAAAGTTTTTCTTCACAGCACTGTAAACCAGTGAATGTTAGAATGAACAGTTTACCAAAACATTATGCAGGAAGGTTATTCTAACTCAAACTTTTTGATTCCCATTCATTCATGCATCATTCTGTTTACATCAGAAAACTCAAATCAAAATTTACTTCTTATTAATTTGAATAACATTATCATTACATTTCTTTATCCTCAACATCTTACAATAAGTGCATTCAACCACATGGATGGTAGACAAAATCAGAGTGGGGAAAAGTTGAGGGTCATTTGCATAACTGTGGTAGGAAAAGCCATGTGAGTCAATAACAGAACCTGCTGATTTGATGCACAGAGAAAAGAGAAGGGGGCCTAAACCAGAACTCTGAGAGATACCAGCAGTAAGGCTACAAGGTTGAGAGACAAACTCTCTTCATATCACCCTGTGGGTGCAGTACTTGTGAGGTTTTTACATAAAGGCCTCAGTGTGCTGCAAACAAATGTTACAGTTTGCCTTTATTTTCTCTATCAAATAAGTTTAACTAAGCCAGGGTTTTATTTTAAACCAAATCATGAGGCTGTGACCCTGTTGGACCTGTTGTGTTCCTGCTTTTCAGCCACTGACTGTATAAAAGAAGTGGACGTAGCTTCTGCCTTAAGAGCCTTAAACCTGCATCCTTTCTAATGACTCCAATGACTCCAAAAAGAGATCAGATTGGAATTAAGTACATTTCCCTTTTCTTTATTACCACTGTAAATATTTTCCTGATGAGTTTATGGTGTCTAGTTTCTAGTTTTCTTTAATAGAGCTTGGTGTTCATTTAGTAAATGATGGTCCTATTCAGAGTAAAATAGACCACAAAGCAGCCTTCCTTGTGACTAAGCAGTCAGTCATGTCTAGGCCTGACCAATCAGACACGGAGGTTTTCTCAGAATGAACATCACTCCTGGTTCCAAAACCAAAACAGCGGCGACCAAAATGCCAAATTCAAAGCGGTGTTCCACAAACCAATGGGTGAGGTCACAGTGGCTGCATCCACTTCTTTTACACAGTCTGTGGTCTCAGCACGTGAGTAGAAAATCATGATAATCAGTTGCAGTTGAGACAAACTGTGGTTTTCCTGTATGTATCGCTGGAAGGAGTAGGAGGATTTGGTAAATATGAACTGACATTATAGGGTGACTGTGGCTTAGAGGGAGACCAGGTCACCCTCCGATCAACAGATCGATGTTGAACTGTCCTTTGGCGAGATACTGAGCCCAGAATTGATGCAAGCTTCGGTGTGTGAATGTACGTGTGAATTGGTGATTGTGAATATGGTGTTAAAGTGCTTTGAGTGGTCCAAAAGACTAGAAAGGTGCTATATAAGTGCAGTCTATTAACAATAACCTTTGTGAAAAAGTGCTGTATATATAGCCTATGCCAGGTGAAAAACTCTGGGTGTTAAGACGAAGACATCATCAGTCAGACATAACTTGGCTTTGATTTTTAGATTGCAGCGTATCAGCTTTGTTTTTGTGAATCTCCACATGGTTGCCTGTAATTTTATGAAATGAGCACAATGCAAATAAACGCTTTGTGTGGAAAAACAACAACAAGAGAAACGTGTTCTATCACCACAAACATGCAGGAAACAAATCAGAGCAGGCAGCAGTTCGACACTGAAGCGGTGCGGTGGAAAGAGGGAACGTTGAGGTATAAAGGGCAGGTGGAGAGATAAATTTACTTTTACCTACAGCAGGTCAGGTTAAATGTCAGTGTGGTGCGGGCGCTCGGTGGTTAGCTCTGTCACCTAGCAGCCAGCGAGTCTCATGTTCTCCTCGTGTCTGTGTGGGTTTCCTCCCACAGTCCGAAGACATGCAGGTTAAGTGAAATAGAGACACACAAATTGCCTGTGGGCGTGAATGCTTTTGTCCGTCTCTGTGTGTTGCTGCTGTGAAAGACCGGTGACATGTCCACGGCCTACCCTGACTCTTGTGATGAAACAGGCAGTTTAGAAAACAGATGGAACCAGAGGCAGCTGACAAATATCCTCAAGTGATGTCACCAACCAAATTGTCTGCTGGGTTAGTTTCATCGTGGGAAATGTAGGTGGCAGGTCCTGAATGAGAAAAAAGAATGTGCAACACAAAAAAATGTTCATTTGTTTTTTAAAAGCACTGTCCTTTGCGAGCCCAATTCCTTACTTGTCCTGTACTACTTGTTTCAGCTTCTACTCCCTTCTACTACCTTTTACTCCACTACAGTACATTAATTTGATGACCACACCAGCTGAGTCCTTATAAACAAGAACCATCTACTTAAACTTCTCATTTTGTGTCACTGAAATAGATGTTTGAGGTCCAAAGAGGCAAAATAACTTCTTGGTTGGTGGCCACTGGACTAAATTAGTTATAAATAAGTCCTCCTCACTCAGCTGTAACAATAAAACACAACTTAAACATGAATGTATTAGTATTGACAATCTAATCATATAATATGATAATAATATCAGTCATAGGGTTATAGTATATTTTAGTGATACTATGTACTTATGTAGGATTTTGAATACAGAATTTATATTTTATATCCAAGATATTTTTATACTATAGGATATAATATAGGTCCAGTCAAGCTTTTTTTAAATTAAAACCAAAACTGAACCCAAGAATCATCATTTGACGTCAATGTCAATATGCAGTATACTGTGTCTGTATGTGGATCATTTTGGGGCGTAACAGCATATAATGTGTCACAGCATATAGTAAGAAACTTGAAACTCTGTCTCCGTGTATTAGTTGCACTTGACAATTTTTCTGATTACAATAATTGGCAATTAAAAGGATTTCGATACGGAATTGTTTGCGCACAAGCCAAGCATTTGAACCAACTTCAAAAAGCGCTTAATAGCATATTATAGTTCTTTAGTTCTCCTGCAAATCCTGTGCTGCAATACTGATCATGCAAAAACAATTCAAGAAAGTAGAGACTAAAGCCAATGAAGGGCACCTTTACTTCTTAAAGCTTTAAGTTAAGAATGAAAGTTTTAGCTGAGCCTCTTGTTTTTATTCGTATGCTGCCTGACAGATAATTGTTTAATAGAAAACTAAAAATCAACACATTTTAAGAGGGCTCGTGGTGAGTGACAGGCAGGAATCTAACTATCAATGGGTTTACGTAAGCCTATTGTTTTCAGTTTGTATCAATTTTCACCAAAACAGACAGATTTAACCTTACTTTCTTAAAGCCTTTTTGTGCCCACGTAAGAGTTGCTGTGTTTGCTGCTTCAAAAGGAAACCGATGACTGTGGTTTTCAGTAAACAATGTCTCCTGTAAGACTCACTGTTCCAAAAAAACGCTTCTGCTGATAGGAAATAAGGAGAAAATGAAAATGCACAAATGAGCTGCTGATTATGCACAAGACACTTACTGAGTAAAAAAATAAAAAAATAGCTAAGCTGCTCTTCAGTGTTTCTGCTGCAAATACAACTTTTTACCCAGTTTTTTAATCCCACTTTTACCCTCTCTTAATAATCAAGATTAACAATGTGAAGTCCCAGGGCTGTATTTATGTTTTGAAAAATTGAAATAATTGAAAAAATGACCAATAGGTGCAGCAGTATGACAGTCATCTATAGCATAGCCAGGCGTCTCTCGTGTCAAGAGAAAGGTATGGCTCAACAGATTACCCTTCTAGTGTACAGAAAAAATACTCTGGCTTGTCTGCATTCCTTAAAAACAATCACAGTCGTCTTGGACTGCACTAAACTCAGGATGCAGATTTGGCGATCTAGCTAAATAATGTCAGAAATTTGTTTTGGGGGAACTTTTGCACGACGTGGGAAGAGAAGCCCTGGCATCAAAACTGCTAAATTCCCACAAAAAAACACACCACATTAAACAGGAAAAGATGCATGTCGACTACTTTTACTAACTACAAACATAAAATGATATTCAGTGCCCTGGAAGTGAAGCCTGCCTTTACCCGTAGAGGACTTCAGTGGATGTTTAACCACAGGCGATGTATGTAGCTCAGAAGAAGAAGAAAATGATATCACGGAAGCTCATATGAACAACAACTCGTGAATGCGTGTTAAAAAAGCCCAGATTCCTTCTCATTACATTCTCATTTTCATACCAGTGATCTATTATCTGCGTATGAAACAAAAACTGTAGAACTAAATGCTCATTCGTTTTGTCTTGTGTTCAATCCAAAATCTGTAGATGCCGTCTTTTGCAACACGGTCAAACGCTCCCTTGTGATTTTCTTCTATTCCGTGAAAGAAAAAACAGCATTTTGAACCCAAAACTTCATCAGGTAGCATCAGGGAACAAATTCAGTGGTGTATAGTTTAAATAATCACCTTTGTCTCACCAGGTGAGGTCGGGCCTT
The DNA here is from genome assembly GCF_042242105.1 of Pempheris klunzingeri. Lineage (NCBI taxonomy): Eukaryota > Metazoa > Chordata > Actinopteri > Acropomatiformes > Pempheridae > Pempheris > Pempheris klunzingeri. The sequence goes on along the minus strand of NC_092020.1, from coordinate 24,183,993 downwards.
GAATATTTATGTGTCTATTACTCATAACAGTGCAATTTTCGGTCATCTTTCATTCTTTTAGACATCATTAATATCATGCCATCATTCTATGTATGGTGTTGAGAAGATGTGACACATGCAGATCAACAGCTGTTCAGCCGTGCCATACATTAGAAAATGCAGTATTAATCACATTCAGGTTACTTCTTTATGTCGGACAAGCTGAATTAGAGTAATAGATTAGATTAATAGATTAATGTGAAAGAAAAGGGCCAGAACTGTGTAATTTATATGGAATAATCAGACCTTCAGATCATGATAAAAAGGGTTTGACCTCTACAGAAAAAAACTCAACATGGCACTCATCTTCACTTTTGATTTCTTCTCCTCCGCTGGTGTGACGAATCCATGGCTGAAAAGAAAAGGTGATCTCGTCAGAGACCTTGAACACCAAGCCACAGCCCTGGCGGTATGACGAGCCGTGAAGCAAGCTGCGTTGCTTGGTTCCAGCTCACAATACAGTAACAACTAGCCCTGACGCATTAACAAATGAAGACGGATAGTGTATGATGACACAAGTCGGGTTTAATTCGCTCTTTTGCCAAAAGGGGAGAGAGCTGAGGGAGAGAGATGTATCGTGAGCGTTGAAAGTTAACTCAATATATAACAAAGCCCAGAGGTGTGGCTTTGATCTTCTGTTGCAGAGAGTTGTGACATTCCCCGTTCCAGCATATCTGAACTCAGGTGGCCTTTTACACAATAGCAAAGGAAAATAACTTCATCTCGCAGACTAAATAAGGAGCTCTTGAAGTCCCTCTCGAATCTGGGAAAATAAGAGGATGAAACAACCGATAAAATTGTATTATTCTTCCCTGATGTTGTATTCATTTTACATGGGAAAAGAGCCGCATGCTGCTGACATGCTGCATTGTAAATCTCTTATCTCTCCGCAGCACAGGTGGGGTCAGCTCATTTTCAGTGCAATCAATTCAAAATGTCAGCAGAAATTCTGGTTTATTTTCCACAGTTGGAACATTCAGTCTCATTTATTTGTCAGCAGGTTGGATATATGTCGAGCCGGGATTCCTGCCGCCCTGCAAACTACACAACTACTCCTCCTAGCAGAGCAAGCTTTTGTCAACAAGCCTGATTCCTGCTCTGTATTAGCCTCTCTGCGTGTTTCACAAGACCTCCAGCTCTCAGCAGTACGCCCGATGTCATATTAAGTCGTTTTTTTACATTTTCATCACTTTCATCATAACGTAATCATCCTATTCTGTATGCACCATGTGTGCTTTGGGTCAACAATGACCCGGCCTGATCGTAATAAATCCTCCTCATTTACTTTTAAATACAAAATGTATTTTGCATGAAGACGGTTTGTCATTCATCAACAGCCCTATGTGAATTCATGTGTTTTTCCTAGCAGCCTATGCACACCTCCTTCTTACACTGAGCACACATCATAATACATATTATTTATTTGCCTGTTTGTATTCTGTTCTGCTCAGGACTCCTCTGAGCCACTGCCTTTGTATGGTGTGTGTGTGTTTATATGTGCTAGAGAGGGAGAACGAGAGAGAAAAACAGTGGCTCTCCAGCTGGTGATACCTGTGTGAGTGTGCACATTCAACAGCCTCAGGATATCATCCATGCTTCATACTATATACTGAACAACTGCTAGCATCACAGTACTCTATGTGCAGTGATGGTGAACTGAAAGAAAAGAAGGAGAAGCATGAGTTGCCAGAAGTTTTTCCAAAAAGAACCCATTGATTTCATGGTTTAAAAAACACAACAGGGTGTACACTTCTGTCAAACTGAGACAAGAGTTTTCTTTTAATTCAAAGCACCCCGAGTGAAGATATTTTAAAATCAGTTTCTTTGTCAGACTCATTCACTCTGATTCAGTTCCAAATGCTGCAGAAAACAATCAATTTGATTTTCCATCACTGCAAATGAAAAGCAGACAAATGTGCGTTTTCACATTTTGAACATTGCAACAGTGCTGGCATAAGATCCCCAAATCATGTTCCACTTTGTGCTCCCCTTCAGTTCTTTTTGAGCAGCACTGCACAATTCTGTCTGGGGCTTGGAGGGCTGGAGGTTAACGCTGCAGCTTGAATGCAAACAGAAAGTTGTTGTTGTTGTTTGGGGAGCTTGAGGTGAAGACACAGAGGACATCGACAGTATCATCACTTTGTGATGGTGGCAGGAGCAGAGCTGGAGACTTTGCATCATCCATACTGTCATGAATCTGGGGCCTGTTTTGAAAAAGTGATTTTACAATCATTGTTTAATGCAAATTATTGCAGCTTCACGTGTCCTGTGTCCTGAGTCCTGTGGGGCAATGCTCATGTGTGGTTCACAGGTGTGACATATGTTTGATTAGTGAGAAGCATCAGAATTAAGTAACCATGCTTGAGCCCCATAAGACTCAGAGATGTATCCGCAATTTGTGAAGGACAAACATTTGTGAAACATGTCGTTGCCACAGTTTGTGTTGCTCATCTCAGTTCTTCTGCATTCTGGCCCCGCAGTGTTTGAATGAACTCACCACTGAAGTCAGAACAGTAAAGTCACTGCCCATCTACCACTGCAGACTGAAAACAACACATACGCACCATGCTAGCACTCACTAAATCAAGCCCTTGTTCCTGTCATTGCAAACTGCTTTGGACAAATCAATTCCCTAAATGAGTGCAATGGGTTTTTGATCATCATTGGTGAAATGAGGGATTCAGTCAAATTTAAAATGTTTCATATATGTTAACTATTGAATTTCAAAGTGACTAATAGTACTAATATAGAGAAAGGGGAACATAAGTGAGTTTGCTGACAGAATCAATTGTAAAGAGGTGGATCCTGAATGATGCGGGGGCAGTGATAATGGTCTACTAATGATATCGCAATACAAGAATCCACTTTAGCAGACGAGTTACAAAGTGGTAAATAGTGATTCAAAACATCCCAAGGCATCTTTTGAAAGTAAGGGATGGGAGAAGTGCTACAGGGAGGACTAACAAGATTCCATCGCATCATGGAGATCATATAGTGTGTGGGAAGGGGACAGAGTGCAAAGAGAATGTGTTGATGACTTGGTCGGCAGAGTTCCTTTAAGGATACCATGATGTTATTGTGGTGTCTTGGATGCTTGGTTTAACTGTGTGCTTTGTTGCAGCTTGTTGGCGGATTCTTCAAGGTCGGAGAGCGGCTAATGATCTTGCTAGCATCTGCTCAGTGGAGACAAGGCAACTGAACAAAAACAAAAGCGTGACAATACCCAATGAGGGAAGTAGCACAGTGGGGAGTCCAAACTTCAATTGCACTGGGATGGTGTATGTGACAGAATGAGAAAAATAGTTTAAGAAGGAGAATAGATATGTTATGCAGAGGGAAAAATGGGCAGAGAAATGGGAAGAAATGGTTAATGGTTGGATTGTGTCTTCAACATCTGAAGATACTTGGATGTAAAGTGGCACAGGCATCATGGCTTGGCCTAATAAGACCTCAGAATGACCAAACACTCTTTTGCTCAACATTTTGAACTATAACAGATGTGTCTCTGATTCAGTTTTTGCCACCGAGAGCGAATATGCCTGCTTGTATCTAATCCTGTCTTGTCTGTCTTGCCTTTATATTACAACCCTGCTACCTCTGTTCAACACACCTTCACAATTCTTTGAAAGTAGTCCAGCAATGCCGGCATCATGGAAGCTCATATAAGTGTTCCAAGCTGAATCCAGCAAACTCTCTGAACTGGACAAATATGTCATAAATTGCTCTTTTCAACCTGTTGAATGCCATCCGTTCATGAAATTGTACCATCAGTCACAAAGGTTTCAGCCAGGAGTAAACAAGGTGAACGTCACACCATGAAGTGTTAAGGTCCTGCTGTAAGAAACCAGCAGATAAAAAGAAATTCAACAGTGCCAGTAATAGTAGAGTTACAAATAATGTGTCATTAAAGCAGCGCCACACTGCGAAGGAAAATGAGGAAGAAATGGTTTGACATGATAAACCCTAAAAAAAAACCTCTTGCTAAGTCAAAGCAGTCCATGACTTAGACAGAAGATAGTCAAGAGGACATGACAGCCATGCAGATGCTAGAAGGGAGAATATTAGCCTGTACATGAGACAACTAACAATACTAACCTGAATGCACAAACTGTAATGTGATGACATTGACACATTTTATTTCTATTTTAGTATCTTAATCTTTCATTAACTTTATCTGATACACATTACTTTGTCCTGAGTGTGAAGTTTGTGATTAATTTCAAATTAATTAACAGGAGTTAGTTACTTTTCTGTAAAGTGATATGCCACATTTTTTGTGGGTCTTGGGTTTTCTCTTTTCTTTTACTTGTAGGTTTTTCTCCCTCATTTCAATTTACTTGCCCTGGTGTTCCTCAGACTTCAGACTATCAGCTTATGTGATATCGTGAAATATGAACACGGACTTTGAGGCCACTTTTTTTAATTACCTTGGTTCCACAGAGAGTGTCTGGCTGAATTCGTGTTCTAATTAAATCATTGTGCAGGTGTTTAAAGCATGATATGCCTCTCAGCTGGAGCAACTGCACCATAAGAACTACAGCAAGACCAATTATCTATACTGGGGCTTCCTCTGAAAACCTCACTAGATACACGCTTAAGTGACATTTAAGCATTTAAAAGGATAAATGGGAAAAAGACTGTTTCTTTAGGGATGAACATCGATATAATTCAGATCACACTTGCGCTGAAGATGTGAGAAAGACGCCTGGTCGCACCTCTGCATATGATCTCATCTGCGCTGCTTCAGCCGCGCATTCCCAATGTTTAATAAATCATCAGAATATACTGCTGGTAATAAAATGCATTGTGTAGAATTCATACTTGGGGACGATGGTGCCACTTCAACAGAATAAGCAGAAAAAATAATTATTTTATTTCTCCGGGAGGAAATATTGCTTTCACTTCTGGAGGGGAGGAATGTAAAACTTTCCATCTCTTTGCTCCAATTTATGGGTCCATTCGTCATTAAACAATTACATAGGCAAAGAATTCAATTTCCCCTCTCTCATTTCTTCTTTCATGACCGTGTTTCCCAGAAAGGGCAAAATCATAATTACAGAATGCAGCAACATGCTAACAAAGAAATATCGACTATTGGCTTTACAGGAGAACATTCGGTGTGAATTGTAAAGAGGTTTTTTGTTGCTAATAATCTTTTCACCTCCATTATCCGGGAGAAGTTTTTCACCGCTGCCCTGCAGTGTGAGACAGGTTTATATTCAAAAAGAAGGGAGTAAGTCTCTTTCAGTGCCATCAATCTACCCTTGCTTTGTGAGCAAAGACAAAAGAAGCTGTCTTACAGTAACTAGCAGATCAACAACAATGCGATGTGCAGGAGGCAGCGTGTGCGGATGCCTTTAAACGTGTGAGAAAGAATTGGAGGATTGTGTCGTCTTTCTCCAGAACCTTGCATTTAATTTTCTGTTGGTTGGAGTGTTTAAATGTGTGTAGAAGATGCATAGCAGCACATGCATGTCTTCCTCTTTTGCAGCCAGCCACAATTTCTGGACGCTGGGTTGGAACTGGAGTCGGCTCACATGGGAGCTCATTTGGCAGACCAGCCTGTCACCGGGGAGTGTATGAAAGCTAAACCTAATGAAAGCACACAGAGCCAAAACCTGCCGGCTAACATCTGCCCCAGACTTCAGCTACAACTAGCTCCACTCTCTTGTCAAAGCAAAACCACACAGCTCCCGTTTGCCAGGCTTTCTTTTTCTTACTTGAGTTGCAGATCTATATGATGTTTTATGTGTGGCATGGGCTTTGTGGCTCGTGGGACCTGGAAATCTATCAAAAACGTGGTGTGTAATTTCAAAACAACAGAGACTTCGTTTTTCATTCCTGGGAGTTGTTTTGCCGATATGTGTATTTACTCAGACTCCAGAGATAAGCTCTCATCAGCCATAGCTGACATTCTTTTTTTAATGAGATGCAGCTTATTCATTCATTCAGGGCCAATCCACCATGTTCATGAGATTTTGGTGCAGTGGGTATGTTGGTATGGGGCTGTGCTATGTTTGTTTTTCTATCCTTACGGGGTGTTAAAGGTTTCTTTTGAGGTACTGAAGGATGAGCCTTTGAGTATTCACAAAACTACCATTACAGTATTACTACTGCTGTTGTTTTTGTAGAAATACTGTGTGTACGCTAGCAGTGGACTTCGAGGGATAGTTTGTCTCTCAACAAAAATTGGACGGACATGAAATTCTGTCATGAGATTCTTGACACATCTATACCATCTATCTTATCCTGTCACATCTATTTACACAATCCGTCATGTCTGTCATATCCACCTACCACATGTATATAAACTATATTTCCTATTTCCTATATCATCCTATATTTATTCCAGCATCTTTGCATTCTGCATCATTGGACCACTGTCTTATTTACATTTTTTCCATGCTTGGTTTTACATATATTCTAAAGTTAAAGGTTTATGCTCAGCTTTGTTGTCCTTGTTTTTGTTTATGCCTATTTATGTGCTCCATGTGTACATATACCATCAAACTTCAGCTGTACTTATTTTTAGTGCTAATTAGCTAAATTAGCAAGCTAATACCTAGTAAAATGGTGAACATTGTAAATCAACAAAGTAGCTGAACATCAGCTTGTTCACATTATCATTGAGAGCATGTTAGCATGCTGTTAGCATTTAGCTCAAAGCCCTGATATACCCTAGTACTGTATATTGTCATCACGTGTGCTTTTATTTTTTTGTGGTATTTATTTAAGGAAATAAACAAATCTAAATCATAGTAGAGACTTTCCCAAGCGTGGGGCTACGAGGCATTGTATTGTATTTAATGGGAGTTACAAATGTTTTGAAGTGTCTGACCTTTCAGAAACTGTATGTCATTTTCAATTTTAATGAGTGAGATACAAAACATGTCTTTGATTGATGAGAGTAAGAATAGTGATCGTAATATGCCAATCTTTGTCATTTTCTCAGTGCAGTTTGAGCCAAGAGCTGTTGTATTTTAATAGAAATTAAATTAGTCATTTTAGGCTGAGAGACTACCATCTGCTTTGCAAAATTATCCTCACTAATTAGTCTGAAAATAAGAGTGGTCAGATCAGTCAATAACTGATTAGAGGGGGACAAACAGCCACACAGCGCTAACAGCTTTTCAGATACAATCCAAATGCAACAGTCCAATCAAAATGCATTCAATTAGTATAAAGATGACTGCACAACATAAAATGATTATTCTGAATATTATCATGGACACACAATTTACACCCACTAAGAAAAATAACAGTTTTGTTTGTACCTCAGTACCCAGGACAATGTCAGTATTCAAGTTGTCAGATGTCTTTTGAAACATATCTGGGTTACCATAGAAAACTGGTAAGTGTGAATGTAAACAAAACCATTGTTTTCTTATAGATATGAATGGCAATTTTGTAATTCTTTATAACCTTTAACATTTTCTTTGGTATTTTGAACATACAATATACCCTATGTTATGGGCATATGAGTATACCATAGAGGGAAAAGAGGTTCTACTTTAGGGGCCTCATTTGGACAGGAACGCAAAGTCGTTGTTACAGGTTCAGTGAGGAAGCCATTTTTCATTGACTAAATGAATGTGGATGTGGGCATCGTTGACCTACAAAGTTAACCTTGTTTCTTTTGTATTTTTGGAGGAGCTGTAGCATTTGGTGCTCTGATTTCTGAAGCAGCCCAGGGGACTGCAGGCTCAGAAACCAAAGATACTCTGTGGCTCTTAATGAAACTGCACAAATGAGGGACAGCACAAGAGTTACGTGCTTTGGAAAAGTGGTATAAAAGAAGCCAATAATTTGTGATGAGTCACGCAAGTAGATTCAGATGTTAATGTCAGCAGAAAGCAATTACTGTATATCATCACTGCAGTATTTTAGCGAGTATTTTTCTATTGTATGTGTGAACACCGCATCTCTGGATAATAATCGATTGATGAGTAGTTAAAGTGGAGCAGTTTATACTATGTACTGCAGTTAAAAATATATTTCAATTCTGTAGGTGCACAATTCATTTTGAGGAACAATAGAACTGATGCAAGTACTTAAGGGCCATCTGCAATAGCAGTGCCCATGGTTGTATACTTGATGCATACTGTTAGAAATATGGGGTTACTTTCTAAGAATTCTAATTTATCATGTGGTAATTGCTCACAGAAAATGTGCATAAACCCTAGAGATTAATGCTATGCACAATTTTGTGTTACACTGAAAACACAATTTGCATGCATGAAAATTTGCTTAATAAGTGCACAGAATATGGACTGTTAGAAGTTCTTTTTCCAACAATATCATCAGGTTTTCAGCAAAAGATTAATGATCACAAGCTAACTATTGTTTGGGGGCTCCAGATTCAACACACATTTATTCATCCATTCATTGTCTATACTGCTTAATTATAAGGTTCGCGAGGGGGTTGGATTTGATGGCAGCTGACATTGGGGCGAGAGGCGGGGTACACCCTGGATTGTGGGAACATTTTTGAAAAATTGGAACATGATATGCAGTTTTACTGTAATTCAGCTGTGTTTTAAATTTGATTATTCAACATAATAGAAAATGCTTGGTAATTCGCTATGTGCGTTATGTAACATATTGACATGGAATTGTCCAAACTATTAGAAAACAAATATTAACATTTAGTAATACTTTACTCATTTCTGTAAGTACGGTATAAAACTTCACATGTGTTTTTCTAGACTTTAAGATTAAGTTTCATGAATAATGTGCAAATTCCTTATTTCATTCATTCCTTTTCATTCATTGCAATGTTAACAAAATAATAATGTTTACTCGATACTCATAAGAAAACTGTATTATTCATCAGTGAGGCTGAAGAGAAAACATTTGATTCTGTATTAGAAGCCATTTAGACAGACTCATTGGTACAAATACATCTTCATTTATTTCACATACATTTTTTTGTACTTTTACTTTGAAGTTTTCACAATCTAAATGATTCAACAACAAAATGAGGAACTACCACAACAAAGCCCAAATTTCCTACTGGGAAAAATTATGCAAATGTCACTGTAGTAAAATTGACACATGTATTTTGCCAACCAGCAAAGGTACAGTTAAAGTAATAAAAAGAGACAAAATAGGACAAAAAGGTGGCTCATGTAGGTGCTTTGACCAATACTGGGTCATCTTTGTGATGATCCAAGTGGTATGTTAGATCCTGAACAGTGTTTGAGGACTGAGTTTTGTAAAAGCTCAACATTTTTCCATAAATAAAAGATTTTTTCCTGTATTTTATCGATAAATAATATATATTTATTAATATCTAGGAGTCAATTGGGGGAGCAGGGACACATAATCACCCATAGAAGCCCTTCCTGAATCCATGGAAACATCAAAAGTCTGAAGAATGTTCTTGCTGAACATATGGGGTATATCAATTTTGGCTAATGCATCCCATGAATATTGCTATGAATAGTTCCTTTGAATGAATATGTACGTACATGTACATAATGAAGCATTAGGTACACATATGCAAAGTATTGAACATAGGAAATTATGGTTTGTTTCATTGATTTGTTCAGTGAATAAGCATGGTGCAAGACTAAACAAAGTAGGTTAATAGTTTAGATACAAATTTGTACTGTACATGGTTCAGCTGAGTCTATAGCTCCAACCCAAAAGTGAAGCGTTCTTTTGGAGCATAGAAATTTCAAAAAGCTGATAAATGACATGTATTCCATTCAGGTCCCCATGGCGGCAACAATTTTCGCTCCACATCCATGTTGAAGAAGTTGCCTGCTGGCAATTAATAGGATGTCCTACAACGATTTTCAGTATTTGAAACACAGTAACCAAGCATTATGTCAAGATCCAGTGATTTATGGTACTGCTTAACATGATGTGACGCCCCCAAAAATGTCACTACCACTCTCCCTGCAGCTGTGGGAAGTTCAGTAGTCCGATTTTCAAAAAAATACATTGTACTTTGGGCATTTCCACAATCCAGAATCTTTGTTCTATAAAAGAAGTCACATCATTTTCATGTTAAAACGACGAGGACCAGCTTGTCCCTCCGCTGAGTCAACATTAGTGCCATTAGACTTTGACCTAGGCACATATTCAACATCTATGTTGTTTTTATGTTTTCCTTTGCCTCTGCTCCAAACGAAAAGGAGCAGGAAACAAAACAAGACAACTCCCAGGAATGTGAAACAACCCATAGCGGTTGACACTAGAATAGTTTTTAGGTCTAAACCGGGAGTCGCACCGGCCGTCCCATTGGCAGTGGTATTGCTTGGATCTGTGTAGTACTGGGTCCTGTTGGCGTACAACGATCCCAGGCTTTTCACCGCCAATGATGTCATCAGGGTGTCATTCCCAGCAGTGTTGGAGGCAAGGCAAAGGTACACTCCGCTGTCTTGTACCTCAGCTGACTTGATTTCCAGTGTACCATTGTTGTGGACAGTGACTCTACCATGGCTCCTACTTGTCAGAACTTGTCGACGCGGGGACAACCAAGACACAGTGGGCCTTGGTTTCCCGTCAGCACTGCAGCGCAATATCGCCTGCTGGCCTTCATCCACAGTGATCGTTTGTGTTTTATTCTCACGAATTCTTGGCTTGGTACATGTCACGTAGTAAGACAGGAGAGTCTCCTTAAACTCCTTAAAAGGCCTGCCACGAATACCTTCAGGGGTGCTGCACTCCGGCTGTGAATCACCGAAGAAGATGGAGTGCCTTTTCTGTAGGATCCACATGAGACGACAGTCGCACACCAAGGGGTTGTTGTCAATAAGAAGAACCTCCAAAGCCTCTGGAGACTGAAAAACACCCTTCTCCAGTGTATCCAGTCGGTTGTGAGAGACATTGAGGACTTTGAGCCCCCGCAGGCCCTGGAAGGCATACTGTTCAATGGTGGTTAGCTGAGCTCCAACCAGATGGAGCTCTTGTAGCCGAACCAGTTCCATGAGCATCCCTCCTTCAATGTGCCTGATGCGGTTGTAGGATAGGTTGAGGTGTGTCAGGTAGGGCAGATACTTCAGGGCTTGGTAAGGGAAAGAGGACAAATTGGTGTTGGTTATGAATAGGGTGGTCAGGTTGAGGCCATGCAGGGTATTGGCTGGCACATGGTCTAGTGAAGGCCAGTTATCAATTTCTAAATGCCGCAGCCGGAACAGCTTTTTGAAAGAGTAAGGATGCAAAGTGCTGATGCTGAGGTATCGTAGATGGAGGCTGACCAGGTTATGCAGATGGGATAGGGCCTCAGTGGGTACAACTGTAAGGTTGCACCTTTCTAGGGTGAGAATCTCCAAGCTTAAAAGTCCACTGAATGCACGGTGAGAAATGTAAACTAGATCATTGTCACCAACTTCCAAAAACTTTAGATTGTGCAGGTCCTGGAACATGTAATCCAGGAGGATGACTATCTTGTTGTCACTTATATCCAGTTGAGTAAGGTTTGTTAAGCCTGTGAAGACGCCCAGAGGAATGAGCTTGACGCGATTGCTCTTAAGACTGAGAAAGTGCATGTTAAATAGGGCATTGAAAGCTCCAGGCTCAACATAACTAATAATATTTCCACTGAGGTCAAGTTCCTCAAGCCCAGGAAAGGCAACAAAGTCATCAGGGTTGATCATGGTCAGCTTGTTCTTACTCAGGTCCAGGATCCTGGTTTCTGTTGGGATGCCATCTGGGATGCTGGGCATGCGCTTGCGGTGACAGACAACTGCCTTGGTTTGCGCTGAACACTCACAGCGCGAGGGACATCCCAGGGTAGAACCCACAAAGACAGCCACAAGGGCCAGTCCCAGGAATGGCTGCCAGCATGAGACAACCGTGTGCAGCATGACTTTGCTCATACAGTCGACCATTCTGTCACGGTTCTGCAAGAAAGAGAAGGAGAACAAAGAGAGAAAGTCACTCAGGATGGACCTCGTGAAAGCAACATTCCTGTACAATTAGTTAATATTACAAGTAATATGGCAGGCCTATGGTTTAGAGAAAATAGAGTACTTTTACTAATATTGTTATATTATTGTATGAACAAACAGATTGGAGTGACCAGATACACATGGCTCATGCTCGCCATCCTCTCCCCATCTAGTTACTTATTTAAATAAAGACAAGCCCTCCAAATTTTGGTTGGGCATCTGCTAGTGTCTGAATTTAACAGCCTCTTTCTTTTTCCAACCATCACTTGAATCTGTCTGCTGTCTTTGTTTTACTTTCATCCACAAGATACTGATCAAGGCACAGCAGCGCTGGTTAAAATGCTTGACTGCTGAACATTGACAGTAAACTGGACTTTCACCAGAATCAAATGAACTGTTAAATGAAAAAAGGTGCAGCTCCTGCAAACCATTGTATCACTTCACTTTCTGTGTTTTAACAGTTTAACAAATTGCAAATCAAAGCCAGACAAATTGATTAGGGTGACTTAATATGTTCTGAGCAAACATGTGGAATCATTATTTGTTTTTTCAGACATATTCTCTATTATCTGATCGTATTAAAAACATGCACTGCACCCTATCTTCTGGAAGCAAACAGTGTCCAGAATGAAAGAGATCAATCATGAAAAACATGCTTGCACAATTGCAACAAAACCCAATCAACAAGTAAAAATTGGAGAGCCATGATCAGTGTTGGAGGAATATTATGATTGTGATAACATGTATGAACAAATGGAAGGAATGGAATTGTACCATTTCCTTTCAAAAACCTCAGTGGAGACAGCAATGCATGTCAGGCATGTCAAATGTATTATTTTATATATAGTTTGAGAAAAAAAGGACAATAATTTTACTCTACTGTCATGCCAGTGTTTTACTTGTGATCCATTTCAACATCCAATGTCTAAAAATCTTTCTCTGTTACTGTGTTTTTGTTGGATTGCTACAGAAGTTAGATACCACCATTATGCACTAAAAATATCTACATCTACTTGTTGACACGAACAGAAAATCATGATTGCAAATAAAAAATATATTTCTATTCTGTCAAAAGGTTCAATAGAAATGATTTCATGCGTCAGGCGTTACACGGTTAAAATTTGCTATGCTGATTTTTCACCCATAGGCCCACTAAGATATTCACATAAGCACCTACTCAGATATATCAGATGAAGATGAACTGATATATGACCTGAATGCACTGCTTGCCACAAACAGACTGGGTGACAGGTTGCAAAGATTGCAAACCATCCCTGCCTCATTTCGTGTGTCATGGGCTGTGCTAAATTTAAACGATGAGAGGAATAATCTGAATTTCTCCCCAGGCTCCAAATATGCTGACAGATTACGGTACAAAGATAATATGATGGCATACCCATCTAAAGAGAAGCATTATGTAAACCTAACAAATGAATTCAAACAGCCAAAATAAGACAAATCTGACTCTCCAAGTGACACAATTCAAAACACACAACACCAAGTGCAACAATGTGCACCATAAAACCAGACACATAAATGTTATCAAACACTTGCAATTCCAAATTTAGAAACATTATTTTGTACCCATATGCAGGCTGATCACTGATGTGATCCCAACAAAACAAACATATGTGAAAACAATGATAATTGGATGTTTCCATTTCTGTAATTCAGTATTGAGATGGTGATGCACTGATGTTTTGTGTCATTGGCCCATATTTTATGGTTTTTTGTTCATAAATATGTAACAGTTACGGATATTCACAGATTTTTCCTTTTTGGTGTCTTTATTTCCCCTTGCCTCCATTTTTCTATACAGCTTTAGTGCTTTAGTTAGCAGGCACCATATGGCTGGTTCTTCATTGCTGCTGACTTGTAAAACATTGCCAAATGTGCATTGGCCTGTGTAAGTGTTCAACAGCTTTCTAATAGTTTATTGGTAGTCTAAAGCTAAATAATTATTATCTGCATTAAAAGCTGCACTTTTCCGTTAACGCTCAACATTAATGCTAACATGCTAATTGTCTGAGCTTGCCTTCACTAAACACCCGTGTATTGCTTTGATTATTTCAGAAAGTAGTAAATTGGCAACATTACCAACAAAATTTAAACATTACCAACAATTCCCAAACTTAGTATTGCTTATAAGTCATTTAAATGATTATGATTAACACAGTGTTCAATCAAACACTTCTACAAACACATGTATAATGTGATTGTGACATACAGACAAACATACATGCACGCAACTTCCTTCTGCCCTCTGCTGAGACTTCCCACGTAATAACCGCCTTATGCACACACACACACACACACACTGGCCACATGAAACGCAGCACCGCATGATTTGATAGGTTACTAAGAGGGTGTCTAATCAGTATAATAGTTGGATATCTTGATAACAGTCTGTAATCACAATAAGAGTGAGCCTGTGATGTGACCCTCTCACCTAGGCACTGCTCAGTGAGAGAGCCATAATGGAAGTGCATCATCAGTAGCACCTGCTGAAGTGAGTCCTGTACAGGAGAAAATGCTGCACAGAATTAGGCAGGTGCCCTGTGGCAACATCCACAAATAAAATCCTATAACTATCTGCTCACTGAGTGATTGTGTGCTGATTGTGCCCTTCAAAGGACAAGACAAAATGCAGGATGGCAACTTTTGTGACCTATAATATTCAATAGTTTAAAAAGAATCTGTTTGCTTGATTTGGCTTTGTTTTTTTCCAGTGAAAAATCGTTAGAGCTGTGTAGCTTGCATTTCTGTAAGGATTTGTGATTATATGGATAACTGGCACTACACAGACAGTGTGACATCAAAGTAAGAGCATGTCAGCAGAAAGAATATATTCTGCTGCCTAAAACAACAGTGATGTCCTTTTTCTCAATGCAGTAATTTTTAAGAGCCACAGGACACGAGGGCACAGGCTTTGTTCTAGATTCACCGTTTTATGTTGATGTTCGCTAATCACATAGAAGAAGTAATGACAACCATTATCTCTACAAAAAGAGATCTCGGTACACCATTATATACTGCGGTTACAAAACACAATGAAATATGTCTCACACAACTCTGTTACAATGACTTTACTCAGTCAGATTTCTGAAATATGTCAGAAATAGCTCCTGGAATACAATGAATATCAAAAAGTTGACCTTAGAGTAGGTTGGGAAATTTTATTTTATCTTTTTGTACCACTTTCCCAACGCTTCGACTCTATCTCAATATTCTGGAAACTTCCGGTGACATTCAGCAACACTCTTGTGACGGCAGAAATCCTGCACTGCTCTATGTGATAAGACTGCGCAGTGAAGGTGTTTCTATAATGTCACCCCTGACCCACATTAGTGCAGGGTTGGATCCTGAGAGGGGGAGGATAACAGCTAATGGTGTCTGACTCAGCATAAATCAGCGCACAGCCATTTTGCAGGGGTGCTGAGGTCGTTTGCGCAATGCCATCATCCCAAGCATATGTACACAAATGGCCCGACATGAATCTCAAACTTACGTAATACTCCAGACTGTTAAATTATGATTTACTCCTCCACAACGACAAATACATGAGGACATATTTGTCTTAACTCATTTCTCATATGCATACAGTTTACTTTCCTATCACAAACTAAAAACACGGAGGGCTCATCCCATGATGCCCCTCTTTACTTTTCAACATAGCCCGGGGCTAACTAGTAAGAGGATGAGTCTGTGTGACGTCTGTCTTTAGTAGAGCCCAGCATGCACTTGTAGTCATGATTCCACTGACATATCTTTCTCATTTCTCTGAGATGCTTCCAAAACAAGGCCTATATTTCTTCACCTCACTCTTGTACTTGTTCTGCTTGTGATTATATTTGCTACGTCTTTTTTTTCAGACTAATGGAGCTTTGTGTCGCTTTGACCTCTGCACTCTTGACTTGGTGTACAGGTCAGTGAACGCTACAAGAGGATTTATCAGACAGAAATCGAAAGGTGAGAGTGGAGCGACTGTATGCAGGAGATTGCGATTGCTCCCCCGGCAGATGACTGATATCTTCCCCCAGGTCATCGCTGAGTTTCTGTCTCTGCATTTTTCTTTCATACAAGCTCACTATGACACTTTCATTTTCACTTCCTGTGTGTGAACCTCCTCTAATTGCAATTTTCACACATTACAACAATTCATCACTATTACTGTTACTCAACTTGGTTAAGCTTCACTGTATAGTTTTACTGTTAGTTTGTGGAAAAACCACATCAGACAGAAACTATTATTCAAAGCAATGTATTTTTAGGAGGGGATGTTTTTATTAAAGTTGGAAGGGCATATGGGCGCGATGATGATTTTGTTATTTGACAAATAAACACTAATACCAGACAAATAAATTCACAATTACTGTGATAATTCTGTTGGTAACTCAGACAACCTTTAGACATTTTGTGTCATGATGTTGACACAATGCAGTCCACAATTAATGATCTGATGCTGAAAAGTCTTGCCTCAGGACACAGAACTTATGGTATATATAATATACGGTATGGGGCCATTTCAAAAGAAAAGCCTGACATTTATTTATTCATTGAATCTCTTTTATGAGAAAAAAATCAGCAACAAAGATCCCTGGTTTGAGTCCACAGGTTTGCTCAGCTACATATTAACAATACACACACTAATGCCACATGATAACAACAATACAAATGTATATATATATATATATGTATATATGTGTATATATATATATATATATATATATATATATATATATATATATATATATGTGTGTGTGTGTGTGTGTGTGTGTGTGTGTATATATATATATATATATATATATATATATATACATATATATATATATATATATATATATGGTGATTTTACATGCAGCACATACAGAATTCAGCCGTGGTCCTATGCGTACTCTTTCCTGTAAGCTCCTTTGAGTAGCCAGAAACATGGCAGCTGATTAGATTTTAATTGGAGCAAATAGAATAGAGCAATCAAGGGTCAGTTTGCTCATCAGTGTATCTCCCCCTGATGGGCAGAGTGGACACCCACCATCCATGTTTGATATCAAATTATTTACCAATTAATTAGCCCAACGGCTCCTGTATGGAATGAGTATGACTATGCAGAATGATAAACTCGATGGAGGGCCTCACTGTACAGGGGGTCAGCTTGTTAGACTGCAGCGTGACCTTTGGTTTGAAGTCAGATTTAATACGGCATGATGTAAACATATTGAGCATGTTTTGAAAGACCACAGTTAAACTGTGTGTAACTTATTTGTACTCTTACTGAAAAAGAATGTTTTGAATGTATTTGAATGCGGGCTGCAGAGACATTAAACTTGTTCATCCGCTAAAAGATTATATAAGCCGTCAGTTCAAGTGAAAACATGAAAATCAATGTTGGCATAATACGGTTTTTCCGTCCTAGCAATGACACTGTTTGTCACTGGTCGACTTTGTAACCACTACATTCTGTTTATACTTAGTCTCTTAAGCCATAATCCTGGCAAACTATTGGTTGTAAACATTTTGCTTTGGCTTTCATCTGAGGGGCAAGTTTGCACACCCTGAAAGCTCACAAGGCACTTCTTATTTTGCCCAAGTAGTTTGAGGATTTAGATAACAACTTGGCCTCTGTGCAATCAACCAATAAAAAGCCACTTGTGAAATTGGCCTGCCTCTATCTTCTCTGGAAAGGTTTTCAGACTGTGTTTGATGTGGCCCCCAGGCACTGATCATTGCACATAATGTGATTCCTCTTCACACAGAAAAGCCTCCCCGCGTTTATGGTGGATGATGGGAAACAGTTGCTTTCTTTACCCGGCAATTATCAACACCCCTTAAAAAGCATAATCAAAGCGTCAAATTTTGATATTTTGACTTGGAAGACGGTTCTGCAGGAAGAGCCACTTCGAAAGGCAGGAAGAGGAGGAAAATTAACTTTCAGAGCTCGAGCAAAGCCGCAGAGGAACGGGGCTGTGCGAGGAATAAAGCAATAATGAAAGCAACATTATGTGTAATCATGCAGGGAGAGAATGTGCTACATACTGGGTGCAGCAGTTATACAGCACGCTCTCTTGTACATTAGCATCTGACATGGCTGCCCTCACGTCAATGGGTCCAAATCATTGTACTGTAATTGGTTATAATGAGGAACAAATAAGAAAGGCAACACTTTCAAAGAGTGTGAAAAAGGATGGTTTGAAAAATCCTACAGAACTTTTTTTTAGAGCTGGAACCATTTCACCACATTGACATAACAGGCTTGGTTAGCAAAATATACAATCATTGTTGTTTCCACTGTGCGAGTAAAGTTTCTGTGGTCAAGAGATGGTTAATGCTTGCATACAAAGGGCCGTGTTTGATGTCTTAATTTCCCGGATAACTACAAAATAACAGTACATCCTCATAAGGGTCATTGTAAGGGAAACTTATTAAATCATCATTTTATTTTAATGAGGCTTATATCTTATAATGATGCTACCCTGAAGGAAAGATGTTATTAACTTGCAGGTTAGTTCACAGTCAGTGTGTGCAATTAACCCATCTTTTCAAAAGAGCATTGGCGAGTAATCAAATGAGATCTTAATGAGAGGGAAGAGACTGCCATGCTCTTTGCCTTATCCATTATTGAAAGGATCTTTGTAAAGGGCGGCGAGGCTTTAAGGTGAGCCTGCCAACATGCAAAATGACACTGTACTTCTTTAATAAACCACTGTCAGTCTGACCTCTCATGCATGCCTCCACAGGATGTGACCTGGATACCATTAAACAACTCAGCCTGCATCAATTTTTCCAAACACAAATAATTAACAGGAGAGGACAGCAGTCTTTTGAATGGTGGGAACAGGAGACCAAGAAACACAAAAGAACAATGGCAGCAGTAGCAACCTTAATTATTCTTCATGCACACAGATGGCAGTTAAAAAAAATCTCAAAAAAAATCTAAAAACCCCTCGGTGGAAATTGTTCAATTTTTACAACAGTTTTCATAAATTGGATTCAATGCAGCAAACTGTATGATTCATTAACACACACACTGCAAGAGCAACATGATCATAGGGTTTTGGGACCTGAAGCCCTTAACAGTGAGAATCAACAGCCTCGGGCCAACAATAGGCTTCCATGCACAAATTGCCCTTCTGCTTGGCTTGCAGAGCGAAGTCAAAGCTCAATTAATCCGTGTTAATTAGAGATAAACTTGGTAGATTGAGTGAGTTGCTCTTTTCTGTGCCTGATAACCCCTTGGTTTGGGAAAGAGTCAAAACAGCCGCATCAAACAGACGGATCTTGATTCATCCCACAAGAAAAGCCTCTCGGAGAAGAGAGTTAATCCTATGTTTAATAGCTATTAAAATTCTGAACTTTAGAGACAAGAAGGAGCTTGTAAAACACAACTTGGTAATTAAATGTGTGAGGACAAATGTGCAACAGTGACAATATGAGAGGACTTAATAAGGTCTGGAGAACAGAGCATTGTCATTGCATTACATTTACAAAGTGACACAAAGAGAAGAAAAAAAAAATCAACCAATTTGTCAGTTCATTAGAGAGCAATGTGTTATGAATTAAGAGTTTTATTGCGGTGTATTTTTCTGAGTTAAAATGACACCCACTCCCTGCTTCCATTAGTCTCACACCATATAAACATTGATGCACCTTAAAATTGATATTGAGGTAATGTTATTGTGCTTTATAGCACCACTTAAGCAGGTCAGAATGCTCCCCGAAGAGAAATCTGTATTCCTTCACTCTGACTGCGACGTCCGGGACAGATACTTAATCACACATTAACAAAAGCAAATAATCTAAGTAGGTGTTCGCTGAAAGATGTGGCTCTGAATCTGAAGCGAGATATGGTGAGAGTGTGAGCAGCTCTTCTGTATTGATTTCTAACTGATCCCATATAAGGTAGCAGTGTTTAGATTATACAATATTTGATTTGTTTAAGATCTGGACTGCAGAAACATGGGCGATAAATCAGCCAGGCCGCGGATATGTCGTTTTTGGTATAGTCTGTATTCAGGCCAATAAGCAGTACAGAGAGGCCATATGTCTGTTTGTGGAAGAAAACAGTACCGTCATTATATTGTTTGTTCACTTGAGAGCAATGACACGTTTTTTAAAGACACATTCTCCAAATTCGAATCCCTTGATTGAATTATTCACCTCTTGGTATATGAGAAATACATGTAAAACAGACATATATAAATATATATATATATATATATATATATATATCCAATCGAATATCACATAAAGCTGTACACAGCTCGTGGGCTGCAGAGTGATATTATAGACGGAGGTGAATTGATCTAAACTCCCTTTGTCACTATACCACGCCCACACATCCTGTCTCACTTGGAAATATGTCACATTACGGGACATAGAGATGCTCTGATGATTTACAGCGTCCTTGATAACAACATTTTAGGGATCCATCCATGAATGTTTCCTTATTATATAATTTTATATTGAAAAACAATATTGACCGATTGTTTTAACTCATAAATATCGCCGTCACTACCAACTGTATGCCAAGACGTCCGACTATCAGCCGTGCTGCCGAAGTAAAATTATCTTAAATGTCATCATTTACAATTATTACATAAATTATAGACAGTCACATGTAAACTCCCCAGGATATTTCCTCATAGTCAGCTCTACTATCTGTAACATGGCAAGCAGTAGATAAACATCTCTGTTGAACATATTAATATTAGAACATATTAATGTTCCACTTCAGCGAGGACAGCAAAACCCCCGCAGTCATTAATCATTGCAACTAGTAATATTTTTAGAACATGAAATCAGATCTTTCACTATCTGCACCCTGACCACCACTTAGGCTGATAATGTGTATTACACATGTGCTATGTAACATACAGTCTGTTACGCAAACACCAAATATAACATATAGCTCAGTGGGCTACTCTATCTGCATCCAGGAGAAAAATCAATAACTTCAGAGACCATCGTATGTCATATGAGAATTATGCAGGCATTCATATGGATGAGTACAAGTATGTTATTGATTAATTAGAATTACAAACCACCAAAGATTCAGACTTTACTACAATGTAAGATGCTACGATGTGCAGCTAGCACAAAGCGTGATTCAGGTTCGACATTTTTCATTTCACATTTCAGGCAATGCTACAGTGATAAATAAGTCAGCGATGCCGAGAGGGATTTTCTTTTTTCCACCTTCTGCCCCCACAGAGAGATTAGCCCACAACAGAACCTCTGAAGCTGCGAGAGATGCTGTGTCTTGCTCACGAGTACAACCAGCAGTGTGTGTAAACACATGCCAACAAAGGGACTTGAACCTGGGTGCTGCAGGTGTTGAAGAACTGCTCCCAGGATCATAGCAGACTGCTGCCAGCGGCAGGTAAAGAAAAGATAGCAGTCAGACAGGACATGACAAAAGAAGCTCCTATAGCCTCCTTTCCTTAACCATGTCTTTCCTTTAATGACTTCATCATACACTTGCATAACCAGCAAGACTGCCTGAAATTTTTGTCACTGATCTCGCATAGTTTCACTGACCTAGACTGTATTTTTACTCGGCCTCACAGCTAAAGAGCATTTTTAAAAGGGTAAGCAGAACCTCGAGTGAATTTCTTCCTCCTCTGGCTTCGAAACGAAAAGCCTCGTGAGATAAATTGTGTGGACTGATTAAAATGCATCCGCAGCAGCCGTTAACACATTGTGTGGGCTCCTGAGAGCCCTTGTGCATTCATTTCTTGTCCCCCCCCCCCCCCACCCACCCTGCCACATCTGGACAGCCTACATCAAGTCTGAGTCAGGGGGTGTTTCATCGGCACTATGACTCAACCACAGGGACAGTTTAAGGTGGTTGGCAAACCCCTTTCCCCCTACACCCATACACCTCTCTGTAGCCGTTAAAACATTTTCATAAAAACTAAGCATACCATATAGCATATACCACTTGAGGCAAAAGACAAAGGATAGAGTGCTGCATGTTAAAAGAAAAACACAAAGCAACCATACGACAATCAGCCATAATAAAGGAAGACAAGTACTGCTGACTCCATGAATGCCTGTAGCACAAAATCTGAAAACAACAAACAGTACTACTGCAGCATAATGAAAGCTTCATGCTTCCTATTGCCAAAAGTGCTTCAGCTTAGACAACGTACTGTGATGAGAGGATGCTTTGCAGTATTACAGTGAGACGCTGCTCCTTCTTCACTTAGAGTAGGATATTTTAACATGTTGCACAAGCTTAAAGAATTTATCACAGCAGCCAGTGTTGTCATCTGTGCATTAAGCATCATCCTGTCTTCGGCACGCTGATGAAAGACCGCTGGGCAAGACGTATTTTATGCCCAAAATAACAAACAAATTCAGAGATACAATTTTAAACAGTTTTTTGTAAGTTACAGAAATTATTCATGATGTTAGCTGAAAGGAACACATGCAGCTCTAACATACCCATGCATTTCCGTGATGTCCCAGCAGTGTTTCTGGAAATCTTGTACAAATATCTGCCAGACATCTCTCCATCTCTTCCCCTAAATCAAAATGCATTCACCACTTCTTGTTTTAAATCTCATTCTCTTGTGCTATTATTTGCTGCGTGTGTGATGCCTGTTCCTCTGTGTCTCCGTCTTTGTCTTTCCCTCTCTCCCTCCTCTTTGGTTTTCTCTCTCCTCACCCAATCAAAAGATCTGGCCTCTAACCTTGCAGCTCAATGCCATTAAACTCCTTTCAATTCTGCAGCTTGTAGCACCTTGGAAAAGACAATGGAGCTTTATGTTGTCTTTAACATCAGCCCTGGATATCTGCTTGTATATTTTTCTCTCTCGTGTAGGCTCAGTCATCCTCTGGTGTGAGTTGCTTGGTGAGAGGAAAAATATTGAGGTTTTAAAGATACATATGTGATTATTATTGCTTTACACATTTCAAACACGGCCAGGTGAAAGGTAATGGTGTATTGATTGACTCCACTGAATCTATGGCATGTTCACACTACATCCAAATCATATTCTGAAAAAAACAACCATCAACAAAGGTGCAAAGGATAATACAGCGTTGATATAGACGATTCATGCACGTCAATTGTACAGTATTTTCCTATACAGGACATTTGCACGTAATGCGTTGCCTGTCTTGCAGTGGTTGAGTGCAACTATGTACATTTACTATAGTGCAGTGCTTAAGTATACATACATGAGGTACTTATACTTATCTTTTTTTGCACCTTTATATTCCAATATGTCTTAGAGGCAAATATATTACTGTCTACTTCACTACCTTTGTCTGACAGCTTTAGTTACTTTTCAGATTACTATTTTTTCTTGAATCACCAAATGTGGTCATCTTGAATGTGAATTTTGTTTCTGATAAACTGAAGGATGAAGTGTTCCTTTATGGGCGGAAAAAACTCTCCTGCTTTTTAAACTAAATAAACTATTCAAACCCTCTCGGACCAGCTGGGAAATGCATCATTACAAAGCTGAAAACAGGCTGTTTTTCTGCTCATGAAAAGTTATTAGAGATATGTGATTCTCAAAGGACAGCAACGCTACAAATATACGACGATGTTCTAGACCGTGACGCATTGATTTATTTTAACTACTGTAGCACAACCTTAAACATCTACAGCTGTAAGCACGCACATCAATGTCACACACACATTAACGCAGCAGGAATATTAATCCAAAAACATCAGATATAATCTTAAAAAAGTGACAGGGAACATTTTACTGCCCAGTGAGAACGGCTTTTGATACTTTAAGTATATTTGACTACATACATAAGCAAAGTTAGTTCATTTCATTGTGGGAACACTTTTAGTTAAAGGATCCGAACGCTTCTTCCACCTTTGGCTTATTGTAATTATGTTACTGTGGTATGAAAATGATTTTGGTGTACAATGAATATACAACATAACAGAACGCTGTGTCCATCTTGTATGACGGATCCCTTCTCTAGTGCTTTTTTCTTTGAAGGTCTAAGGAAAAGGGGTGTTGAATTGTACAATGAACATATCGCCAAGTCGTATTTAAATCACATTACACTGTGCACAGCCATTTACTTAAAATGACAAAAATGAGTATTTACTGTATTTTTTTTAAAGATAAAACTTAAAAAAGCTTTTTATGAATTCATGTTATTATCCAAACTGCTTGGGTCATCCGCCACATTTAGAAGTGCCAATTAGAGTACAAAATGGTACCAGGTAGAAAACAATGCTACTGATGGAGAAAAGTTAAAGCGACCAATCAACTCTGTTCTGGTCTGATGTTACTACTTCAGTACATAACTTAGTCTGAGGTGAAATAACAAGTGTTATATATTACGTCATGATAGATATCAGTGTTAATGTTGTTAATGCTAATGCTATTACCGTAGGATGCATACCAAATTTAGCACACAGCAACAGTTTTACAATGGTAGCATGTAAACACAACATTGCTGCTGATTCCAGTAAAACACTGCATACACATAAAAGCATGCAGCTTTGCCAGTGGATCTCACTGTATGACCATGAACCAGGGGAATTCGCACAGCCAGGCTAATCTGACTGCACACAGGGTGCACAAAGGGTTAATGAACTGCCAGGGGACGAATCAAAGCAGGAGTTTGAGTGACTTGACTATTTTTATAGCTTGCTGTTATCAGCTTTTCAATATGGTGTTACAAACTGGCTCAGGGACAATAATGGCACTCCCTTGGGATTACAGTCCATACAGGGATCACAAAGCCTTATTGGATATTGATCAGGTCATGTGATACTGTTGTCGTGAAACAGAAACAAAATAAAATAAAAGATACAGCAGGCGGCAAAAGATAATGTCCAAAATGACCGTCCTGCTGATTCTTGTCTGGAACGTTTCAGTCAATATTGCATTTATGGTGCTTCATGCTGTTCATGTTCACTTCAAACACTTTGGGATAGATCTCCTAAAGCCTGCATGTTCAGTGAAATAGTGTGTCATCATATTTCCCTCCCTTATCCACCCCTGCTGTCTCCCCAGCAGCTGTAAAGAAGCATAAAAAAAGGAGAACTAAACTAAACTATAAATGTCGGAACACGCTGCCAATTGGCCATTGTCTTTAAGGACTAATAACAATATTTACTGCGTACTATGTGCGAGTAAATTCAAAATAACATAGTAATTCAGAGCAGGTATGATGACCAGACATTTGTATAGTGCAAGCTTTGGATTTCCACACATAATTAAAACTCGTTATAAACCGTTAATGGCGTGGTACTTTCTCAAGGTTACAGCTGCAATTTATCATTTATCTTTACTTTCAGGCTAAAGAAGTGGCAAAAATGGTTTGATATTGACCCGCGTGTCCCTGTTCTTAGTTTTGATAATTTTATTTCTACTTTGTGACTAGAGCCTCACAGGTTCTTTGATGATGGCAATGAGATGGTTATTATATTCTCTAAGGCTCCTGACTGTCATCAGCATCAGTTAAGCTGAGACATTAATACATACCTAATACACTGACTGATGTAATCTACCAACAATAGTTTTCCCTTTCATGCAGAGTCATGAATTTGCATAGTAGACGACAAAATGGGTTAGAATAAGAGCTGCATTGTATTGCAACTATTTTGATAATCACTTTTAATTATTTAAGTCACGTATCAAACAAACAGTCTCATCATTCTCTGGGTCCAGCTGGTCAGATGTGCAACAGCTTCGCCAGTGGCCCCACAGCTCAAAATGTGATACTGCAGGTATCCCTTAGTGTCCTTTCTTTCTCTAAAGTAATGTTTTATTTTCATCTGTGACACAGGTGACATAGTATAAAGACCATTGTTCGTGTCCCTTGTGAAACCAGAAGTCAACAGTAAGCTTATTTAACTGATGTATCTCATACTTAAGTGATTACATGTGTAACGTAACTTCACCTCTATGACTAATGCACTTATTCTAATAAGAGCCATGATAGTTCTTCTAAGCTAAGACAAAACGAGAGGCTCAGAGGCAGAGTGGATCGTCCACCAGTTGGAAGATCAGCGGTTCGATCCACGTCTCCTCCGTCTACATGGGCAAGACACTGAACTCCAAATTGCTCCTAAAGCACGTGTGTGTGAATGGGTGAAAGGCACGATAAAAGTGTAGTCCTTTTACAACTGAAGACATCATCTTGAGCTTTGTGAAACTGTCATTTTTTCATTGTTTTCCGATGTTTAATAGACCAAACAAGTGAGCAATTAATCAATAAAATAACGAACAGATAAAGAGAGCTGTTAGTTCACATGCAAAAGGAGGTAACATCACATCTGTTACATGTGTGAAATTGTCTTCGTATGAGAAAAAGTGTAATTACGTGTTGTAATTGAACATCTGATTTATCTCCACAACAATCACAGCAACTGATCCATCTCATCTACAGTATAACATTATTCATGAGATGCTACCATGCTCTCATTTTGTCTTAATTCACATGTAAATGCATCTCTACAAGCTGCACTCTGTATGTATGTCACAAATTAAGTCATTTGAATTCTCTATAACTCAGTAATGAGTGATACAGTTGTTGGTTTTTTTTTTTTTACCCCAGCTCTGATGTACTGTAAGTTTCAAATATTACCTTCAAGCAACAAGCGAAACTTGAGCAACGAAACACAACTTTCATCTATATTTAGTTGTAAGATTCATTATCCTGCCGTAATACTCTGAATAATTCATGAGGAGAGTCCTGGGCGGTCTCCATGTATCTTTCACACACCTCTCACTGGGAACAATGTGGGGAAGGCAATGGTGGGAGTAAAGTGAAAACAAAACCAGCAAAAATAGAGATCTTTGAATTTGAATAGTGATCTGTCAGAGCTGCTTGTCAAAGGCAATAGCCACAGGCTGCATTCATTCAAACGCATGTGAGCAGGATTGTGTATGCGTTGCCGGTGGCTGCTCAGGTAATGTTACTGCTTAAACAATGTTGAATTGTGAAAACAATACTAAACAGTAGCTTGGATTGTAGCTAGAATTTAATCAAAATAAACATGTTCAAGTTTAATTAAATTGCATTCTCCGTTGCAGATAGCCTCCAGTACAAACACTGGAATAAGATTACCAGACACAGTTTGACAAAACTTTCAAAATATTCAAATTGGAGAAGTTTGTGCAAAGAAAGTGCAATCCAGAAAGACAGAAAAAAAAAAAAAAATCTCAGCTGTATTAAATGACTTTTGTTTCAAAGTATCTACGCTCAGGTTTGATACAGATGGCCTTCCTCAGGTGGCTGTCATCGTTATGGTAAACTGAAACACATGTACTGCTCCGCTGGCTCCCCAGAGTGTTGGGTGTATGAAGCAGAAGAACACCCTTGGTACTAATCATTGAACCAAACTCAGTGCCTCTAGGATCTTAGTGTTTTTGTGATTATAGCAGTGAAAACGAAGGATGAAATCTCTCGCCATTTTTTTTTTGTTATTGTGCAATAAAAAAGTTTAATAACGGCAAGTCAGCTGTAAAAAAAAAAACTATGATGTGACTGATGATAATGAAAAGTTAAGTAAAAACGAGCTCAGGCTCTTCAGATAACCGTACTAATGTGTGACAAAAACTTCTTAAACACACCTGTGGAAATGGTCTCCCTTCTTAACTCAAAGTCCCTCTAGCACCCGAAGACTCACAGTAACTACTGGTACTTATAGTTGATCTAAAATCAGTACTACTTTAGTGATTATGTATAGAATATTAAAGTGGAAATGGCCACAATTTTCTCTCACATCATCCTTATATCCGCTACATCTTCCTTTGTGTGGCCTTGGAGTTGTTTTCTTAGTGAGGGAGGAGCAGTGATGAAGCATTTGGATTCATCCAGGGACTCTGCGACTCACAACACAGCAGCAGGTAAGCCAACAATAGCCCTGAGTGATTGGTTTAGGCACCAGGAACGGGCTGGTGCTGGAAGCTAATGTCTTAACAGTGGGACAACCAAGGCAATGTGCTCTGGGTAGCTCCAGACACAGAACTGTTTGATGTTTACTTTTACCTCATATTGTCAATATGCGAAGGAGATCAAATCATCCAAACACACACAATTATTGAATATCAATCAAACAAAATGACCGTCGGAGCCTGATTACCACAGAATCAGCAGGGGAGCACCTGAGTTCATTTACATTTTGATTCTAAACGCCCAGGAGTTGCTGTGTGCTCGAAAAAAACCAACAGGCTGCATCTATAAATGCATCTACAAGTTAAAATATCAAAGAGCGCAATTATACAGTGCTCTATATTTGGGACAGTGATGTCTGAGGCAGTTTGTTTTTATATGACTAATCTGCAAAACATCAAGAGAGCTTGGTATTTTAGGTTTTGTTTGTAAAACAGAGCAAAATCACACTTCTTTTTTCGTTTGTAAAAGAATTTATTATGCACCAATATTGGTTCTATTGAAGGCGTCGATAGAAGATTAAAACTATGAAATACACGCCGAGCCAAATAACAGCGTTAGAACAGTGGAAAAGCATTTTATTGGTTGTTGAAGATGAATTCAAGCTTTCCGAATGCAAACAATGTTAAATGTCACTAGGCCAGATTGGAGGGTAGTGGTACCTTGATTCAAAAGTGATATGTGATATGTGTACATGCAGTGTTTGTAAATCCAGCACGATCTGATCACCCTGAGCGTTTACAAGAGCTGTGAAAGGTATCAAATGTCAGCATCACACTTTTATTAATTTTCAGGGATAAGAGTTGACATTTTTGTATTTTGCTGTCAGCTGCTCTTTGGCCTGAGCCAGCCTGGATAAAAGCCCGTATATTATGTAAAAGTAAGTGTTTTTATTTCATTACAGATTGGACCAAAGATTATAGACAGTAAAATTAAAACCTACTTGAGTGTAAGCAAGTTTTCTGACCGATCACCTCGATAGCTAATTCCGCAAATATACTTAAAAACAATAATCAACAGTACAAAGTTTCACCAGAAAGCAACATTTTCTTTCACTAATATGAGGAAACCATTTTACAATGACCTCAAAGCAGAAGACTGGAGATGATTTGCTGACCAGTTTTGCAAAGGCAACACATTTGGAGACACACACCTCAACGACTCTGTATTTTTCTGGTAGATGCTTTGTGGATTTTTTTCTGGACTCACAACCACATCTTCACATTAAAAGTTTGTTGCCACCTGGAGACCTAGGGCAGGTTTCATCAAGGGTCTGTTTGCTGAAGATAAGCCCCAAACGAAACTCTACTGCAGACAGACCCTTTGAAAAAAATCATTAATATGGACATTTCTCATGGCACCTCACCAGTTTCTCCCACCATTTTCAGCACCCTGAACACTGACAGTGTGCACTCAATGCCTTATTTGGCTCCTTCCAGGTAAGTGATTGGGAAGTGTATAATCTTTTAAGAGGGCTGAAAGTTAACGCTTAGAGGAGGGAACGGCTAATAATGTTTTATTATGAAAACAGATTAATTTAATCTTTGGATTAATCAGCTGCTCTGTGGACAACCCCTCAAAATCTTATTAGGCTCCTTTCACAACACTGCAGTATTAGTGAGACACTCACTTTGCTAACTGCTGTCCACAATGCATTCCTTATGTCACTGACATTAATTAAATGTTTACTAGAATACTAATTCACATTTAGTTTTGTAAGTTATTCACTTTATTTGTGGTTAATAAATGTTTTAAAAGATATTCCAGGTAAACCGCGGCTGAAGAACGACTCGGACCCTGACTTCTGAGCTTATCTGCCACGGCAGCTGTTTTATAAAGGCAGCCGCACCTTCAAGCCTCTATCTGGTCAACCCTTCCTACATCTCACGGTCCATCTGCTGCTGTCTGCCGACAATATCAATGCTTCCCATGCACACACTTTCACTTTATTCACACCTGTTTATTCGCATAACTTTAAAAGATTCAAACAGATTCTGATGTAATGGAGACACATGGTCAGATTTATACTCGAGATATTCTGCTGAGATATTTTTTACACTCTGCGAAAGTTTGTATTACCGGCATCTTCAGTCACTGACCTATAAACTCAGTCAGGGCCGAGTACAAATGTTGTTAAGACGAAGAAACGTTCTGTGTCTGCGTCTTGTGTGTCTATAAAACTGCAAACTATTTCATTTTAAATGTCCTTTACTTTGACTGAAATGATAAAAATAAGGAACAAACAGTGTAAGTAACAGATTATCTATTTGCAGATGGTCCAGACCTCAATCATTCCAGGTACCTGGCAGCCCGCATCATGTGAGCGAAGAAGTAAATGTAAGCTTGAACACACACAACAACAATGACATAACAATAGTAATAATACAATGACAAGAAACAGCAAATAAAAAAAAAATAGAATAAATGGAATGGAATAAGGCGGTAAAATTGTGAAACAGTTGTAGGTACAACTACGACAAAGTCCTCAATGAAAACAGTATTATTACAGAAGTCCACTTGTACAGCAACAGAACACTAAAAACTACTTATGAGGCAAGACTTTAAAAAGCACAGACCGTGCCAGCAGGTGGAATACTTAAGAAAAGACAGCTTCATATGAGTCACTAGTACAGAAAAAGCTCGGTCAACCTTTGTTTTTAACCTAGACTGAAGAACAGCCAAATGACCTAGAATTAGCAGACCTAAGAGGACACTGAGAAGTTAAAAGGTTCCTAATGCAATCAGAGACCACCATTATAGTGACTAATATTAATTCAAAGTAACACTGAAGATAATTGGCCAGCAGTCTAAAAAAGACAGAACAGGGGCAATGTAGGAAAATTGGTTAATAGCTGGGCTGCCAACATTTACACATTTCAAAGCTGACATGCGATTGATATGGGTTATTATCATACTGGGAGGTGGAGCCATCTAATGTCTACATCCCAGTTTGTGCCCCTTACGTAACCAATGTGCCCACATTTTACACTTCTAGGAATGCAGAAGAATGTCTTGAATGTTATTTGGTTTCATCCCTTTCCAACTGTTCTCATTAAGGTTTCAGTGTGAGTTGCCATAAAAACTACTGCCAAAAACAGCAATACAATGTGCTGCTTGTTCCAAGGTGCCCCTTAGGGTTGCTTCTAAGGACGCTGTGTCATGATGGTATAAAAGTTCAGGGGAAAAGGTTATTGCTTCCAATCTGGCAGGGGAAAAAAGAGGAAACATGATGACACTAAGCTAGAGGGCATTACTGTGGCCTAATTATTGTCCAGATGGTCTGAATAGGTAGAACTTCCAACAATTAATTACTGAATGTCCATGTGCTACACATGGCCAGTATCCCTCCAAAAAAGGTGGGCAAACACAGCCTCAGTTCTTATTAAACTGGCATAATTGAGATTAATTGTTTTAGTCAGCAAAATGTTGATTTTGAAATAGATTATTCTCTATATATGCCAGGTGGAACACCTTTACTGCCACTTTCCCGTTTGATCCTCTCTGGGGAAAGTCTCTGACATTTCATGACCTTCTTCGTAGCAGCCCTTTGTCTGCAATAATCTTAAGCATATCGCATAATCTCTTCCCTTGATCATGACCATACTGTAGCAAATTCATTGTTGATGTGGCTAAATGATCGTGCGACAGCATTTCAGGGGACATTCAGCCAAGAAAATTAAACTGCCTTCAGGGCCAGACTGTGATTTCACTATTTGGCACCCGATTTGCAAAAACAAGGCGCTTCATAAGAAAACAAAAAATAAAGCTCTGCTTTTCTTGATAGGCGTCTGACCAGTCAAATGCCAGGAAGTCCTATCTTTCACTTCAGATAGAGATGTACAACTTCCTTTCCCAAAGATGATGATGTGTGAGGTTTGTCTTGCAAACTGGCTACAATTTTTTTCTGTGTGACAATTAATTTGATATATATCATGTATGACAAAGCCCATGGGCCCCATTATAGGATCCAGGATATCCGAAGGGTCTTGTGAAGACACTTCAAACCTTTCGACAGACGCAGTACACTCTCTGCTTTAATAAGAGAAAAGAGCGGCCTGTGTCTTAACATACATACGTCTATTTTTACAAGATAGTAGCATACTTCAAGTTGGAGAAGGTGGGGTGCAGTGGAGGAGGAGGAGTGCAGGAGGGGGCATTATGGAAATGAGTTGTAATTAAAGGAGAGAGTCAAAAACAGCACAACAAGGCACAATCATGGTGCTTGTGTGATCACAGACTGAGAGGTAGATAGGAGATAGGACAACCATCTGTAGATGTAACAAAGGGGAAACATAAAGGGTTTTACTGTTCATTGGTGAGGATAACTTGCTTTGATGTGGTACATTTTGTGCAGGGGGCGTATTTGAATTATGGAAATGACTCAAAAGAAGTACAAAGAACTGTTAAGCAGTGTCTCCTGTTTTAGTTTTTTGTCCAATGGGAGACATTTAGTCTGGCACAGCAGAGATTATTTTATTGCCTTAACAGAACTGCATTCAAAGGGATGTATTAAATGTATTTATCATACATCTAATGAATAATATGTTAAATTGGAGATAACACTGGGGTTAAATAACATCAACACTGGAGGCTAAAACGTGTCACCAAGTCATATCATATTAACATAGTTACTATAAAACATCTTAGTTTACTAACATAAAAAGAGACTAAAGAGAAAAAATAATAACTAACTAAGGATATTGTGTACTTACAGAACTAGCTAAAATAAAAAATATAGAGGAAATGTGTTTAGTTTTATAGCCTGTGGTCAAATTTGTCAACACCACATGCATGAGGATGCGTTGGTGCACGTTTATTGAAACTAGGATGAAGGGAAGATAACTGCCTGTCATGTTAGTAATGTAATACCAATTCTGAACTTCCTAAATCTGCCCCTGACAAACATCCCTGCTACTATCAAAAACAAAAAATGAAGAAAATTAACGCTGAAACTCATAAAAACTAAACTTAAACGAAACATTGCTTGCCCATCATTTGCTAAACCTGGTCCAGTCTATCCATCGCCTATACTGCTGATCCTTAAGGGTTGCATTCAATACTTTGAAGAAGATACGCCTGTGGTGTTGTATGTTGTACTAATATAATCAATATTTATGTACCTTATTTTTTGGGGTTATAGAGCCACACACACACTGAAAGTATTCATGGTGCACAGGGTGTGAAGTCTGCAAAACAAGTTCACTGACAAATCCCTCTTATGTGCAGTTTTCCTGATGCTCCACAGAGATTACAGTAACCGAACAGCAAACTAGTTAGTGGGAAACTCATCACTTTGTCTAATAAACCAGACATAAATAAAAAATTAACCTGGAAAAAAGATGTGGAATGCCATACTTTGAAAGAGTTGTTATCACGTGAACGTGAGTTAGGTGTGTATCGCTTTAAGAAAAGCCGAGAAGCCAAAACAAATTCACTGCAGGTATAGGCTTTTCTTTCATTTATGCACATAAAAGCAATTATGTATGTGAACAAATTCAAGCAGTCCTGATGTATCGAAGTTTGCTTACACCCCCGTGGCCTTCACTTTTTCACACTGATGCTGTGGTAATTCACTTTCATTGTAAGAGCTCCTTTTTGCTCAGTCATTCAAACAAAAGTCTTGACTTGACTCATCAAATTCTCAAGGTGCAGCCGAAAGCAATTACATAGTCTCTGGGTGGAAGAGCTATAGCCAAGGCCTTTTTCTTACTCTGCCCCTAATAAAGGCTCGCCTTACAAACAAGATGAATCATGCTCCTCTTTTCCTTAAGCCTCAGCACTTTGTGAAACCTCTCAAACTAGCATTGTATGCTCATTACACGCTCACCTCTCTGCTGAAAACAATAATGGCTCAGATTTCCACACATATTTTAGGAGGAGGAAGATTAAGCCTACAGTACGGCTCTGTCAGAAATACTAAACACCTACTGACTCTCTTTCACAGCCCTTATACTTCTGCTTTCAAGTGGTATGTAGCTAACATCTGAAACTCTGCATTTACATTTTTTCCTTTTGTCATGTTGTGCAAATAGTAATCGCTGTGATTCTGCCACATGATAGTAACTGCAGGTTACAAGGTATGCGTTCATGTTATAATTGGGGATTCATGTAGAAAAGACGCATTCATCACTCAATGTACCACTCTCCCCTGCTGCAGCATCCTATTACTCATCTGCTCCACATGAGCAGATGAGTAATAGGATAATAGGCTAGGGTAGTATACACAAAAGTTCTGTTGTAAGATGGATGCAGCTTAGCAAAGAAACTCAAAAATACACAAGCTGTTCTGATTTTCCACAAAGGACATCTGGCATCATCTGTCTGTAAAGTTTGGTGGCACTGGCACTGAGTTTATGGGATGACGTGGATTCACTCCCATCTGTGTAAGAGTCAAAAATAATCATTTGTCTGAAGGCAGACACACAGAGACACACACAGAAACTATTTCAGGCCGACAGTGGAAGAATCCAAAATCCCACTTTAAGTATTATAGATTACGAACGCTGCATTAAACATTTACACATTCTATAAAACATAGAAACATAGCTGAATGCAGACATGTGTACAGTCTAACAATTTAAAAATAAATGAATTAAGCTGAATAAACTAAAGAGGATTACATAGAAATGAATGCAGATATGACTCCCTCTGCCTCCCCTTTCCCCCTTTCCAGTTGGAGATTATCAATTCACAAATTAATCTATTCAAAGTATTGTACTGATACGAATAATGCCGCAATATAAATATCAAATAAAAACACAATGTCTATACAAATGAAACTCGATGATCCTCATTACGTCCTTACAACAGATTAGAGAGACACACACAATAAGTTTTAAATACAGATCTGAGGAGAAGGTGTCTTACCACAGTTCATTCAGAGAGCAGCTTACTGATAGTTACGCTGCAGAACAAGCAAACCACGCTAAAAAACAGTCCCTTAGAAAGCAGAATCCACGTGTTCTTCATCCTCCGTGTTTGCCTCTATCGCACACAAGAAATCTCTCCAGAGTATCACAGCTGCAGGAAACTACGGCACAAATGACTGGCTGGACATTCTTCATGTATGGAGAACAAATTAGCTTTTGCTTTCCTGCATTTACAAGGTAAAATCTGCTCAACTTTGTGAACATCTAATACGAGCCGAGCACAGACAAAGAAGATTCAAACGGTCTGTTTGTCTGCTAATGCAATTAGAGGCTGCTAGCTAGTTACCTAGTCTGGTTAATTAACCCCCAGAGGTTTAGAGAGAGCAGAGGCTGCGATCTCGATAGGCCTACTGGGCTCAATCAAGACCACAAACTGAACATTGTATATGGCATAAAAGTGTTGTAGTAAACACATTCTCTTCCCTCTGTCAAACCCTGGGGAGCTTTTAATCAAACCACAGTGCACACATGATGGTGCCTCTGCACAAAATGAAGGGGAGAAGAATGGAGAGAAAAGACAGAAAAGTATGTGAACTCGCAGCCCCTTGGCCTTTCAAATGAACTCCTCTGTGACATTTTAGCTCCGCCGCTCTCTGTGGGGACTGTTTTGCCAAATGATGGGAGGATATCACAGTACATTGTAGGGAATTATGCTTTGTCTTTAATTATGTGCTTCACCTTGTATGGTTTTGTTTCTCACAGAGAAGTGAGTTAGCATAACGCAGTTAGACTAATTTAATTGATCTATGCTTCGTCATTCAACACAGAATGTGATCATTAGCAATCTGTCCTTATGTAACAGTTCTCCCATTCAATCTAATGTTACAGACATTATGAGCGTCATCTGTCCAAACAGCGTTTTCCTCCTCACACGGTGAGCACGGATGTCACTGTTGTTGCTTAAAAACTACAGTTTTTCTATTTAATTCACAGTTACATGAAGGTTTAGTGATCAATGGGCTATTTTAGCACCGCTGGGCAATTTAAACCCAGTTTAAGTGTTTTAAAAATTCAAAACGATGCAGGTATGAGTAAGAAAATAAAACAAAATTGTCTTTATTCATGAAAATGTATTATATTTATCACATGTATTCATTTATTATAATTTAATTCATAACACTCCTCCACTCCTTTACAGGTACACAAGGAAGAGAGCACTACAAATACAAAGAAAGAAGAAAGAACGTTTCTTCTTAAAAAAGAACAAGCAGCCCGAAGAAGATGGTAAAGGTCCCAATCAGATCAACAGTTCAGGACATTTATCATCTGTTGCAGCTTTCTTGTAAATCACCACAAGGTCTTGAACCCAAATTACCCAGGACACAGCCGGAAAATAAATAAAAGCCCGCTTTCTGATGTGAGGTTCCTGAATGATGAATGATGAGGCCTGGATGGCGAGCACGAGGAGCCATGTTCTTAAGACCTTCAGCAACTGGTGGAGGGAGGTGAAGGATACGGCAGTGAGGTTCAGGTATCATAGAAGCTACCTGGCCGACTGAATGACTGACGAAGAGAGAGAACTGACCTCCAAACAACGGGGTCTACATTACATTATACCACGGTTACATTCAGCTCCTGATTGACGTCTTTCTTTTGAAAGTCGTTTTAAAATTAGTGCACAGGGTAACCATGGAAACAGTACTTTCTTCTTCATGCCAAGTTGCTTTTTCCTTCTTCTTAAAATTATAATTATCATGGAAAGCATTTGTAGTTGTTTAATGATTGCATCACAGCAATTAGTATGTGTCACTATGGGCGGTTGGATAAAGTATTGTAAAGTTCACATTAGAGGGCTGCACTGGGAGTGAGACCCAATTCTCACAGGAGCTGGCAGTTTAAACTTTGCTGGGGGAGGGAGGGGGGTGCAAGATACAGGATTTTTGCAGGCTTCAAATTGCAGAAATCAATTCCTTTATGTGTTATTAAGAATAAAAACCATGTGAACAGATCAGAAATTAACAAAGTCCTTGTACATGATTGTGAACAAAACTGAACTGAATCACAGACGAAATGAGCTACAAAAATCAAATCAGTGTTCTGTTTAAATGCGGAGTAGTGTGGTGTTACAGAAACCTACTGCATTTGGATTGGAGTTGGGTCCAGTTCCCAAAAGACCCAAAACAAGTCTTGCAGGTGCGAGTGGTCTAAACTTTGCTGTGGGCCGTCAGGAACGCACACATTGTGGGAGCGAGCGGTATTGGTCTGAAATCCAGCTGGAGG
Organism: Pempheris klunzingeri; assembly: GCF_042242105.1. Taxonomy (NCBI): domain Eukaryota; kingdom Metazoa; phylum Chordata; class Actinopteri; order Acropomatiformes; family Pempheridae; genus Pempheris; species Pempheris klunzingeri. Next base: position 24,147,026 of record NC_092020.1, on the reverse strand, counting down.
GGTCTGGATTAAAAAAAACAGTCCCGCGCAGAGCTGTAATTCACATCTTCTATGTGTGTAAGCTATCTTTGTAAATAGAACACGTGTCTTATGTACCATGTGGGTGCACTGCAACAAAGAAAATGTGCAAATAAGAAGTATTTTGAATCTACGTTGTTTATAACTGCCCTCTTGAACAACACATACAAGCATTTTCTAATCTGATTCTCCTTATTACAAATCACTGCTTCAAAAATAAAAACATTTTCTGCATCTTATACAGCTGGTTTTAAAGTTTGATCAGATTTAGGCACAAATCGACTTGTTTAGACTTGTTTTGTATTTGAATCTTTTTCTCGTGCAACTTTGAGAAAAAATCTCCCTCCTGGGACGTTAATAACTACCTATGTGTCTACTTTTGCAGTATATTACTAATAGGTATATTACACAGGACATTATCTGTAATACAAATGTATTTTGTATCTAAAAAGCTTCAGCAGACGGTTTATCAGACATCCCATGTTTTATATGTGTTAGTTTGCACTGTGAATCATATCAGATATTAGATTAGTCATCTCTTACTTTGAGGGCAAAAGCAGCTATGTCTGGTTTTTATCTTTCAAGCGATGCCCCAGAAATTACCTGCCTATCTCCCATCTGTAAAAAAAGATAACGGCAGAACTATCCAAAGTTCAGGTTGTTGTTTAGATCCCTTAGGAGTACACAGACCTGGTAAACCTGTCCTCCGGATTATATGTAGCCACAAAGTGACTAATGATGGGGTAGCAGAGCTGTTTGTGGAGGTTTTTTTTTGCCTTTTCTTTTGTGTTTGACATTCTTATATTCATCCTTTGTTAATGTAAAAACAAAAACAGTCATCGGTCATTTCATGGCACCAATATTAATAGCATATTTCATTCATGTTGACTCACAACAAAATAAGGAGGCGAATGTAAATTCTAAAACAAACACCTTCTTTGCTCTCTAGGTAAAGCGTCCTAGGGTTTCTTGAAAGGCGCTACATAAATCCAAGTTCTTATTTATTATTATTATTAAAGAATAATTAAACTATGAAAATATGAATACGCCAGGCAAATACCAGACAAAAAAAAGCACATTTTTGGCCTTTTCTCTCATCAGATCCTTTCATGTCTGCGTTTTGGCTCAATTAAAAGGTGACTCCGCAAAAGGCTGACTAGGGTCTGTTGGTTGTAGTCAGAAAATCATTTTCACGAATTACAGTGTAACATTCAACAACGCTTTTATTCACACATTGATCAGCCAACTTCATATTTTATGAAGCCAGGCGCAGTTGCAAAAAAGCACAATACTGAAAAATTAAGTTATTATTCAGTGATGGATAATTGTAGCAAGAGGTCACACCAAGAAATGACCTCAACACCATCCACAGGTCCAAAGGATGTTGTAAGTAATTGGAGTCCAGTCAGCAGCCACAGAAGACTGATGAAAGCCTCTGTGACAAAGCAGAAGGATTGTCCTTTACTAGTTTGTCTAAATACCCAGTTCTAGGTTTTCGTACCAGTATTCGTACTTGGTTTAGCAGCTACCAAGAGCAGGTTGAGGATAAACTGCAGAATTTATCGACCCCAGAAGCTGTTGAAGAAAATCACATCTTCTTATGGGCAACACTGACAGACTTATCAGATTCCAATATTGCCTTGATATACAGTATTGGCTTATACACACACACACACACACACAAAGTGTAAACCATGCTTCAGGGCTGAGTCTCTCTTGCACTCTCACTTTGTAGCACTATGGCTTAGGTATCATGTCGCACAGTCAGGTTTGAGAACACATCTCTATATACGCACCTGACATTTTAAGGCAGGTGTTTTCCACAAGCCCAACTTCAAATCTTGCTTCCTGTGAAAACCTGCCCCCCTATAAGATGAAACTACGGTAACACCTTTGCTATAAAAGGAAAAAGAAATCAACTGTCCTAAAAGATGCTAGCCACTCTTTCCAGCCTGGAAATGTGTTCTCTAAAACATCCATTGGATCACATCTGGCTTCATAAGAGAGCAGCTCCTTTTCCTTGCTACTGTTATCACCAGGCTAGTCCACTGTGAGTTTAATTATTGGCTTATTGCATTGGCTTTTTTGACCTTCACAGATCAACCAGAAAATAGCAGAGTCATACGCCATGCATTAGAAATTATACATTATATAAGTCTATTTTGACCTTCATCCTTCAGCCCATCACTTCAAACTCCTTACCAAGTCAGGGGTTTAAGTTTAAGTCATAAAAACACCAGTGAGACACCAAAAAAAATGAACCCAGACAACATATATTATGTGAAATAATGAAAACTGCTTTTGAAGGAACCCAGTGATTGCAGTAAATTAACCTAGGTCTTTAGTCCTTTGATATCACCATTAGCATGTTATTAGACCTCTTAAAGGGGCTACATTCAGACTGTAGTTTACTCTTCTTGATTATTTCAAAGCACTTTGGCTTCTAAAGCACTGACGCAGTCATGGATGAAGGAGCTCTAGATCTCCCAATTGTATAAAAAAGTGCAATAAAATGTGTCAAAAATGAAAAAAAAAGTGCATTTCTACATGGGCGCATCCATCCATCCATCTATCTGTACATCCATCCATCCATCTTCTATACCGCTTATCCCTAAGTGCTGCAGATGGGGGGCTGGAGCCAATCTCAGCTGACATTGGGCAAGAGGTGGCATACGAACATACAGACCTTCTTTATTCTGCGCCAGGGCCTTGCACACCTCTTAAGTTTCAGTTGTGGATGTCGGTTCTCTCCTCTCCCTCACACCTTTGGGATCATAACATATTGTAAAGTAAACTCCGATAAAATGAGCCCCAATTTGCCTGTATTAGTGGCCCTGCTGAATGTGATTCCATCAGCTGTGGCAGGGAACATTGTGCCATATTCACTCCTAGAGATGAGATTAGTTCGGCACAGAAATATGTACTGATCCACACGCAACCTTTCTCAATATGTCACTGCGACATTAGGGAAATTTGAAAAACCATGGAATGTAAAGGAGTTTTGTGATGAAAAAAGCTTTCCCATTACTTTATAATAGTGAGAGAATTCAAAAATAAGGTGTGGGGTGTTTTTCTACACTGAGGTGAGCTGCATAAAGACTCAGTAAATGAATCGATGCCCAGTTAGCCAGAAAAGACTTGGTGACGGGTCCCATTGATCTAGAGAATGGTCGGCCTACACATTTTGAGCTTCTGCATGAATTAACGGGAGAGAGTTTTTGCCTTCCAATTGGAGTAAAACACATAGAGATGCACCGGCACAGACTCCTAAACTGTTACCCAATATTCAATCAATATTACCCATTGTAAGTAGATATGTAAGGTATGAGCTAAATGCTTAAAATCAAATGCAGTATGAATATAGAAACAAGTCCTCTGTCACAGTTACTTGAACAGCACCCTGGATAATGCAAGTGAGCCTAGAGTATATGCATTGTTTCAGAATTGATGGAGATCAATGTGAACTATGGATTGTAAGCATAATTACAATATGATCCACTGTAAAGCACTCCTGACATCCTTTTGATCGACACGTCAATTCCTTGTTCCCCAAGCAGCAATAGATGTATACGTTTCTTTTTCTATTAGCATAATCAGGACGTTACTAGATGGAGGCTGAGATGCAGCAGGTGCTCTCAGAAGCAACTGCCTGAGGTGTATCCAATGGCATGTTTGCTCCTGCTGCAAATAGGATTAATAGCCAAATATCTGGGATGTGTATTATTTTCAGCTTAGTTCCCTGTAGCAATAATGCAGCATCCAAAATGAAAAATGCTTGTCACTGTTGAGCTTGAAAGTTTCATCTATCTATCTATCTATCTATCTATCTATCTATCTATCTATCTATCTATCTATCTATTAGTTTCTCATTAAATCGGCAAGTCCGTTTGATTGCAGAAGTAGAACAAAACAACAAAATTTGACCAGCCGAGATAAAAAAAATATTATAAAAACATCATGTTCAGGTGGTGTTAGCACTCAGTGGCATTTATGTGATTAGTAGACGTTGAAATTATCAGCTCTGCCCACTGCCTGAGAGCTGCGCCTTGCCTTAAAGATCCTTCCCATTCAATTTAACGGCATGTTGCCCCCGTCCTCCTTAAGTATTTGCCTGTGCCGTTCCGCGGCAGTACATCACTTCTGCTCTCTCATTGGACAGGGTACTCCACAGGCCTAGCTGAAGATGGGTGACCATTACCTCCCACCCAATGCTGCATCACTTAGCTCAGATTTAATTAACTCCAACCAGCCTTACTCCTAAAGTGATGTCTGCAGAGTAGTGTCCATGGGAGGCGTTCTGATCAAGAAGTGGACAGGAATACAAACTAGGACTTCAAGCTGAAGGAAAACAGAATCACAAGCTGGTGATCTTGACACTGCGGCTTGTGAAAAGCGTCGACAGGAACAGTAGGATTGTGCTCTGTGCAATGGGCCAAGGCTTCTCCCTCTTCACTCAACCCTTTCTTCTACTGGTATCCCCAACCTCCCTACTCCTAGCTCCCTCTCTGATTTTTACTCCTGTGCTTAATTAGGCCCTACAGTTGAACAATACTCTAAGCTTCTGAGGGTCTTACTTTACCAGCATTAAAAAAAGAAAGAGGAAGAGGAGAGAGAGGGAGAGATTCATATTCAACTCGCATAAAACTACAGGAAAAAAACTCTGCTGACACACCATTATTCACCCCTGGCTCTGTGGCTCCACTTGTGGGTGGAAACCATCTCACACACACACATACACACCGGAGATGATAATACATATAGTATGTTCTGTGCGGTTCGACATAGCAGGGTGGTCTGATGCTCTATTTAAAGGCATGTGACAGTGGCATCTCAATTTAAAATGACTGAGTCCGTCTGTTCTGCCTGATGTTCTTCCTGGATACCAAGTGATCCATGAGGACTACTCCACAACAGTGTCAGCATCGTTTGACAAATGTGCTAGGCCTGCAAAACGCTTGTACAAGCACAAACATATCTGGACTATTTATCTTCCTGCTGGAAAATTTATCAGAATATGAAAGCACATCAACCGCATCCATTTTGTTTGGAATCAAATCTGACAATAACAGGCAGGCATTGGGCAGATGATAGATGGCAAAATGTAGAAGAAAACAGAAAATAGCAATTTCACACCAAAATTATTTCATGTGTAATATCCGGTTGGTTTCCTTGCAGCTATTCACATTTCAGTTGTGAAGAAACAATTCAGAAGTTTGATGTGCCTTGAAATAACTCTGGTCAGAGACACATTACCGTCTCAAACTCACTAAAACATATCTTGCCCTATGGATCAAGTTTTGTTAGACCTCAAATTCATCAGCTGTACCATTCAAACATGTACACTTTTCTTATTTTATGACTTGTTCCTCCCACGTACGGAACTTGTCTGTCTCGTCTGACTGTGTTTTTGCTTTTCCTTTCCTGCTGCCATGCTTACATTCTGGGATATGCGACCCTAAGTACAAATTTGACAACTGTTCTCATTCTTATATTGTGAAATACTCACGCTTTGTCATCCCCGCTTTTGGCGTCTGATACTGATGCACAAGGAACCCTTTAGAGTCTGTATGAAACGCTAAAGGGCAACGTAGTATAAAGACTGACAAAGTCTGCATAGGGAAGATGCCGAGGGGGTGGATGGCTGGGTCAAACACAGGGCTTTCACCTGTTTGTGTCCCATGTGAAACCAAAAGTGAAACTTAACTAACATAACTAACACACTTATTCTAACTCAAACCATCAACTTCCCCCAAACCTAACCAAGTACTTTTGGTGCCTAAACCTGACAAATTGCATCCGTGTGCAATATTGGACGGTCAGGCGACGATGTGTCTCATACAGACACTACAGAGGCGTGACAAAGCATCAGTACTTGATGACCTGGCAATGAGAACAGATTGTAAAGATCTAAGTGAGCATGGAGATAAAAGAGTATAGTGCAATCTGACAGTGACAATTAATTAGATATTGTGATACTTAATTCCTACATCATATACTTGCTGTTATTGCTGGAAGGCTTGAAGATTTTGTCAGTTTTGGAGTAAGCCACGTTAGTAATTGCTCAGTTTCTAGTCTGTGTGCTGGATCAAGCTGACTGACTGTAGTTTCATATTTACTGTACAGGTGTGAGAGTAGAATCAATCTTCTCGTCTAAATCAATAAGTGAATAAACGTATTACCTACATTTTTCAACTATTCTTTTAGGAGCTGACCATTATTTCACCAGGTTTTGAGATATGCGGCTCAATCAAAACCCTGTCCAGACACACAGCACACGTTCAAACATGTCCAGTTGTAATTTCCTTGGTTGCGAATAGATCTCGGAAACAGACCTCTACAGAAGGTGAAACAATTTCATGGTCAACATGAGAAATGGAGATGTAGAACATGAGCAAATTCATAATTATGCCCTTTCATGACCTACCTATTTACTCGATCAATTTTAACCTCAACCATTCCCTTGACTTGAGTAAAACGTGCAGGTAGCAATTATCTGACTCAATTAACATGTTTCAATACTTCACTCTTCTGCACATTATGTTTAATCTCACCGTGGCACCAACTGTGGTACGCCCACTGCCTTTAAGACAGAGCGGATTCCTTAAATGACAAAAGACACATGATTCCTGACAGAGCTGCTCCAACATTTACTGTCACTGTCACCGCGTCACTGTACTGTACAGAGTCAATGGCACATTTTCCTCTCTGTCTGCTCTCTGTGAGCGGCTTGAAGCCTTGCTGAGCACATTAATCCTCTGGGATGGGGCCCTTTAGAATCATTTATTCACAGTTGGGGGTAAAGCGCAGAGGAGTCAAAGGTCAGTACTTGGCCATTTATATCACCATAACCCTGGGGCTTTTCCATCAATGTACACTCTCCATCTGGGTGAGAAACCACAAAGGTTGCGGGGCATGTTGTTGGGAGTGGTGCTTTCTGCAATTTTCTGGTCACTGGTATCTCAAGCAATGCTGTCACAGTTGGATTAGCATATGCCATCTGGTGCACATTTTCATCCAAAGTTGCATAAAGTAACACAAACAGACACACTGGCATCGGTAGTCATATCTGAACTTTGAATTTCAATTCCTGTGTGACGTTGTCATATGAGGGAAAGCAAAATAAATACGTAGCTGTCAGTTTATACTCAAAATAACTGTAGTGATAGATGCAAATAAACAGGAAAGACAGAACCACACACAACGGGTAATTTATTTAAATAAAGGAAAGGTAAATTTAAAAATAAAATGGTTCAAACTGCATGTGCGTGACTCATTATATCAATAGCCTCAAGCAATAGCAGAAATTCCATAGGCATGCAATCATATTTCTTCTACGGGTCAAGCACTGTAGTACACAATACCTCTAAGGCTAAACTCTCATTGGGTATTCGTTGGCAGGAAGCTGCCTATTCATAAACAGAAAAAAACAACAGTATGACACAGTAGTTGAATATTTAAATAGCCTGAAGAACAACTCACATGATTTCACATAATTACTATCCATGGATGTCTATTCAACAGAGGAGCAAATAACTGCTTTTGGCAGAACATAAGGGGGGAAATTAAATGTTGTTTTTTTTTTTAATTTTTAATGGCATGAATCCATTTTGTATAACTGCCATCTAATGGATGCATATTCTAATTTACTCACTCTTTTCCCACTATTGTTTGTAAAGTTTGCTAAGTTAGTGATGTGATGTTCTTCAAATTATTTATTGATAGAAATAATGGCACTTGACTGGACTGACGGCAGGTCAAGCTATTAATGTGTGCCAACCACTGCAAACTGATCCAAAGTCTCATCTCTGTAAAACTGATGGGTCCTGATGGAGAGATTGATAGGAAGACAGAGAAGTTGGCACAATGCTTAGAGGATCTAGTTAGGCTCCCTGCCATTCTGTGGTTTCACATGTAAAGAACTTTCATTGCAAGTTGAGATGCACTCCTCAGCACTCCTGTCAAAAGCAACATCAGTGATGCTGCTTTCAGGAATTTTGTTTTCACCCACCTCTGTGGTGCATCATCACATTGGCAGTTCTGCCTCCACCCATCTTTCATCTTTGGCAGTGTTTGTGCTTTCATTATAACAACTCATCTTCATGTACTCAGTAATTTGCCATTCGTGGTCGCCTATGGGGCCATAAAGCAGAAGCAATGATGGAAATAGACAATGATAACTGTGGCTAGGATTCTATCTTGGTCCACAGCATTGTGCGCTGAGCCACATAAAAGGATATGTTTCATCCTTAAAGCAATTCTGACTGAAACTGTGCTTCGAAATGAGCGAATGAATCTTGGGGAGATGGGTTTAACACCATTCCTATTGAATGCACATAAGCAATTTGCTCAATGTTTTTTTCTACATTTTCATTTAAAGCTTATTTTAGGATTTTTTGCTTTAGTAGAGGGATAAAAGAAGAAAATGAAAGAGAGAAGAAGAAGGAGCGTCTTGGGGTTGATTTTAACTGCCATTGACTCACTTAACCCATCAGGACACACAAGTCTTTATGCTCCTGCTATAGATTGGTGATCAAACAAAGACCTCATGAAGTGTGGAATGGGGAATGGGGTCAGTCTTCAAGTCACACAGCCACAGGTGCTTTTCCCACATGCATTGCCAAACCTGTGGCTGACACTGAGCTGCATGTTACTCTTTAATACTATATAAGAGAAAGAGAAGAAACTACCGGACAATCGAAAGTTCCTCTAGTCAACAGACCTTGTCTGATGTTATATATAAAAAGCAATGTTGCCAGTTTGTCAGCTAAAAACATTGTACATTTATACTTAAAAGTTTGTGTACAGTTAAAGTGGCTGTGATTCTTAAGTGCCATGATGAGCCCTGTATTCCCGTCATCTGACCCTGAGATACAACATAAAAAGGTCTCTCTGGAGGTGTAATGCACTTGAATTGTGCCCTCAAGTTTAGAGCTAATGCTTTATAGAACACTCCATCACATCCTCATAGAGGTCAGGCCTCTGGAGAATGGAGACTTTCTCTGAAAAGTTTTTACCAGGTGTAAATGCAGCCACATCTCTGTCATTGCATTGCACCTCAGGCAACATCCTCACTCTCTCTCCATCTGAGTGCAGTAGAAATCTTAAGTGCAAGAGGACTATTTGGAAACCCCTAAAAGCACCCGTGCTTGCTTTTGTCTCTGTGTCACTTTCTTTCCCCCCCTTTTATATAATCATATAAAAATCTGCTCAAAGAAAAATAAGTAAACGGTAAACTCAGCAAACTCACTTGGTATTGCGCCACCAACACTTCCGTTGGGCAGGAGCATTTGTGTATCATAAAGAATCTAAAGCCGATATGTTTTAACACAGTTATTAACACAATGCAACTGAGAGGTGGGTGTGGGTAAGCTCACTCAGCACTCCACCCTACCATTCAATTCAGTGGAAGTGTCCTCGTATGTGTAGCCGCTCTTGAAGGGTATGCTTGTCTGAGTTCTGATGCTACGCACTGAAGGAACAGGCAGCCAGCAGACAATCACAGAGCAGCTCAGTGCGTCCATTAAGGCTGTCAGTTAGCAAGGGCCTTGATTAATTGCACACTGCATAGTGGCAAATTAAGGCAAGTCTGAAGTCCCCCTCCCCCAATAATTAGGTAAGAATAGATTGCCAGAGAGAGGAGGGTGAATACTGGGTGCCTGGCGTCACTCAGTCTGTCTTACATGTAATAAAAGGACTCACACTGTGTAAGCATGGACAATAATCGTGTGTGTGTGTGTGTGTGTGTGTGTGTGTGTGTGTGTGTGTGTGGAGGATTAGATTTGCATGCATGACTGTGGCTTGTGCGAATGGCTGAGGGAGTTATGATGGTGCATACATTTATGTTTGCCCTCTATGGCTCCTGCTTGTAAGCCTGTATGTGCATATTGGAAGGTATATGTGTATGACGGTAGAGTTAGATTGCTTTTGCATGTGTTTTGCTAATGTATGAAAAGAGCAATGCAAATACAGCAGTACATCACAGGTGACAGTTTTCTCATGCACCCCTGCAGCCAACACTGCCTTGTGCTGAATTTTAACCAGCTGCCTTTTGTGTAACATCACTGCAGCTGTGGTTACACCTGTCTTATCAGTGTGAACGTTATCATCTGATCATGCCGGGATGCATTAAGCGACAGGCCTAACTGCTGCTGCCCAGGATTTTAAATCCAATGAGCCAAACCATGTCCTGAATTCCAGCAACACTGGACTCTGGGGACGGTGAACACAATTTAAGCACAATCTAGACATTGTTGCTGTTGCGTCAGCAAAGCCGTACCCACGGTCAGTCAAAACACTCTGCAACAATTCCCCTGCGGTCACACAATCCCACCAGCTTTGGCACTCTCACTCAGTATTACTAGAAAGCTGTGGTTCTTTCAGTCCATCCACTAGTGGGCTTCTCAATAATTATTTATGCCTAAAACCTTTTAAAGATTGCTTACCCTAACACTCTGCATAAGACACTTTTCTGCCACATTCTCAGTTCTCTGTCTTCTGTCCATCTGATGGAATTAATGTGCTTCACTTTTAATCAGTGCTAAATCTATGCTGACTTCATAAACACTCACACTTCATAACATCTTATTTATGCATGTTAACTCCCAAACAGCCCAAATCTTGTTTGTTAGTCTACGCTATAGGACTTATATTCCTTCGTACATACATTGTGCACTGGGCTGTGAACATGTGCCAAACGCTTCTGAATGCACAGCCGTGCTGTGGCTGATCAGATGGAGTGCAGACACTGACAGACGGCTACGGCTATTGTGCTGCTGACATGCTGCTTGCAGTGCAGACAAGGTCCTGAATAACACTGTACTGTGTTTCAAAGGATATTTTCTTTGGTTCATGTATTTAATGACAGACCTCTACCGCAAATACACATGATCGACAGACATATACCTTTGCTCAGTCCTTCTGTGTGATTATGCTTGTGTGGCTTGACTAACTGTAAACATCCTTTGCTGTATTCGGGGACCAAACATGTATAGAAATCCTGATTATGCCCTATGGGTCTGTTTTGTATGTCAGTGCTCAACAGCGGACCATGTAGCTATAAAAAAGAAAGCATGATGGAAAACAAGGTTGAGAACTGTACAGATGTATTCAACACTCATGCATTGATATAAGTATGTTAGGACTGCTACAGTAAACAGACAACACTGCTGAAGGTCTACAGTGTGAGGACTGGTCAGTGGCCTTTACATATTGTTCAACAGTGAAATGGCCCAAAGGAAGATGAGTTCTTTTATGTGTTGATCCTGCAGGCAAGGACACCAGAGACTTCCCTCAGTTTGTAGGGGCTTAATCTTCTTACAGGCGGGCTGTGTGAGTCTCTCCCTTTTCTAACAGGCCATTTCTTAAACTTTTACCAATTTTACTTATGTGTGGGTTTTGTCAGTGCGTTACAGCAATAAAAAAAGACAAAACAAAAACAAACCACAGCAAATATGAGCAAAAAGAAAAGGATAAGTGTGTATTGTTGTAGAAAATACCAGCCATGGTGCTCTGTAACCTCACTATATTGGTTCTGAGCAGAGGTGGTACCTCAGAAGAGCAGAGGTAATCATGATGATAAAATAATCACTCTCAAATTCTCTTACTTCCTTGTTCATCATTTTGACCTGCCCACAAGTCTTCTGTGACTTATAATCTCAAACAATAAAGAAAGAGTGGTCACATGTTGTAACTCTAGTTCTGTAAAAGTGAATGTAGCACTGGTTTGATTCAAACGTGCGGTATTGTCAAAGGCCACACCGAGTCTTCAGCTAGTAGTGAAACATTAGGGGGCTTTGCCTTAGGTTACAGCAACCTCTCATGCAGGTTTTAGATAACAGTTGGTTCTTGGTGGAGGGCAGGGAAGCTCACTTGACCTGCTGATTCGACCAACACTGGCAGGTCCTACCTCACGAGAAACTGACAATTGGCATTGCGGATGCCAAGGTGTAATTATCATCGCCCGGCAGCAAGTCCTAGTTCTGTTCGTAGGTTGTTCAGATAGAGGGGCAAAGGGACAAGGAGCAGTGCTTGGACCAATCATCACCACTGTCCTCCCTGACATACAAAGGGGTTTTTTATGAGAGACTCCATAGATGAAATTCTTTGAAAATACTCTGCCCTGACATAGCCCAGTGGTGATCAGACCAGGGCAGAGTCTGACAGAGTCCTGGGACAAAGGGGCTCCAAGCTCTAATAGTTGTCTGTTTGAATGAAGTGCTCGGCAAAATGCCAGTCTTTTATTGCTGAATAACTGGCGATTGTGTCGAACAGCTAATTCCACTTAGCTGAGTGTGTCCGTGCAACTTTTTAGTGTGAAATGATGCAAAGAGGATAGGTGTAGCCATGCTGCACTAAAGGTTAAAGCCTGCTGATTTTCCCAGAGCCTAAACACAAGACTTATTAACAAGACGTATTAACATCATGATCTGTTGAGCAAAGTCTTTAGAAAAATGAATGTCTTAGATGCTTCTGTGTGGTGGAATAACATGAACTTATTGAGCAAATGTACTAATCATCCCCCTATACAACCTTCTCACAGTAAAGACACGGTTGAGTCTGAATCTTTTACTTCAGAGGTGCAAAATATTTTAATGCACTCTTTTCTAAAGCCCGTAACAGACTTCTCTGAGCAGCATGTAGATCAAAGTGAAAGAGGTGTTTATGCTTGTACAGATTTTAAAGGAGCAATTTTGTTTTCCGTTTCAAACCCGCCTCCCAGCAGTAGTTGAATAAACAGATCAGCTTGCTTGACATGCAGATCTACGCAAAGTTAAGATTAGGGAGCTGTGCACACTGGGTCCTCTATAAGCCTTGTTGACCTGCGTCGTTTGACCTGCAGGTTTCTACATAGGTTCTCCAAGCTGTTTTTGTGTGAAGCAAAATTCCAGCTAAAGTCTAAATCATTAGTTAACTGAGAAGCAAAAACAACAACTCCTTTCATTTTCAAAATTGTGCATTTTGTTTGGTGTGCAGATCTATTGTATCTAAACAGTAAAAAAGAAGCTCTAACAAATATGGGGGTTTGTGTGGAGAAGCCTGGCTTCGTATTAAACATTCAGCACAGTGACAAAGCGTAGATGCCATACTGATAAGTGTCAGACCTGCCACACGTTACGGGTTACTGAATTGGGACTGTCTGTGTCACTCTCCCATGTCTCTTTCACTTTCTCATAAAACAACAAGCTATTTGCTACGCAGCCAGAGCGTAAACATCATTGTCAACAGATCTCAGCATGTGTCTTTCAAACACTGATCAAATGGGTTTGGAGACGTGGATTCCCTAGGAAGTGTACATTGCTTTTTGTTATCCAATTTGAGCAGTGGGTATAATACACCTCGGTATGAAATTGGAATTATCAGTGTCGCCAGAAAAAAAAAAAGGGATCTCATGTTGTGCTATAGATACAGTGTTTGAAGGAGAGTAGGCTGAAAGTGATGTAGTGTGACAAAACAAATACAGAAGATATGCCACAAGGGAGCACTATAATAAAAGAACTGCTGAGGAGAGGGGGAGAATATGGTTAGCTTGAGCACACTACAGTAAGACGGTTGTGGTGTGAGTGTGTGTCATGTTTGCATGGGTGAGCCGAGTGTGTGTTGTTGCTGCTTATAGGGCCTGAGCCAAAGAAGATGCGGCTTGAATTCTTGTTGCTCGATCAAAGTCCCCAGAGTAATCTCTCATAAGAACAGAGCACGGACAGGCAGGAGGATGCCCATTTCATTCTGAAGTGTATTAAATCCCTACACTCACAAACCAGTATACCCCCACATGGCAATGTAATTTCGGAGGGGATGTGGATACAACAAGCAAAAAAGAAGGAGAAAAAGGAGGTATTCATAAGGTTGGTGTTGACACTAAACCAAGATTGGAATGAAGAATAAAGGATAGCAAAACGGCTCAGTGATTGGCCAGTGGAGGAACTCCCCTGTGTCCGAGCAGATATGTCTCTCCTTCTCATCACGACGGGGCAATTTTGTCCCGGTTATAGCTCCTCCATCTTCTCCCAAGCTACTCCTTATTTCAGCATTTCAATTTCCTCCCTTGTGCAAGCATCGAGTGCTAACCTACTTCAGACTTTCTCGCAGATGAGATGGAAGAAGAAAAGACGAGAGTGAGCAGAGACGAGGAACTGCTGGGCTCTCAGCTCAGTCCTGCTTCCGGTTTCCCCAAGATGTGGGAACGCAGATTCAAAGAGAAAAATATCCCCAAAGATGATGCTGTGGTTAGGATCCCTGCCTCACGAACTACATATACCAATGTTGGCAAAAGACTGCCTACTGAGATAACTTCCTCTCCTGTGTCTCCTCTCTTTTAAGGCACTCTCAGCTAAATTTAACTCTAAATAAGATTCGACGGTTTGGCGAGTAGCTGAATAGAGATAACCATAATATTTTTCCTGAACACATGAAAGTGTGACTATCTCCGTCAGTCCTGCTAAACCAATTAAACCAATTAATGCCCACAAGATCTGAACTGTCATTAATTATCCATTCTTGAACAATCAGTCAGTTTTAGTGCCCCAATAGTAACCAATCTGTTAGCGTAAATGAGCTCGGTGACATCTGCAATCTACCTTTGCTGTCATCTGCTCTGCACTGACGTGTCATCAGATGATACAGTCACAGAGGAAATAACCCTGACATGAATACAGTAAGCATCCTGAAGGCTCAGAGCAATAGGAAAAATTTTCCTTTCTCTGTGTCTTTATACCCTTAAGTATTAGTGTGCACATTAATCATTTCCATTGTCATTCATCTCCCTTTCCACAATATGCTTGTCATAGGCACTATAATCCCTGCCTCTCCACCTTTCTTGGTTTCATCTTTCATAGTTCTCACTTCTGCAACCCATCCACACTATCTTTGCGTCATTCTCTCTCCATTTCCATTTTTCTCTGACTGTTTTCAATGCATCATATCTTCCTCCACCTCATCTCTTTTACCCGCCCAATGCCTTCTCTTCCACTTCGACACACAGGAAAATCTCTTTTTCCCTGTTGCCTGATGGCAATGAAACATTTATCCACTTCTGAGACGTCTCCCCCCTGAGGTCCCCCTGAAATTGTCCTTCAAAGGCTTCTGCACAAGCGTTTTGTACTGCCTTACGTGTCCCCTAAATGACAACAAGTAACTTGAGAATGAAGGCAAATTTGAGAACAAAGATACAATCTAAAGCTAATTTGAGTGTGTAATACCAGGGAGGACTGAACCCCTAGCTGTTTATGCTACTGCTAGATGCGCAGACCTTAATTGTATAAAAATGCTAACAAATTCTGCAAACTGGCGTAACTCTTTATTAAGTTGTAGGGAACTACTGAGAATTTTAAAACATACATCAGGGCTATATGTCTTCATTCATGTTGCCAAACATTAAAGATCCAGTAAATCACTATGTTAACAAAAGCACTTCTGTCAGTCCACTGCAGGTTTCCAGCTGTAGTTATAAATGAAACCTGACTTTTTTAAGGGGAATTCAGAAAAAAACTGTGCAACTGATCTCCTGTCAAATGTATAAAAATACACATTATAAAAAGACTACCACTGTTAAATTCAAAATATATGCAAATCCTAGTCTTACAAAAACACTCATTCATTAAACACGCACATCTGCATGGCTGTGCATGCACTCTAGCTGTTGTTGCGCACTACTACTGAAAGAATAACACAATGCAAGATGTCAGCCAGCACCTTGCATTGTGGACTGAACTCCCTTTGGATCCAACCCCTAGCCTCCATCACTTCATAAGTGTGATGCATGAGACGGGTAGAAGTAAGATGGAGGCCACTTCTCCGCTTTCACAAAACCATTTGGGACCATGAATGTCCTCATACCTGCTGCCACAGCCTCAGAGTGGTGCCCGAAGTGATGCGAAGGTACTCTCCCCCTTTTCTAAAAGTGGGACATTGCTTTTCCCCAGAGAATGTAAGCTCCCAGCAAGTGCCTGCTTCTTTTCCTGAGCTCTAGTGTCTCTCAAAGTCTGCCCGACACTTAAAAGATTTGGGCCTTCGACTATCAAAGGGTGGCATAGCTGGGACTGTGGGAGAGCCACAGCTTCAGCCCTGAGTTTGATCTAGCCTGGGGCAGTATGGGTCAGCCTCCTAGATTAGGTCTGCTTAGGGGAAACATTGCCTCAGATAAACCCTGGGAAATTCAGGTAAAGCAAATAAGTCCTTCTAGCAGTTTCTTGGCCTAGATAGACAGCTATAGGTCAAGGGTCTGAATTCATTACGAGCTAACAGATGCTTTCTGCTGGTATTATGCTGACTGTGGGTGTAAGCACCGATGCCGAAATTGTAAACTTGATCTCCTTCCCCAATCTTTGTCTTATTTCCACAATTTGAAAATGAATGCAACGCACGCAGAAACCTGCATTCTTTGATTAAGCAAGTACAATATATGTAGTCCATTTCGGATGAATATTAAATCACGAGCAATCAATAAATGCAGAGAACACTCTGGTGTTGTCTTGATCAATGATGAGGTACTGTACATGAGAGGAAACTGAAAGATAAAAGAATATGAACTGGGTGAGAAAAAAAAGGCATAACAGCATTATCTTCTATCCTTGAAAAGCCTGGTCTCAACCCTGGCTTACAGAATAACATGAGAACAACTCCAACATCCACCTTTCTTTCTAGAACACAGTGGAACATGCTGCACTCTCTCAGATCAAAACTGCATCGAATCCTAATGACCTCTCTGAGCTGTACTAGTCTGAATCCCACTGAAACTACACAGCAGCGAGAGTGTAAGCGTGCAAAGTGAGCAAATCCTTCTTCTCACACTCCGCCCTCCTCACTAGATGCAACCTTTAGGAATTCAGCATCTCTCCCCATCATCAAACAGATTCATATGAAATCAAGCTGAGGGTTTTGTGGCTTCTTAAATTCTCAAAGGATAAAGCCACTGTCCTTTGTCAGGGTTGCTGTGGTTTCACTTGCCTTTCTTTGTTTCCAAAAACAGTTATAGGCTGTGAAACAGTTATAGTTATAATCCAGACATGTAGTGCACAAACATTAGGGATTGACATAAACTTTAACCCAAAAAAATGATACCACTTCCTAACCTAACCATATCCACTGATATATTACATATGAAATACATATGAAAAGAGCATCAGGAGGAGAATTCAGTTCAGGTAAACAGGTAAATCATTAGACTCAATAGGTAAATCAAAGTAATCTGGCACACACATACACATGGTCGAACAACAATAATTCTATTTAACATCTGTGTGCTGGATGTCCCATACGAATTGAATACCTCTATCTGTCTCAGTCTCCTATAGGTTCAAACATGCCAACGTAATAAAAATCACTATTATGGCCACTATCAAAAACATGGCAGTCAATGACAGTTAATCTATATCTGTGAATTATTCCACCATTAATTAACCAACTCATGGAGAAAAAAAAAAAAAAAGAAGTTGTTAGGGATCTAAACACTGACTGACGGCGGCTGCACTCAAATACAACAGTCTCCATGGCAACAGAAGACCAAATTGCTCTTCCTACCCTATAGCAAACAGCGGAGAGCCACAGAAGAGGCACGAAGGAAGAAGTTCCTTCATTAAGGTTTAACTAAGATGCCATTGACATTTAACACACAGCCCATGCCTATGGCCACACACTGTTGCTATAGAGGGAACTATGGCTTAATGGCTTTTATTCCCAGTGTAAGAAACACATGCAGGGTTGTAAATGGTGAGGAAACGCCATTCCTGTCAATACAAAAGTAGGTATGGCAGTCAGTAGTATATAGAAATATATGTGGTAAAATCCATCTAATTTGTTTTTCTATTCGTGTGAAAAACATGTATGAAATGGGAATCGTGTATTTTCAGTCTTTGATTAAATAAGGACCTTAACTAAGATATATTTCTCTGGAAATTAGAAACGTTTTAAACAGCGCGATATCTCCAGGGGTAAAGGTTATTCTGTTCAAATGTTTGTGGTGTGCAAGATTGCTCTCTCTTTGCCGAGAGCAATGTGGATGAAATGGAGTGGATGGATACATAGGTATGTACAAGCAGCTTTAATAGTAAGAAAACAAGTACACTTACCTACATCAAGGGCAGCAGAAGAGAGGAGAGAAAATACAAGTAAAACCCTTGGGAAAATATTAGAAATGATCACAGATGTGTGCAGCTTCCCATTATCAGTTTTTGAGTTGACACTTCATAGAGCAGTGCAAAAAAGTGAAATGAGTATCGTGGCTTTGTCAGTCATGCTGTTGTCAGTTCACAGATAACGTTCTGTCTAACAGTTAATTAATGGGAGCTGAGTCCTAATGGGATGTTGCTGATGATGGACCACACAAATTTGAATACAGATGCATAAAGAATACCTCAGGGGATAGAATCAAACACATTTTCAAGATAAACACTACAAATTAATACTTTCAAATAGGTATTCTAACGATTTACAGGCTCCCTTCTACATGACGGTGGTTGATCAGTAGTGCTCTACTCAAAAAGCCGGCGGGGAACGTATACATCATGTGGATTTACTTGCAACCATCAAAAAATATAGATGCTGGGGATCACATTTTACAGCATGATAGGATTCCAGGCCCAGCCAGGCAGCCAGGAACCAAAGTGAAGAGAGTTAAGTGAGTGGATAGGGTGAAAAATGACATCCGCATACCTGTTCGCTACCATACATCATTCAGTGGGCAGTTTTTCGATGGAGTGTGAAAAGAGGGAATGGAGACATTGGGCGAAGGCGGTGTGAAGGTGTGTATGTGGGTCAGTGGATTGGTGAGGTTGTGCACTATGCCTCTTGTGAAGAGCCGAGACCTTTCACAAGGCACTGTGCGGATAGTCATTCGTCCGGGATGAGGAATACTTAATTACTATTCACTATTAGCAGTATTGAATTTTCTTACTTTTCCTCGAACTCAGAGGCAGGCGGCACGGCGCAGAACATTACCTTCAAAGGTCACGAAGATAAGCCTGAGTAATTATTTTGTGGGTTTATGGGTGATAAGCACCTTGCATGTGACTCAAGAAGCAAATTAAATCAAACCAATCATAGACAATAACATAACAATAACAATTAATCAGCAGAGTTATTTTGTATACGTTTGATGTGGCAGCAATCATTAATAGTGTGTGGGCTCTGCATCCTAACAAGGACGAACAGTACCAGGGCTAACTGAACACCCACGTAACAAAAAAATAATACAAGTAGTTGAGTGAAAAATCAACAGTCCCTTGGTGCTACTTCTTATCATCTCTTTTATATATCCCATTCACCTCACAATGCCCTGGGACATTTGCAAATGTTTTGCATTTAAACAAAATTATTTATTTGAGTCCATATCACACCCTTATGACTTCAGTCTCTGATTATTCTTAAAGATATATTTTCTCTATGAGAAAATGTTCTGTTTCAATTTAATATCAAATCATTTCCCCCTGATGTGGTTGACTTTACAGGTCTTCATTAAAAAGGCAATAAAGCACAGCTTGCTTCTCAAGGAGGCAATACACAATTCATTACTGCAGTATGAGGAAAACAATAATATTAAAATGATAACAAGTGATTTGTCCTTTTTTTTTTTTACCACTTGTAAAGCAGCTTTGCCAACAACTAAAATATACAATTCATGTTAAGCTGTTGAGTGTCAAAGAACAATGACTTAGCCTGCACTGACTGCCAGTAGCTGCAGTGATTTGCAGCTATACAGCACATGCTCAACTGAGGAGTCGCCTTCCATAAAAAGCCTCCTGTGGTCTGAGAGAGAACACGACAGAGCGTTAATTACCCGGGCAACACTGGAGAACAAGGTAAAAGGCGTGTTAATGAAATACTAATAAGGTTCCAATTTGGGTCCTTCGGCTTTGCCATCCTCTAAAGTGATCTCAAGGACTTTAGTTCCTTCCGTAGCTAGTCTCTGTTATTGCTAATTACCATCGTTCACATGACAGAAGGCAGTTTAGAAACCATTATTTCTGGGGAATGAATCCTTTGTGTGCTGTCCTTTGATGGAGGACACCCAAGTCGGTTTACTGGATGTCAGAACTGAGGGACAAGGGAAAACGCTAAACCCCCGAAAACTCTTGAAACTCCTAAAAGAGAGAATGAGTTCATTGTGTGCCAGACATTTTGCCTCCTCCATTCTCTCATTTAACAGTTGGAGAACAACCTAGTTTGGGTTCTCAAGAGGGATAATGTTTATGTTTTAATGTGGCTACTTTGGACAGCTACAGTATTTTTTTTGGAAAGTTCAGTCAAGTAAGCACATGTCCATTTTCCTTACAACTAAAGAAAATAACCGGGTTGAGCTGGTGTTGTGGGGTGTTCAGAGTTGTCTGGTACCTGTAAATCTAAGGTTAGGATCTTCAAGAAAGGTAATGGAATTTCCACTATGGGCGCCCTGTAGGACCAAACAGCCATTTCACAAGACTGTTCGCTGCACTGAGCCACAGACTGATAACATAAGTCAAAAGAAAACTCTTCAAGTGTTGGCGAGCAGCAAGTAGAGGGAAAGCAGACAGGGATGGGATATATTCTCAAAGACATTTGAAGATACAGCAATTTCTCTGAGGCAATCATTTGATGCTCTCATTGCATGAGGGCTGAGTGTCACTACTTTTGCGCTCCCATCACTCAAGTGCATCCAGCACTCCAAGAAATTGATTGTTGGAGGATAGGGCTGGAACAGTGCACACATACAAAAGTACACATCTAGTCTGGAATAAAACTGTTGCTCTCAGCACTCAGATCAGCCCATGAAACACTGTCTGAAAATGGATTTCTTTTTTGATAGTTTCAGTATTAGCACAGCGTTGAAAATACAGTCAGTTTATGTTATCACCACTTGGTAAAGTTAGAATAGATTACCAGTGACTAAATGTCACACTGAACACAAAAAAAAAACACAAAGGAAGAAAGAGAAACATTGTAAAGTGCAGGCTAAAAGCTTTTAAGATAAAATTGGTAAAGAAAACAATGTCTGACATTAACATATTGATTTATATGTGTCTATACTCATGTCTGGCAGACCCTTAACAGCTGTCATAGTATCTGCTCATATTACACAGAAGCTGAGCACTGTGAGTGTCTTGATGCGTACAGCTCCCTCATATCAGGTATAGAGGCGGATTAGTTGAGCAGATTCTTTGCATTATCTGAGCATGCCCCCTATAATCGTTGCAGACACCACTGTGGGTTTTATTTTTCCAGATCTCAAAGGAGACAATCAAAGCACTCTGTATAGAAATGATTTAAGGTCAGCAGAGGTTTAGTGTTAATGAACATCTTTTAATTATTACTGTAGTCGTATCAGAAAAAAAATGCTTGAAATAGATAAATTCCTCCAAAGCATCACATGAAAAGGGGTATTAGCTGTTAGACTCAAACAGCAAATCCAGAGCTGGTACAAGCTCTTACAAGTGCTGAATGTCACAATCAATGCTAGTGCGTCACAATGTTAGAATATTCCACTGATTTTCTGTAGAAAACAACGGACTGAAGCCTGAAACCTTGTAACACTGTGTGCTACTCGAAAGGAAAAATGTACTGCAGTAAGATGTAGTATATAGTAAAAGACGCTCTGGCAGTGTATGATTGGAGAACCTGCCTTGTTTGTTAGCACTGCTTGTGTTTCTTCACCCCAACTAATAAAATGGTAAGCTCAGTTTCTCCATATGATTACATCCTAAAATGGTAGGCAGGTGTTTTGCCTCCATGCTACTTTTAGAAGTCTAATGAAATCTTCCTTTCTTTTGCAAAAATAATATCATTGTACTCCTTTGTCTAGAGTAGAAGCATTCTTCCTCTCTTTTTCTTTCTTTCCCACCCTCTACATCTGGAGTATTACTCTTAGGCAGTCACCGAGACCGCGTATGTAGTGCTTGCACAGCAGTGGTCGATAATAGCTATGATGATAATGGGATTCTGGCCACTATCACATTACCCACAGCTGATGGCATAAAATGTGATTATCGTTTGCCTTTTTTTTTTTTCTATGGCAAATGATAATAATGCCAGTACAGCTGTCTGTGTTATCATTAGTAATTCAGAGTGTTAAGCATCGTGATGGATGGCTTGGGACGGGATCCTTCTGTATTTTTTGAAAGTAACAAAAAAAACCTGGCAGATTTTCACTTTGTCAGACTCATGGTGGTATTTGGGGAGAAATATTTAATCCCAGACAGTTTGTGCTAGATAGAAAATAGCGCCTACCAAATGGCTCCATATACTATACTGAAGTTTGGTACACTTGGTATTAGTTATACATTTGACTTCAGCTCACCCAGACATCATTCAGTAACTCAATGACTAGTTGAAGGTTTTCCCTGCTTGATTAGATTGAGTAAACATTCAGCCCTAATTGATGGAATAAACACCCAATTTTTTAGTACACAGGGAACATGATCAACGCTGGTCAGTAATTAGGAAATCCCAATTTAATGTTAACGTTTGATGCCTTTGCTTGTATATTTAAAAGGGCCACAAGTTAATAAAACTCTTCATATCAATTACAACAGAAATGTCATTTGAAAGAAGAAGTCGTCTACATTTCTGGCATTTATCATCTACCATCAGTTTTTTTTCTTACTGTGTCGCATTTGGCAACCAATGAGGTGAAAAAGAAGTGAGGCCCATTTCTCAAAGGCATCTTAAATCTAAGATAATTGCAATCCATCCAATGACTGTTATTAAACTTAAAGGATCCACAAATAATTGTAGCTTTAGAAACCCCTTCGACATGATAGTGAATGTTCCAGACCTTTCTGCTCCTTCTGTTAAAACCTTTTAACCAAAGTTGTATCAACGCCTCTGAACAAATGTGGTATTTGATGAGTAAGGATATTTAATATTAAGAAAAGTAGATGTATCATATTTTCTGGTGTGGGACCCTGAATGGAGGTTGTAAAACAAAGTCAAATAAAGCTCCTCTCTCCCCTGAACAGCTTACACAAGGCCTTTTAGTTCAGTGACATGCCATCTTTATCGTGTTTGCTTTCTCTTCTTAAATCATTGCTGAACCACTGGACATTTAAGACAAGCCTCTATTTTTGTTTTGAGGAATGGCATTTAACAGGGAAAGCATTTTGGATTATTGAAGAGATGCTGCCTAAATTGTTTGTCAAGCCAGAGGGCGTTTGGTTGGTTTGCTCTCTAAAGCAATTCTCTTGTGCTCTCCCAGCATGATATCTACACAACACTTGGCTGCATGACATTGGACTTGCTGGATTTGAATATCTGCAAACTCGTCCTCCAGGCGGGAGAGGAGGGAAGGCCTTCTGTCTGTTCAGTGCCCCCATTTGAACAGTAAAAAAAAGCATTATTTGACCAAAAGAAGAAGGTGAAAAGAGCAAGAGGTCTTACATAGAGCAATATGGATTATCTGTTTAACCATCTGTACTCAAACTAAACTGATTAATAGCTCAATATTAGCATCAGTTTGCATTCACGAAATGGCTGAGACATAAACTTCCATTGAAACAGACAGTTGGGGAAAAAAAGGGTACATTTCTTTTCTTTATCTGTCTGCTTGTACTATGAAATTCCACACCATAGTTGTGCTATAGGCTACATCTCATGTGCAGGCTTATCTTGCAAACTCATTTTAACTCCAAGAGCTCTTTAGAAATTGCAGGAGAACTTCTACTGCATCCTAAATGTAGCATCTATAGGTTTTTTTCTTTCCTAGAGAGCTGGGAAGGAAGAGATGGGCATCCGCCTAGTTTGCATTCTGCACAGGCTGGACGATTCAGGGCCTGTCAGGCAAGAGCTCTCTTCATCTGAGGTGCCTTTGAGGGCTTGGGAGAAAGAGACGCATGTGAGGAGTTCTGAAGGAGGGTGAACTTCACACTCGCCTAATCTCTACTCTGGATCTGTCTGTCGTTCAGCGGAAGCGCCAGCCAGCGGACCTGGCACTAATTCAATCACTGATTCTTGATTGACAGGGGAGTGTGCTGTAGCCCAGGGGAAGCGAAAAAAGTCCCTTTTGTCCTTAGAGAAAGATAGAGGGGAGAAAGGCTGTCTCCCTTCAGACTGAACCACACCAGCGAGTGCCATCTGTTGGAGCCAGAGCTCCGAAGATCAAATAAGGTTAGAAGAGAAGCGAGACTGCAAAACTTGCTAAAGTATTGAGCATTAGTGAGGTTTTCCAAATTTAACCAAGCGAAACCAACCTGGCAAATAGAAAGTATGTTTATATACAACTAATTTGCTTTGCCAAATATATTTTGAGGGACTATTGATTGAAGTACATTCAGTGGCAATGTATTCTAGACACGGAAGTGCTGCGTTATTGTACCACTCAGAAGCTGTAGAAAGGTGGTTCAAAAGGCAACTTTGACTATGGAGATTGGTGTTCGGTTGCTATGAGCAGAAAAAGTAAGAAAGAGTTGTCACACACACACACACACACAATTAAGTGATGCATACTGTAAGTTTCCAGTACAACAAAAAAACAATGATATTGACATCCACTTTTGGCACACATACAGTCCACTCTCACTCATTTAATCGTAAGTATATAATGGTTACAACAGCTTATTACTACACGTAATACTTCTATTGTTATTAGTGTATTCTATTATTAAAAACAAAAATAAACACATAAAAAGAATCACATGGCTGACCAGGTGGGACCAACACAAACATATAATTGGGCATAAAATTGAACCTGATCGTCTAAATACTTACAGACACTGAATTAAGCCAAATGGTTATCTCTTGCCCCACTATTAAATTTGAATGGTGCTCCTCCAGAGAGTGACAATATTAGAGGAATAATTCAAATCTTATGAATAATTAAAAATAAAGTTATCAAACTTTTTTTTTTCTCTTTCCTTTCCTCAATCTCACAAAATCTGAATTATGAATCAGAGAGGCTGTCACACTGCTCATATGCACGCCGTCTCTATCAGTTGTCTAAAATACTGATTGGTTGGAAACTAAAGTCATATGCTAAAACTGAAGGTGAATATTATGGATGAAGAAAGTTTACAGACACTACCTTATGTATAACAAATACATATATAACATGTTTGCACTTGAATATCTATCACATGCTGACGGTCCCCTGGGCTCTGTCTTTCAACTTGTTTTGCTACATATGACACAAGACACAGCAACAACATCTTATGCCATAGGTTCTCTGCATGACATTAATATGACTGTCACTCATATAGGCACTTGCCAAACTGTGTTTACAAATACATCATGATGCTTATTTTAAACTACTCGTCGTACCCGATTCTGTTGCTGAGTGATGCGTCAGGCTTCTTCGACGTATCGCTATCATGTCTGATCTGACATTGTGGATCCATATCCAGGGGAAGTGTGCTGTGTTTGGTTCTAATGAACACATGTTGTAAGACTTTTGACAAAATCCGAAGATGTAACTTTATTTTAGAGGAGTTGAGGTAGACGTGCAACTTTTTATTTCACTGGTTTCATTGTGAGCAGAGGAAAATTTAATGAGGATCTAGTATTCTGGGGTCTTTTCAGGGGATGCAGTATATTATTCTTCCCAAGACAACAACGCTTCCTGGGTACAGAACATTCTGTTTGTAACAGTGTCTCTGTTCCTGGCGGTGACTTCAAACATATTATCTGTGCTCTTGATACAGTAGAGAATGCACGAGCCCAAGAATCGGTGCCACCAACTGGGGAAATAAAACTGTTTACAGTGAAATAAGCAAATTATGTTCTGTACAAACATATGCTGTTCCATCAAGTGCACGACTATTACTGGTTGGTTGACTGAATGAGAGCAAGAGAGATACAGTGAGCTTGTGCAGTGGACAGCAGCTAGATGGAACAGAAAGTTAAACAGAGAGGGCCAGGTAGGTGAGTGGAGCTGCTTGTGCTAATGACTGTCCTGTGCTTTTGGGGAGACGTGAACGGTCGGTCGAAACAGCTCAAAAGTTGCCCCATCAGTGATGCAGAGTGTCACCTCTACCAGGGGATATGGAGAAGCAGCCTCCTGGCCCCGTAATGGGCTCCAGGATTGGTGATAAAACAAGCATCAATATCCTGGGACTGTTTAACGACCAAGTCTTTTGATCTGAGGAGAGGAAGACTGATGAAGATTCATGCCGATGGAAGTAAGCCATCTCGGGGTTTTATCATTACCACTAGTTGCGATGAAATCATTTTTTATGGGTGATCTGATAGAGTCAAAGCCAGAGTGAATCATCTGCTGGAGCCTACTAGTATTTTCATACTTACGTTATTTTTCATTATGCTGCAATTAATCTGGATTCGTTCAAGCAATTTAATTGATTTGATTTATTGAGGGGCACTGACTTAGCTTCTAGAATGCTAAATGTATTTCTATGAGACAGCAACTCCTAGAAATGAAAACACTGGACGTAGTTCAATGAAAGTTTTTCAGAAAATGACCACATGTATTCCACTCCTGTTAAACTGCAGAATCCAAGTGTTCTTTTAACAAACTAATGCTGAACACTAATCTCTAAGCACTATGTCCAATCCTAATCCTCAGTCATGACTCGCTATTACAACCCACATCACCTACTTCATGTTTTCACAAGCTACAACAAGGATGATACTGAGACTCTAGCAGCTATATTTGAGTGTTGGCACTTCAGGTTACTGCTAAAAAAGCTTATTCTCTGTGCACTTTCACTTCTGTGTTGAGGGATGTTGGCACCACTCGCTTGACTCACTTGCACCGACATGAGAGCACAACCTGATCAGTATTCTCCAATGAGATCCCTTTGTTGAACACGGTATGCTGTCTTCCACTTAAATGGGTTGAGAAAACTGAGCTAGAGAAACCTGGTGGACACCGAACACAAAGCCACAGAAACCGGAGTCCTGTGTAGTTATGTTAAGTCTGGTTCCCTTGCTCACAAAATCGGTCATGGCTTTGCGCTGCAACTTATCCGAGCCATGAATTTTAATCCTTGAAATGTGCTACATGCAGAGATTAAAATTTATATTAAAGGTTGTCTGAAAATATTTACTTGTATAATTTTCAGCACATATTTGTTTAAATCTATACAGGAACAGCCATTTACTTCCGCTTGGAAGCAAACACCCAGAAAAGGGAATCCATGAAATGTTTCTTCTCAAATATGTACTCAAATACTGGATTTATGCAGAATGCATTGCCAGTGTTGCATAATGCATTGCACTTGTCTAGTTTAAGAAATGCAAATCACCTCAACTTGATGGAATCCACTCAAGTTGATGGAAACCTTCCAGAGGCATGGCTATGCCATATTTGTGATTCTTCAAACGTTACTGATGCAGCAAAAGCAAAAGACAGAGAGAAAGATACAGGTAGGGGGTGGAGAGGCAAAGAGAGGGAGGGTGGGAGGGAGACATGAAAGAGTGAAATGACTATAAAGTTTGCCTTGTAGAATATGACACCAGCCAGCTGTTACTGGCTTTCCCTCCCACTGTTATTAAACAAGGGATAAAAGATGTTGTGTACTGCCATGTGTACACTTATAAATGAGCTCAAAGAGGCCATTTTGCAGCCGTTTTGCAGGGTAATATCCTATTCATGCGGGGTACCATTCTCATGCCTTCTTAGAGCGTGTATTTTTTGTAAAAAAAAAAAAAAAAAAAAAAAGCCTGGTCACATAAAATAAAAAAATAAACCACTCAGAGCACTGGTTGGCTTTTAAAGCCCCCAAACTGTGAGTGCTGTGAATACTGTTGTCCCTGATATACTGGACTGAAAGCAATTTCTGAGCTCTTTAATAGAAAGTAAGTGATAGAGAGAAGCTATTGTGCCTCAGTCAATCAAAAGAAATTTAAGGTATATGCTAAGCTTTACTGTTTGCTTCAATGAACAAACCACCATTACTTCAAAAGCATCCAAACAGCTGTTCTCTGCTTGTTGTGACATAAATCACAGTGCCATTGCCCTCCATAGTCCCTTCTTCTGCTTATGTTAGAAACTATCAGGCATCTTCATCGATCAGAGGCCATAATCCATCATAAACTATTTGGCATTGTCCACTTTCTGCAGGCAGTGCAGACGCTCACTTGTTATTTCAGTCAATAACTTCTGTAACAGGTAGTAAGCTTCACATTGTACTTGTATCAATATTTGTGGAAAAACATCATAAAGTACATTGTTTAGGAATCAATAGCTTTAAACTTTTATCTTTGATTACACAAACTACTGAGACAGCTGAGCTGGATTGTTGCCAATAGCTGAGCTTATACGGGGACAGTGGCCTATTTAAATTGAAAATGTCATATAAAAAACAAAAATGCTAAAGGGTTTAAGTATAATGGAGAAATATAAGAGGCAGAAAATAAACAGCAATCCCCAGCAAGAGTGCTTGATATGATGAGTTGACAGCTGCTTGACAATTTATTGAGAATCCCCAAGATGTTTCACTTTTCAATTTCCCACTAACTGGACAATTGGAGGAGGATGACAGAGAGCGACAGACATCACTTTGAATAAAGACTGGGTGACAGTTCCTTCCTTTGAACCTCAGGCCCAGCTCCTCCTAGACTCTTAACCTCTTGGTGAAAAAAAGGTTCAAGCAGCTGAATCGATAGCAATTTAGGGCAACACTCTTGTCACTTCCTTCTTCTTCATCTCCAACCACCCAGACTGCACCCTGGGAGACAATTTGCTGTGCGACATTGCTCTGATAGGACAACAAAGAATGCCCAGGACAAATGGCTCTTTGGAGGAAATTGATGGGGCTCTGATCAGACACTTCAGCTGATAAACATGTTCCATACCACTGAGCCTTAGAGGATGCTGTGTTTTCTTTCTCTGTTCACATGCTTTGCTTTCACAGGTGAAAACATACAGTGGAGGTATAAGTAATAATAACGAATCCAAACCTATGTATCTGTTATTTTGTAGATGCACAATATAGAATTTTTAATTCGGATAATGTGTAAACCATTACAGAGAGGTGAAACTGCACCCGGTGGACTGATGTTTTCCCATTTAGGAATTGAAATACAGTGGCTTTCAAATATGAGTTTTCCTATGACACACTCTGCACAACCTGATATGGTTAAACTTTTTAAATGAAGCAAGGGCATTTTAGTTATGGCTGTGCTTCCAGAGGGCTATTTTCTATGGGAGTTCAATTTTAGTGCTTTTCCTCTCTTCTTTTATTAAGAAAATAAGCATTTCGACTACCTCTTTTCTTCTCTTTGCCATATTCTATTGCCATATATCCCATTACACCCTTTATCCCCCCAGTGTTATCAGAGCTTAAAAAAAAAAAACATCTTTCATTCATACATTTCAAATGCCATCATGTCGAACCACCATATCGAACCAATCCAACTTCCCTGCAGTTGGCTGGTGGATGCTGATATTTAAATACCATTGATGGACCTGCCATTCTGTCCTACAGAGCAGAAATTGCATGGCCCACCTGCTAATCCATCACCACCATTATCTTCAGTGTCCTGGGAGAATAAGCTGAGAATGAGGTTCCATCATTCACCTGCTGTCTGTCCACCATTGCCACAATCTAAAATCTATCCTGTACTAACTCCACTACTATCATAATGGGCCTTCGCTTTATAGAGACAGTATAGCTTTTATGGATATATCTATACTTTATATATAGTTTTATATATATATATATATTTTTTTTTAAATAATAGGTTCATAATAAATATTGTTTTCCTTCCTCATCAGTATATAATCTGATTTGAAGAACTGAATTCAAGCCTGACAAGTCTGTCCAGTTATTAATGGATCGGCTGAGTGTGGCACAAACAGGTCAAAGCTATGTGAAGAGAAAACTGTATTTGCCGTAGGATAAACTCAAACAGCCCTTATATCATATGATTGTATGACATCTTAACAGGGGCAGGAGTAAGTCAAAGAAAAGAATCATAGTCGTTTGATAGGCTTCATATCTAACAATTCCTGGCAGATGGGTCTCAGAACATATTATTGCCATTAGCAAATACATTTCACTAAAGTAGTGTTTAATAAATCACCAGACATGCATGGATTCATTTATTTCATTTCAATGCACGCCAAGTTTCAGGTATTCAAGGCTGTCACAGTGAAACTACTTGGTTTCTGTTCTTTCCATGTGCCTTATGTGAACAATTTGTGTTTGGTATTTCAAAGCAATGATGATAAAATTGATTTCTGCTCAGAATTGCATAACTAAAACCTTGGTTTGCTCCATAGTCACTGAAATAGAAGCTCTGCAGGCTGCGAACGTTTTAAATTGAGGCCCCAGTGTCCTGTGGACTGGCCTGGTCAGAGCTAATTGAAAGCTACTACCCTTTTGAAAAAGAACATTATTTGTCTCCACATTTGGAGCCGCTATGCGTGAACAGCCTTAAAGGTCAGCCAAATGATCCAAGCTGTCACTTTGGGTTTTTACCACTTCAGATAATCATTGGCTAATGTTGCGGTATGGAGAGACTATAAGGAAATACTGTTTAAATTTGTATTTTAAAGGGAGGGTTGGCTTCCCTAAGCTTGTTATAATGTACTGTTGATTGTTTTAGTGTTTTTATCATTATATATTTTTTTTAGTTTAGTAGTGTGAAGCCATGAAATAAGCAGAATAATGTACAGTGAGAGGCATCCATTATTGCAAAATGAACCTTTCAGAATGATTCAATACCCCTCCGCCCCCACATCATCCTGTCGGGCTTCATTTTGCAATAATGGCCGCCTCACTGTCCATTATCCCTTACTTGTAATGATTTTAATAAGCTGTGCAGCTTTACAGCCACACTTAGATTTGAACTTAGCAAGATTTCTTTTTCTATAATCCAGGTGTTTTATTACCTTGGATCAGAATATGGGCTGCGGCAGGGGAATGGGTCCTAGATTTGCATTTATTGTCCAAAAGAAATTCTGTCACTGAAATTTTAGTTTAAAGTTGAATCCAAACAGTCTCCCAAGTCCAAGACAATGTGCTTAACACACCACTACATCTTTTGAGCGTCTCTTCCTCTTGATTTGAAGCATCAGACAATAAGCTGTTTTAAGTTTACTGTGATTCCATTATATTCTTTCTGCAGAATACTGACCTCTTTATACCTTTAACTGTCATGTGAGAAGGCAAAGCTGTAAGTTAACCCAACTTTTTTCTGCTCTGAAACATTTACACATACAGACTGAAATAATAAATGTAATAATGTCATAAAATATATATTAACTCATGCATTTTGTATCAAGTTTTTTTTTCGTAATTAAATTAATCACTACGATTATACCAGCTCCCAGAGATTGCTCTCACGTCTGTAATAACGCAGCATAACATAAAGCCATTTCGGCACACTATATATAAAACATCGGAATAGTTTAACATGGGGTCTCTGTAGGCTTATTTTTGAACTACAAATATGGGGATCCATTCTAAAGTGCATTAAAAGAGGAGGAAGCTGAAGAAGAAAAAGGCAATCAAATATTGAAGACTCTCTTGGGCACTGGCATGCAACAGCCCTGTTAACCTGACCCAACTCCTTGGCTGTCGCCAAATGCAGCTCCACTGCACTGAAATATTAACTGCCTGCAATCTGTGACACACAGGGGGACTGAGGAGCCTTGGCGGGGCCGCAGAATTGATCCACATGTGATGGAAATGTAGACGTCCAAGCATTCCTTTCCATACGTAGACTTTTAGTTTCTACGCGTTACTACGATACTTTTTATATTTAGTATGAAACGTACATAGCTGAGTGTAGATGCATGCTGTGTCCTGTGTATATGCACAACATGCAGTACTGTTGTTTTTCACACACAAAATAATTCATAGATATACGTCTTCTACATACATTACTAATTGTTTTTTTTTCTTTACCATATAAGTGCCGTATCGTTTTATCCCTGCAGCGCGAAGTAAAGCATAGATTAAGATTCAGTCACAGCACATCTGTAAAGTGCAGACAGCACACAAGCACATTATCATGCAAAGTGAATCTGTGCCAGCTACAGACTTTACAGTACTATTGCAATTTTAAAAATACAAGAATTTTTCATTTATTTTTTTCTCTAAATCTGCATTCGCAATGAGTTTATGATTGAGAAGTGGATATCTGAAAAGCATCAATCAGTCACTGAGGATGACTAAAAGCTTTAGGTGAATATAAAACAGACATAAAATGAACAATAAAATAAAGAGTTACATTCAGATGTAGGAATAGACCCCTGTGGCACTCCATTATTGATAGTAAAAGGAATAGATTTTACACCTGTAAGGTAAATATGGAACCGATGTAATGAGATGTCTTTTCAGCCTGTGGACTGCTGCTGCAATCTGATTTATGATCAATGATTGATGATCTATGAGTATTTTACTGAGGTCAATATGGAAGCCTCTCCCTTTCACTGTGGAAAAAATACATTTCCCACTAAAAAACATGCAATCGATAGAAAATAAATTCATAAAGAATGCCTGGAAATTGCTTATTTTTTATATCCATTATTATCGAAGCATATATTTATAGCAATTGCTTATTAATAAATAAAGAAATAAATGTGTTTCTGTATTTGTGAGGGCAAGAGACCATGATACCTGTCAAATACTATCACCTTCTATAATGCACCGCACTCTATTAAAGGAAGAAAGACATTAATACATTAACCTACTCGCTATCAGTGAAATTAAACATAATTGGCAAAAAAAAATAATGACGGCGTAAATTCCAGTCCGAACAATTAATCCCCTACACGAGCTATTATCTTCAGAATGTCAGCAGTCTCTCGTGATCGTTATTTTTTGTAAATGACTTGAGAAGGATACATAAATGTTTTGTAGAAAATGTCAGGGTACTTAATTTGTAATATTCTGGATGAAAAGCAATATGCTGAGGTAGAGTATTTCAACACTGCACTTAACACTGTATTAATTCTGGGTTGATGAAGAAGTTGCTCTCTGTCTCCCTAACCACGGTCACGCTTCACTAACAGCTACAGCTCTGGGCTATGCAGATGATGAAGTTGTTGTTGTCATCTGATCACTGCACGCTTCTGCAGCAAATGTACTTTCATATCATTACATTTTACTCATATGACCAGTGAAAACATTTCCACTTGCAATCCTCTACACTGATTAAAGCAATCAAAAACACAAGTATATTTTCTTCAAACAATGTAAATGATTACATATGAATTCAAATAAATCTGAAGCTTGAGCAGGAATATCTGTCTTTCGGGTGACAGTTCAGTTAACACCAGTGGTTTCACTTTATCTTGGGACAGGAAATTATCGTGGAGCCTCCAGATGATTTAATGGAGAAGAAAATGTCAAGATGAGGACATGGAGAAGACTTCCTGTACAGCCTTTTTTTTATTTTTTTTTTTTTAAACTTGCCCTGAGCAAGCCTGACAAGATGAAACCAGACTGGACTCTGAACAACAAGGGCTCCTGTAAGGGGACTGCTCTCTGACTCATCCTCTGCAGCTTTAACAAGCTGTCTGCAAAGGGCCATGTCTTTGTTCAAAGCAAGGCAGCATTCACTGTCTTCATCTCTCCTTTCCTCCTCTTCGCTCCATGTCCCTCATCCATGCGCATTCACATGTTTAAACCACAGATACACATGAAGAACACAGCATTAGTAATAGCAGACTTGTCATGTTTCCTGTCTCTCTCACTCTGGATCCTTTAAACCTCTCTCTAAGAAACTCTTACTGTACATGGTAAAGCCAGGTGACTATTGTGAGAACCTATTTGCAGAAGAACAAAAGAACAGAAAAAAAGTCTACAAATATATATTCCATTACCGTATTTACCGGACTATAAGCCGCTACTTTTTTCCCACGCTTTGAACCCTGCGGCTTATGCAACGATGCGGCTAATCTGTAGATTTTTCTTCGCTAACGTTTCAGTGACGGTTTCAGTGCACAGGAGGAGGATGAATAAAAACATTGATGACTTTTCTGTTTTGTTCGATCAGCCGTTTTACCGCCGTGTTACAGGCACCGTTTGGAAACAATTAAGGTATGTAAATAAACATTTACAAAATCTTTCTGTGTAAATATCTCATTTCACAACGTATATATCTGCGGCTTATAGTCTGGTGCGGCTAATATATGTAAAAATATTTTTTTCTTTTCAAATTTAATGGGTGCGGCTTATATTCCGATGCGCTCTATAGTCTGGTAAATACGGTATATTGCTGACTAATTAATCTTTTTCAGTAAATGTTGTGTAAAAGAAAACAACTCTGGCTGTGATGTCTGTTCAAATTGACTGGGAATAAATGTGTTTTAAAGCAAACTAATTGTGGCAATTTTGCACAAACACTGACTTTAAAATTACTCATTTAATGGTTGGAGAGCTTTATTTACTTCGTTGCCTGGTGTTACTTGGCATCTCGCTGTGGTATGGCCAGCACCCCTAGTCAGCCACAGTCACTGGTAATCTGTTAGGGTTTTACACTTCCATTTTGGCTGGACAGAAACATTATCACAGTTTGCATTCATAGCCGGTCCATGTGGATGCCTGATAATCCTGTAAACAATGCACTCAATCCTGCCGAATACACAAAGATAAACAACAAGCGGTCGCAATGACACAGCACGAGGTCAAGTCGGGCTTCTTTCCTCATTTTCCATTTTCTTTTCTCTCTCCCCTAAATACAGTTAGAGACACTGAGACATGCTGCCAAAAGCCTTCATTTTCAGGGGAAGGGATTTCACTCGACAGTGCCAAAAAGCATCTCCCCCAGAACTCATTATCTTGTCCTCTTTGTCACAAGGAGCAAAACACCACATTTGTGAGCATTGTTTAATCTCTGACTGGAGGTCGTGTTTTACTAACAGGTCAGTCATACAGGGGGAGACAAGCACCCTTTACATCTATGCGAAAGGGGCAGAGTAATTATCACCTATGCAACTTAGTGGTAGTTCCCTGTGCAGCTGACTGAGAGAGATTGTTGAGTAACTGGCAAGCATTGATTCTTTTCAAATAAACCAGCGTTTAATGACAGAGTGATGAGGGTCAGAATTTAATCAACTGCACTGCATAAGAAACAAACAGCAGCCAAGATTAATGGATGTTTCCTTCAAAACAACTAAGCAACTTAATTTATCGCAGGCTGTTTGGTATGTGGGCTTAAAAATGTTCTTGTTTCATCAACAGCGTATACATATAGACATGGAGCTACAGATTTGAATTGCTCATTACTGCTTGTTTTTCAGATCCAGTGAGAGAATGTCCAACACAAATAAAAACTATCAGTCAGGATAATGTACATTAACCGTGGTCACTACTGAAGAATGTGTGTGAAATCAGATAAGAGCTCACTCACGTCCATGAAATGTCTGTTATCAATGAAACCCAACCCATCCACTTTGCGGTAGATCACTCCGGACTTTGCTGAATCATTTAATGCACTTGAAATGTTACATGTCAGGCCAGTGGCTTAGTTAGACAATGAAAATCTGTTTGAGGACAAGTTTCTCTTCTTGAATCAATACAGCAGGACATGAAACATGTTTGTCTTTTGTCCCTTTGCTCTCCGAACTTCCAATGTGATAGGATTCCTTTTCACAATGAATGGAAATGTCTGGCTTGGACCATTCGCCTACACTCTACAACCCGTTTCCCCACATATCAATGTACGCCATGGCTTGGGCTGTCACAGGGGTAATGAATAGCAGCAATGAATAGCAGGAGAAGTAAGATAAATAAAATAAAATATTGCTTTGGCACCTAGCTTCGTTCAAACTACTTTAACTGGCACACACGTCTTCCTGCTGTCAGCACAATATCTGAGTGAGGAGAGCAGGTAGGCCGCATGATCAAGATATTTATCATCAGGGTGGACGTTAAAGCATACTGAAGCAATCTCTTGCTGGCCTGAAAGAATTCCTTGGACGTTTCTCAGCTTATTTTAAAAAACGACAACTAATTTGTTTTATTATTACCTTTAACCCAGTGCAATTGCCTGTGAAGCCCCTCCCGTATTCAATTAAACGCAATTCCAGCAAAAGCACATAACAGCAACATTATTTTCATTATGTCCAATTCCATAAAAGTGTCATGGAGTGCTTATATGTGAAATTAAAGTGTCTCGGTCATAGATTTCATGTTGCATCATCGCTTCTCTTAACAAGCTTTCCAAGAAAATGAAGGTAAATCTGGTTTCATTGTAATTATTGACACCATCTAATATGAGCGTACATTGTAATACAGTGACACAGGAAACAGGTTTGGTTGGTGAAGTAGCGTCTGGAAAACCACTGGGGTTGATACTTTGATCGTTGTTTAACAGACGTAAGGTCAAAAGCCCCCCAGGGGCCTATCTCATAAACCTAAACTAGAGATAAATTTGCAAGGTAAGCCATCTTAAATCTGAAATACTGCCTGAAGTTAAAAAAGCTCCAGTTAACGCAGCATGATTTCCTTTGGGGTTCCTGAAAAGCTGCTCAGGATTGTGCTGTTCTTTGAATAAAAGTTGGGCTGATCTGCATTATCACATCAATTCATATGAAAAAATGCAGTTTTCGTATAAAACAAAAAACAATTATTTGAACTGTAACACATCTGGCATCCTTCCAACACACTTGACAACTATTTCCAGTAGCTACGACATCATGTGACACTCTGTGTCTCTGTGGTTAGCACGAAAACAGGATTCTGTGTTTGATCCACTGTCGTGTGAAATTACTTTGAAAATGGCATGTTCCTGCCAGTGCTGATGTGTAAGATGGGTGAAAAACTTGAGCACATAAATCTTTTACAGTTTCCACAAATGTCCTCAACTTTTTGTTTGAATGTACATTCACAGCTTTACATTGACAGAATGACAAAATGTTTTTATCGCAAGGGTGCAGTGAAGCACCTGGAGAGTGTACAGTGCACATGGTAACGTAATCATGAAGCCTATCTTCAAAAATAATGATAAAATTATAATAATAACAAGAATTAACAGACAAAGGTGAAGTATTTTGTGAATACTTCATATTCCATCCCTGAAGAAGAGCGTTAGCGGAGTACCAAACAAGACTGGCTGACCAATCATACATACATGCTTCCAACGTAATGCAGTTAACTTAAATATCTTTCTCTATACAGATATATTCAGTCACTTTTTGTTGCAGAAGAGAAAACTCATCAAGACCAGCTTAACTAGTTATGCTAGTTTGCAGCTTAGTGGACCAAGAGCAGGAGGCACTGGTTTGGCACACGGTGCACTGGATTCAAAGCCAAAATATAGTCCCCCCCCCCCCCCCCTTTCTGTTCAGTGAAGAATCAAGCATCATTTTCAACTGAGAAACAATCTGGAATGAAATCACAACTCCAAACACTGGATCAAATCATGAGATTGCCAAATATTTCAGCCCCTTCTGAAGGGAATTCACTCTGAAGTTCTGGTTTCCTGCCACTCCAAAAAGAAAATGCACTGGGACAGGCTACTTGCAGAAGCATGCCTTACCATCAGATAGAAATCTTGGAAAATAAGCTGGTATTATAGTGTAGTTGGTTGTGGTATGTTTTTATCAGTGCCAAGCAAAAGTGTCCAGAGAATAAATCTAACTAAATTAGACTTATTATGAGCAAAGCAGCCGGAGTCTGTGTTCTAATGATTTTCCATTCAAAGCAGATTTTAGTTTTGATTAGTTTCGATTAAGGAGCTTAAACAACTCATCCTATTTAAGAAACCAACATATAGATACCTTATCAAAGAGACAACTTGTTAAGCTATAATGCATTTCAATCAGTCAATTACTTGACTCCTTGAAATGTGACTTTCCAAATGTTCTGACCATCAAAATAGGGTGAAACTACAAGCAGATTTACTGATTTGAAATGAGTCAGAGGCCTCCTAGGTTGTAGCTTGAGATCATATTGAGCTCATGGTATGTACATATTCTTTATGGTACAGCTTTAATACCCTCAAGATGGTTAGGACACATCTGCCATCTGATCAGCAGCCAAATAACAAAAACCACTGATCTTGACATGATCTCTCACGACAGGCACTACTTTGCTCAGAGTGTCGTGTCATGAGTGCTTTCTTGGAGTTTAAACGTACTCAAGCGCACTAATTACGTGTAATATTCACGCATAATCAGATAATTTATCACTCTCCACAAAGCAGATGGGTGAAAAAAGGGGAAAGGAATATTAGTCTGAGAGGTGCAAGGACAACAGCTAACAACGATCCTTTAGTTAAATCCTGTAGTTAAAATACTGGGAAAAAGGTCTCTCTTTGCTATTGTTAAAGTCAAACAAGGGCAAACCTGCTGTTTCATAAACACATTTCAACCACTGAGTCACCTTAAAACATTGCCAATGCCAACAAGTTTGTATGATGTTTGACCTAAGCACAGTTTGAGCAACCTAAGCACCCCAGCAGAGAAACAGGGAAGTCTTGGCAACGTTTGAGCCAAAAAAAAAACAAGGAAAGAGAGAGAGCTCTGCACACAATGGTGCAGGCACGGACCCAGGCCAGCAGCTTCTCCCCAGAGGTGAAGAGAACTTTGAATCTAATTAAAACAAGACTGGGAAAGACAACTTGAAAGATAAGGGTGCCATAGAGAGCCAGCTGCCTGGCACCACCACCATTCATTCTTCTCAGTAGCGACTAAAGTTAGTTATTAAGACCTTGAGGGCGACAAGGGTGCAGTCAGGAATGGTTTACCAAGTGACAGCGTTAAAAAGAAGCTTGGTTTGACAGCTGCAGTCTTGGAGACTGACAGCACAATCACAACAGTGAGACTGACAAAAACAGGCAGGGACAATTCATCTTTTAGGGTTTTAAGATGGAATAGAGTGGACAACAAAAACATAAACAAGCAAAATGGCACTGACAATACAGAAGGCACCTGTCCTCTTAAGAAATTCCCGGGGCATGTTGGAAATATAACAACAGTGGAAAATAACATATATTGGATGAAAAGGAAAAAGGCAGTAAACAGATCTCCACTGCAACAGCAGCTCCTTCTGGCCTAAATGTTGCCTTGGATCCACAATATGGCATATTAATAAAAAAATACACTAAGCTTGGTGTGTAAATTGGGATTCTGTGCTTGTGATGTATTGCATCAAGAGCTTTGCTTTTTTTCTGGCCTACTCTGCATCCACATGAATATGTTTCATGGTGGTGAATGGCAGAGAGTAAATGAGAAAGGAGAGAAAGATTTTGAACCATAGCGTTTTCCATTCCCTCCTGAACTCATATCTGTAAAGAACAAAAAACACTGGCATCATCAGTTCTTCTTGTGGCTCAGAAAATCTTTTATTTGAGTTATTTATGCCTGAAGTGTCAACCAGGTCCAAAATGAATCTTAAAGTTTGTGATGGGCTGTTTTTATATGCTGCATATAAAAAGATGTGTTTGCAGCAAGTGGAAAGACGTACGTGTAGGTATGACATTGTTAAAAACCCCCATGATTCCAACCCTAATCGTGCCTGCATGACTGAACAAGGAGCAAAAACTACTGAGCAAAACAATATGTGAAGTGGCTGTTGTATGCTGCTAAAGTTTGGCGAGGACTTTAAGGGTTAATCACTGTGCATGGACTTAAGATTAATATAAGAAGGTAATACACTGTAATTAGTTATGGGCTGTCAAGCACTGTGTTTCTGGGCTGAACCACAGCCAAAAGGTTAGGCTGCATCTCACTGCCATGTGGCATATAGGCACGGCCATGGCTAACCGTCTTAATTAAGTCAGCAATGCTTGGATGAATGCATTAAAGTTAGACGGCAATAATCAGAATGTATGGCTTTAATAAAGTCACTGTTTGCCTGAGTTGTGCTGTACTCTAAAGTAAAACATCAAAGTAAGCGACAATTTCTTCAATCTGCTGCATGGACGTTCAATTTAATTTTCTGGGATCACTTTATTTTTTTTCCATCACAACATTTATACATTTTAAATGATTTGGACATGTTCCTGAGGGATGAGACACACTATGGCTGAGAGACAGTACTCGTACCATGTGCAACAATTGTTGTGCACACTGCACAAAAAATAATTACAAATTCTGCAAATAAAGACTCATCATTAATTTTAATTCTCCAGACTCTAAGATAGTTCCTAGCTGAAAGTGGCTTTCATGTATTGCTTGCCAAGAGGGTCATGCACAGCAGGTAATAATTCCTTTACAGTATGTGGTAATAATTAGTTATCTTCATAATGCAGCTGTAGCGTGTTTGCTGTCCCATCAAAAAGCCCTCCTGCTTCCTGACACGTCTCATTATAGTACTCCTACATGTTTATGAAAACAGTGGTGACAAGAACTCAAACACTACGGCACGCAAACACAGCATGAATGAATATAGATAAGCTCAATGGTTACTTTTGGAGATTTCGTCATTCCTTAATGTGACATGCCTTAATACGTTGATGCATTTTTTTTCTCTTGCATTCCTCAAGATGAATGAAATATGTGTGTTTAAAAGCAATTAGGTTCGAGCAACTTAATGAACAACGCTGCGCACAGCTGTGTGTACATGTCAGATAAGATGTATATGTAAGATGCCGCCAATTTAACCTTTTAGCTGTGGGTTAGACTGGAAATACTGGACTTATCACCCCTTAAATACTGATGCCGTGTTGCCCTTTCATGTTCATTTGGAGTCCACGCACAGTGATTAACACCAAATCTCCTTCTCCCCAAAATTTAACAGCATGTACGTGGAGCAGTGCTTAAAACAGTGTCTGGGGGAGTTTATTTGCCCTTTGACACCTTTCCTGCTGTTTGCTTTGGCCTAAGTGTCTTAATTATGGCACTGGTGATGAGATTCATTTGTTTGGAAATGAGATAATAAGCATGGAACATCATTATAAGTTCCACGGCTTTTTATCTGAGCTACTATTAACTATAACATCCCAACTGCAGTCAATTACTGTGCCGTTTGCAAGTTACATAGTGACCTTATCCAAGCTGACAAATGGCCAATTTCTTCACACCCCTCTGCATCCCAGCATGCTTTGCCTTCTCTTATTTACTGCCTACTTTCTAAATGCCACATTTGTTCCTGTTTATTCCCAAAGAGGCTTCTTTTGTTACATGTTTCTTTTTCATTGAGGCTACTGAATTAAAAGTGCTGATATGGATTTCATTACCCTTCACTGCCAGAAATGTCCATTAAAAATGTCTGTCTGTCTATTAAAAAACAAACCCAAATGCTCCTGGTGCATGCCTTTCAGGGTGAAAGAGAATAAATGTATTTTGTGATATGGGTTGAACTGTCCACTGAATCTATAAGCAGAAAGCAACTCATGAGCATAAACACAATATCTGTAAATACAGCAGGCGAACTAAGTATAGTTTAGGATGAGTGCACTGGATGATTTTTATGGTAGAGTAAACCATAATCACCTGTACCAACAAACTAATAATGGCCTCGGCCTGGCAGCGTTCCTAGCCCATCTCCTTGGGGTAATGACCCCTCAGAGCTACTGAACTTACTGTGTGTGCTTATGCTACACTGCTTGGAGTTTTACCATCCTCCCAGCCCACACGAGAGGTCAGGTTCACCTTCAGTCAGGCGTAAAAATGAAGTCCACTCCCTCACCGAGCCCATCACTCAGGACCATTCTGACTCCCAATTGAACACATAAAATGTAGTCTTATGAGGTACCTGCATCGTATATTTCCCTGTAAATGGCAGAGGACTAAGTCTATCTAAAAAGGAAGACGACTCATGATCTAAAAGATAGTGGGAGGAAGAGGTTCCTCCTCCTGTTTCAAAGATGCTTTATTATAATGTATGAATACTGTCTTACATGGTACAGTAATTGTAAGCAGTAGTGCACCTCAATACTTTCAGAGACTGAAGTGTGTGTAGGCTCATTTTACCACCATGTATTCATTAATTCTGTCTTTGTTGCAGTTCAAGGATCATTCTCTTTGCATAGCCTTCCCAGGTTATACATACAAATGGATTCGCATTTCATCAGAGGGATCACAGCACAGGGTCAGCTAGAGTGCAGCAACCCTGGAGCAGTTGTGGGGGTTCAGTCACTTGCTCAAGGGCCCTTGGTGGTGGGTGGCGGCATCATACATGCATTGGCCTTCAGTTGAAAGCGCACAAATGCATCCTTCTGTCACTGATAAGGACCAAAGCAAACACTTCTGTTAGTGGTTGGCCTGCACTTTTCTGGGCATTCTTGTCTAGAGAAAGCAGTAGTCCGTCTATGCTCAAAAGAGCTCCAACTACTACAACAGCCTGTTGACTGTAATTATGTAAGGAAAAATGCCAAACGTGAATTGTTCCAAAATGTGCTGCTTTGCTGTTATTTCACCCTCCTTTCACCATCATTTCTGTTTAAGCTTCACAGTAATATATGGACGATAATTACGGCGTGGTAGAGCTGAAAAAATCAATACTAGCTGAATATGTGCACTGATCATCTTGTGAAAAGCATGCAAGGACACAGACTGAGATAATACTGGTTTAAATGTAGTATACAGCAACAAAAAAAAAATACTCCCTACTACTTTTACCAAAGGCACTTTTCAGGAACAGTCTTGTTTAAAAACCCAGTAACACACATTCTCATCTGGGATGCTTGGTATGCAGTACAACCACTGTTTTTTTGTTGGATACTGAGCAGCTCCAGTGAAGCAGAGGCCCTTAAGTGCCTTCTCCCACCTTGTTGTATGTGTGTGTGTGTGTGTGAGTGTGTAATTCTTGGACAGGGGCCATTGGATACGTGAGACTGAAGGTTGATGGTCCAGTGCTCCTGTCCAGGAAACTGCCTCCCTCTCAATCACCTTATTCAAAGTGCTGTAAGCTTGTTAGGTGCAGTATTGCTCCTCTCAGTCTAATTTCCTGTATGACATCGGCTTGTTTGTTTCATTGTGGTCGCTCCATTGGTTATTTACCCATCAGCATTTCCACCCAGTCACAGCGTCTTTGTCGACGTTTTTTTTTACAAATGAGTTACAGTGGGAGTCTCTTTTGCTGGCGAAACCCTATCATGTAGCCGGATTCAACATCATGTCTATTCTCACAAACTCCTATTCAAAAATAAAATGTCCATGTTTTCCGAGGTGCTGCTGTAAATGCAAATCACTCTCTGTGTTGCCAGCGTTATATGTGCTGACCAAGCACGGCCACTTCAATCTGCATTATTGCTTCGCTCTTCCCGCTAAACACACTCTCTGCTCTGATGCTTGCGTTTGGCTGGAGGTGCTCCAGGTCAAAAACTACATTACACGGATTGATTGTCGTGATATGCTTGTAATCTTCCTCGTTTCATTCTGCCAATATAATCTTTTTTGCCATACAAACTAGTTAACCAAATGATGACAGCTAACTGGCTGTGATGGGATGTGCAGACTGACTCCCACACTACTACACTGTAGTCAGTGCCTTTTAAAATGTGCTATGAAAAACAAGGCATTGCACCGTCTCCTATCACCAAAAGCCAGTATTCTACTGTATATACGTTTCTTAAACTAACCCCAAGTATATAGTACCCTTGCTGCTTGAACTTGTATTACCCTCTCTCCGAAACCGTATCTGTGCATAGCCAGATCCCTTACTATTGATCTGTATCCCCACTCTTTTTCGACTGTGTTGTGAGAGAATGTTCCATGAAATATTTATTTCCCCTGCATTTCCCCGTCTTCAAATCCCGGCTATCCTTCCCAGTCACACCTGCTGATCCAAGCCATTTTTTGAGGCGTGGATTTAGCCCTCAGTTGGCTCTGCTTGGTGCAAAATATTCAGTGTGTTAGAGCCGCACCGCTGCACATTAAAGGTTGAAGTGGTGGGAACATAAACACAGTCCTCTTGGACATTGTAGGCAACGGTGTCATGGATGTTATTACCCCATCCACCGTCTCAGCCCTGATCATCATCTCCTGCTGCTGAAGTATTTTGCGGAGAT
This sequence comes from Pempheris klunzingeri, assembly GCF_042242105.1. NCBI lineage: Eukaryota > Metazoa > Chordata > Actinopteri > Acropomatiformes > Pempheridae > Pempheris > Pempheris klunzingeri. Next base: position 24,103,244 of record NC_092020.1, on the reverse strand, counting down.
AAGGAGAGAGAGAGAGAGAGAGAGAGAGAGAGAGAGAGAGAGAAGTGTACTTGCCACCTTTAAACACACACCTTTGAACACACAAATCTGTCGTACTTATTTAGAATTCACTATCTGTGATGTAACAACATAACATGGCTTCTGTCTTGAATTGGGCGACATATGTGGAGGTATGTTTAATCTTCCTGAGAGTGAGCACAACAACAAAATATCCTTCCACTGTGGGTTAAGTGTGTGCATGTGTTTGTATACCGCATATGTACATGTGAGTGCATTTCTGTAGGAAATATGCAATGTGCAGTGAATCTATAATTTAGCAAGAGAGGACGGAAAATAGGAGACAAGGAAACAGATAGCTGCAAGATGGACCATTTACATCGACCCTACTGTATTTCAACTGCCTACACACTCAATATTCTGCTTCACAGTTGATATTTCTTCTTTCTTTCTTTGTCCCAAACTCACAAACACTGCACAGACCCCAAGTTTGCATAAAGCCCCTTATACACACAGATCACGGCATCCATAAATAATAGAGCACGCATAAATTAAACATCGAAGTTGAGTTTGCGATAGCCGCTCACAGTTGGCCGACTAAGACGCCTCATTCTCCCCCTCCAAGACTTAATTAGAAGCCTTGTATTTCCTGTATGGAAAACAACAGAAAAAACAAACAAACACAAGGGGGGGAAGAAAGCCACTGGGAGTGTAGCCTTTGATTTCCCACAATGCACTGTGTTATTTCAGTACAGTTTGTAATAATTGCGGACTATGTGAGAGGACAAAGCCTTGAACAGGAACATCTAATAAACACCTGGTTTCTGCCCTCTTTTATTCACCTCTGGTATCTTCAAAGGTTAGTTCTCCCTACTGTCTCCTTACAAGCCCACTGTTCCTTCATGCATATCAGTTTGCATTTATAGAGGCTGTGCAGAGGCAGCACAAATTGCCTGGTAACCTTAGTCAGTGCCAACATGGAGGCCCAGTGGAGAGTTAGTTGTGTGCAAACAATGTCCAAATACATAAATAACCAGGGATGAAAAATAAATATACATGAAAAGAGAAGCTGGAATGCAGGTGTAGGTCTGTTCAGTTACTAATGAGTGTTGCTATGAATCTATAAGCGTTAGACAGATTGATAGATGTATGATTTTATCTATTTATTGAGTAATCACATCTGAAAAAGCCTTGATCTAAAAAATATACACTGTTGCGGATAAAGTTGGAACAACTGTTCAATACCCCCAATTTAGTTAAAGCCTGAATACACAGTTTGCAAAGGTTGATTGTGGTTTAAGTTTCACTGTGATATGTTTGGAAGAGTTTGATCAATAAAGTTGAGAAGATATAAACTTTATTTATCAAGAATAAATCACATTGTCACAATCATTTCATGAGAAGAGGTAAAAAACATTTTAGTCCAACTTTATGGGCAACAGTGAATATACTAACAGGGTTTTCAAAACTTTGAATTCATTCACAGATAAATGAAATAATTGATTAATCAAGTCTCTGCATTATTTGCACTGATAAAATCCTACTTCATCGTACACATACAGTCATTTTAGATTTGAGGTCGTTCCAGGGGGTCCCCAGAAAAATAAAGAATATTTTGATTTCACTATTATTTCACCGACTGACTCAATTAAAGACTGCATGAGAATGACTTTTCTATTCATTGGTTCACACTATAGACAGTGGAATAACTTAATAAATCTAATAAATCTTTGTGGGACCTGATGCGTATCAGTCTGGGGGCCCTTGAAGCCAAAAAGGTTGAGAACTGCTGTTCTAAGACATCATGCTCATTTTAAATTATTTCATGACTCCTGTCAGTGTGCTGATACACTCTCCACTAATACTAATAATACTAATACAAATCTGACTTCTTTGCCTGGCCTTTGGGTGCTGGACTCATTAGATGTTTTGGTAATTCGACCTGCGATCTGAGACACGAGACAAAGGTACATGTTCTTCTTCGAGCTCATTCTTAATTATGACTTTGGTGATATTGGGAGTGACATTTAAGATCCCTTCACGGCTGTGTTTTTTGTGAAAGACCTGAATGAGGCCCATCTGGTCTAAGTAGAGCACTGGGGATGACAGCACGGCAGCATGTTAATATGTTCTCTCAGATATGAGGAAGCCACAGTGTTACAGAGATGATGATGATGATGGCTCTTCCAGTCACGTTTACTCACTTAGCAAACCTTGTCTCCTCTTGATCATTCTTGACAGTAACAAAAGGGGTGAATATTCTCTAATCAAGGCCAGAAATTCTGATCACTGCTGACATTTACCTAATCAGCCCATAATAGCATTTTGAGGACAGTGTCAGTGGATAATGGAAGGTTAGAAATACTAGACAATAAGAGATGACGAGGTTCTTCCACAGATGGAAAATCCACCTCTAGAAAGATGTGACACGTGCTTTAAAAGTACAGGTGGCACAAAATGAAGTGAAAAAGGGGCCTGCAGGGAGCTCTTGCATACCTGAGATAGCCTGAACTGAGAAAATACTGTCAGATAAGCCTCATCATGGCCTCTGTCTCATAGCTGTAACTGTTCTACTGAATTTATCAGTTATTTTGCTTATGAGAGGTTTGACCTTTTGGTAGCGAGTTAAGAAAGCTGCTGTCATGGAATCCTGTCCTGTGGCACGTATTTCATACCGTAGTACAGTTCACGTTGTTCCTACTTGCAAATTATGGAAAAATCTAAATCACACAACACTAGGTTGAAATGAATAGATCCACACAACAACAGCACAGTATCATTTGGCGCCATTTGCAACGCAACTGCCAGACTTCAAATGATATATTTGGAAGGAAGGGTTGAGAAAATAATGATGGATCAATAGATGGTGGAGATATGACTCTATTACCAAGGATAATGAGGCATGTGGGCAGCACAGAAATTATAATAGACTAGATGAATGCTAAGTGTTTTCCATTCCCATGAATGCATCTTACTGAAATTAATAAAAAAAAGAAATGCATCCATGTTTGGTAGACCAACTGTCAATCTCATTAAAAGAAAAAAACTAAATCTACTGGGAGATAATCATTAGACTTTCTGACAGTTCAAGGGAATCACTATGATATAAAACACTGGCACACATTCTTCTTGTAGTGCCTACATATTATCTCCTTTGCATTCTTCACTAAATTATAGTTGTCCCAGAATCAAGAGGGAGTCTTCGCTTTCAAGATACAAAAAAAGGAGTTGCATGAAAAAAAATCAGATTCATAATAACTCAGAACTAGGTACAGCACAATGAATTGAGCATCCTTGCTGGTTCATCCCTGTCAGTTTCCTGCAGTGAGCAGGCTTCCCTCTCCAAACCAGTCTTCTTACTGTGTTCCTCCTTTGAAACAGCAGCCTGGCTTTCCATTACATCTCAGTGTGCTGTCACAGCCTACCTCTTTTCGGAGAGATTATTTTTTCCTTTCATATCTCAAAGTGTGCAGCCATATCTAATAATACCATATCCAATTGATGTTAGGGAAAATGTAGCACTTCATTGGAGAAAAAACAACAACAAATAAAAAAACAAAAACAAATCATGTCCTCTATCTGCAAATGTCAGCCCCAGAATCTCTAATCCCTCTGGATAAACACTTGTATTTTTGCCTTAACCATAATTAAAAGCTCTGTCACTGTTTTTTATGTAGCTTTGCAGGGAGTGAAGTGTGGCAGGTGAGAATTTTGAGTGTAACCCCTGAGGCATCTTGAAAAGCAGCATGCCATGACTGCTGCTCCCCTTTTTTCCCCCAACTGCGAAGCTGGGAAGGTGGTGCAGAGGTACTGGCCATTTCTTGCTGGGAGAGGATGTGGAGGAAGCACACCCCAGTGCGATGAGGGCCGGGTGGCGTGTTTAGTCTTGATCGCTACCTTTTCTGAGAAACTGAACATTTGCCAGAAATAAAGGACTGATTTAAGGAGGCGGAACACGAAGAATGTTTGGATGAAAACAGGCTAATGTGATACAACATGCTTTGACTGATGCACTGCGTCGAGTAAATGAATCAACTTTATCTGGGGGAATGTTCACAGAGGGACACAAGCACTTTCAATCCTGCATGGGAGGCGGTACCTTATAGCTTTAGCCATTAGCACAGACTGGTGCAGGTTATGTGAAAACTGATCAAAGAAAGATTACATTACTAAATGACTGGCACTCTTAAAACATGTCTGGTGTTTGTGCTCCTTATAGCGAGTGCAGAAACACCGCATGGACCCCGACAGAGAGCCGCCCACCTCTGAGCCTGGTTCTGTTCGAGGTTTCTTCCCGTTAAAGGGGAGTTCTTCCTGCCACTGTTGCCTGATATAATATCTAACGCTGCTCATGTGGGGATTCTTGAATCCTTAATGTTGAATTCCTGAATCGTTTGGTGGCTCTCCTGATTAAAGAGTTTGATCTGGACCTGCTCTTTATGGAAAGTGTCTAGAGATTATGCTGTTATGAATTTGCGCTAGATAAATAAAGATAGATTGATAAAGATTGATTGATTGACACCACACCCAACTATTCCAGAGGTATGACCATTATCTATACATGGTCGCTGATTGCAAAAGGGGATTTTCTACCAATTCTAGCATTTCTAAGACACTGCCACTAGCACATTTTTAGTTGGTTAGGGGTTGGGTAATTTTCAAAAATGTCTACCACTTCAAAGCTTGAAAATGTTGTGCTGTCATGAATGCAGAATTAATGTAAAAAGGGTTTTACTACTATAGTTTGAATACATACGAAAGACGAATATTAGTCCAAACACCAATATTCGCTTTATTTTTATAGAGTAGATTATATACACTGATCAGCAAGTGAATATGGTACTGTTATCAATGAGTGAGTATTAGGAAAAGTATCTTTAATATGTAATGACAAAGTCTGGTTTCAGCTGGTTGTATTGACAGCCATGAAAACTCGGGCCGATGATGCAACCTGCTGAAACTTCGACACAGTAGTTGATAACTTAACTACGCTCCCCCGAGAGTATCATTTTTCTCTCTCTCTCTCTTTTTTTAATTGATTTGAGATGTTACAGTTTACGAGGCAATTGAATTTAACAAGACTTTAGTGCAAACAACAGCAGCTGGATGATCAGCCTGTGCATCCAGACGTATGTGGAGTTGCAAACAGACACATCAAACTTTGTCTCAATAAAGCCCTCTCTGAAGGAACATGACATCTTGATTTAGATGCAAAACACAATCCCATGCTCGGCTGGCTCCTCCCATGAGGGGCAAGGAGATTAAGATTTAATGGTGATACTGAGGGAATGACACTATCTGTCTGCAGCCTCGCATCTCTTCACACAACATCGCCTCTGTTGCTTTTCTCTCTCCCTAACGCAGATGCAGACGCACTACTTGCCTTCACAGTCATGCGTACAGTTAAGCGTGGGCACACGAACATGCACTGCACACAAGTACGTGCACAAGATCCCTGCACACACATGCTAATTTAGACAATCCAAAATTTGACAAAGACTTCATCGGCTACTGGCTGATGAAGTCAACTGGAGTTTGACTTGTAAATTAAAATTCTTGACAGGATGTTTTTTTTTTTTTGTTTGTTTTGTTGCGTGAATAGTGGAACTGGCTTAAGTAATGATGGATCTGCAGTCAACATGACTGTCAAAACAAACATGCCTGAGGGGATGAATTCTTCTGTGCTGTGCACAATGACGATGCTATCAAGATTAATTAGATTATATGTGACATATAAGTTTGGTAACTGCTGCCCTTCATGCATTTACTAGCATCTATATCATAAGTCAGTGTGTACTGTACTGTCAAATCTAATTACTATATTACAACAATTCTAGTATATCTATTTCTGGTAATAACCAGACCATCTTTAGTGTGTCAGCCTTAAGGGAAGAACTGAATTGCTCAGTGATGTTGAGATTAATAGTATAGTGCAAAAAACATAATATCCACACAAAGAAATCACAAACTAACTGTGCATCCTAATGACCAAGACCACTGTTAGAATATTCAGCTGCAACTAATGAATCCATGTCCTAATGTTACTGGGGCCTAAAATGTACCTGTAATGGCTTTTTCCCTTCAGCCACTTTTCCGTATCCCTTATTTGAAGAGATATTTGAAGAGGCATTAAGTGCTAAAATTAATGGGGGGATCAGCTTTAACCTGGATTTAGAGGGTCAGGCTAGAGCGGGTGATCTCATGTTTTATACACTTGTATCAAACTTAGAATTTACCTACAGAGAATATAAGGTTGGTTGGTTTAAATATATGCATCTCTGACGCTTCAGAGACACATTATCTTAGAATGATAATAATATACAGTAAAAACCATGTGGTAAATGTCATCAAATAATTGTTTAAATTACAGGAAACCCGATTAATAACACACTTAGAATCACTTGCTATTATGATGAGAAAGCAACACATGAGGAGAGATACACAGTACTTGCTGTACTTTGCAATCCATAATGTTAAATTATTTATGAATTAAAGGTACTTTCTTTAGAAGCTGTGAGAGTTCATGGACTCATTGTAAATTTAAAGGATGCCTCTGGTGCGTCAGAAAATCCAGGGTGACAATGTCAACCCTTTTCCTTAGATAGCACACATCCTGCTGTTTTGACCTGCTTGTCCTGGCTGCATTGATGAGGGATCAAGTCATTATTCAGTGATGTGTGTGTCAGCGGTCAGAGAGGCTGCAGCATGGGGCACTGACTCAACACTGCAGCTCCGTGACACCCAGCACATGAGGCCGATGGAGCTGGAAAACTTGAACAGGTCCATTGTCATCTGGATAAAATTGGAACCTGTTACAGTCACCGAGCGTATGTCAGACCAGCCACCGGGACGTCATCACTTCTGACATTTTGGCCGTCGCCATCTTAGTTTTTTGGAGCCAGGCGTGACGTTCATTCCACGAAGACTGCTTCTGAATGGTTATGTTTAGGTATGACCCTCCTCAGGTAGTCCCGCTCTAAAGCATACCTTGTTTTAGGACCATAGTTTGTAAAATGGACATCATGCTGTACTGAAGAAGACTTGGAACCAGCAATTGAGACCATAAACTCATTGGGAAAGTGTTAACTGAGGTAAGAAATAGGCTCATTTTACTCATCTAGACTTCCATACAATCAGACTAAGGCCGTGGAGTCAGCCCCTGCTGTCCATTGGAAAGAATGCAGATTTAAGGCACTTCCACGTCGGCTTCACTTTTAAGCCGCTTCTTTTAAACAGCCTATATGTACAATAGATGCTATTGGCTTAGGGGGTTATGGCATACATGTGTGTTCAAATGGGATCCTTGAGTGGAGGACTGCAGTTAATAAAGCAACACTTAAATGGTTCCCACTTTTCTACAATGACCACAAATGAAGAAAGAAAAGTGTGTTTCAGGGATAAAGACGGCACAAATGGTTGGGTGAGGAGCACACACACTGAACATGGTTGCAGGTAGTGAGTAACTTAATCACGTCACTGTGACCAAACAAGAGGCCACAGAGAGGAATTTTTTTACGCTTGCACTATTTGTCCATTTCTCTCTACCATAAAGGTACCAGGACTGACGCAAAAGTAATGAAATCGCCCGAAATGAACACACTAGTCTCTGGAACAAAATAGCTAAGAGAGTGTAAATGTCTGCTGCTTACCACTTTGAGAAGCAATCATCCCCTCAGCCATGGCCTATTCTTCTTGTTTTGCTGTGGTCGCCCCTATTCTCGGTCTTTTATCTGGAAAGAGGAGGAGAGGGAAGAAATATAAATAAAAAGAAGAATTATGTGTTCGCTTAAAAAGCCACAATGAGAATCAATACATAAAGATCACAGTTTCATGTGAACACAAGTCACAGCCTGAGAACACAATGTTCGGAAGTTAGATGGACACAAAAAGGACACGGAATCGATAGTAGAAATAGTGACAGCACATTAAAGCCTGGCTGCATGCCGAGTTTTTTAAACCATATGAAAATAAATCACATGACTTATATCTATTCTATCTTATTTTATGCTAAGGAAGGCTTACAGTGTCAGTACAGTCCGTGGTAAGTCAGTGCAAGTTCTTGATCTCTTCTGAGTTTCTACCAAACAGTGTGACCTACAGATGCAGACTGAATCCTGCCTTCTACTTTTCCTACTATAATGACTTCCCTTATCCAGACCGCAGGAGGAAACACAGTGGGTGGTGATTATGCAAAAGGCGTGCGTGAGTTGGTAATGTGACGATGAGGGAGAGAGAGAGAGGGAGAAAGAGGAGACAGTTATCTCCTCCAGTCCAAAGGCAGGGAGATAAAAAAGTAAAAGTTTCACTCCGGACACTCTTGTTAGAACCGCTCTCAACACCCTGCACTATTAGAACGCCATTAAAAGTTCAAGGACAACAGTTGTCCTGTTTTTTGATCATTTATCCGTTGGATTCCCTCGTTAAGCCTGAAACCAGTTCCTCACAATGGCCGCAGAATATTGATGGGCTGTGAAGGGAGAATTTTTGAATTTATCACAGCACCCTTTCTGTCTCTCCTTGATGTTACACATGAGCCAAACGTCTTTGACATTTCCACACTGAAAAATGAACTCCTTCTTCCCAATACTCTTAATATGACAATGCCAGACACAAATGATGCCACGATACGTCACTCTTAGCGCCGATCTTTAGCCACGTCAACTATGTCAACTGTTCTCGGATCTCCATGAAATTTTGTGTAGGCATTCATGGTCCCCAAAGAATATCTAGCACCACCATTAGGGTCTGATTATGATCTGATCTAACGGTTTGATGGACTGACTCTGAATTCATAATGTCTCCTCCTAACTTTGGCGATCACCTCTACTTTTCTGCTAGTGCCACAATGAGGTGGATGTTTTTTGGCCTTGAATCAAATATCTCCACATCTATAGGAGAGACTGCCGTGAAATTTGGTCAGATTGAAATACAGTGTATCGCTGCGCATAATGTGACTTAATAACCTTTTACTGACAATGTGTCATACTCTGGCCTAAGAGAAATTGTCATCTATTCCCCTTTCTGCCACAAGCTTGGCCTTGATTTGTAAGGATGCATTAGCACGCCATTTGCCACCTGGTATCAAGATGCACACCAATCAGGACTATAGCGTCTCACTTTAATTATGTGACCATAAAGTGTCTTAATATGCAAGAGCACCTGGATGCTGTTATAGACATCAGAGCTTCATCAGCATTTGTTTTTAACAACCCCAGCCAAAACCCAGATAATTGGTGCTTTATTTTGTAGTATGGAGAATGGTGAGAGACATATTGGGGAAATGGGATTTTTTTTTTTTTTTCTCTTCCCATTTCACTGATCAGTTGAAAGTGAGAAAAGATAAAAGGTCTTTTTTTTTTTTCTTTCTCAGCGATAAGATTCATTCTTGGAGTGCAGAGATGAGCTCATAGTGGAAAGGCTGCATGTATAAAGAGAAGAGGAGATGATCTCATAGGTCACACACTAAAATTCAGTTTCAGTTTAACAATCATAATATATTTAAAAATTATCATTTTTGGGCTGACCTGATAGCCAAGTAGGATGCATACCTCATGGGCACACATGCCCTGAGCGGTGAGTCCCCAGTTTGACTCATGGCTGGCTGGACTGTTTGCTGCATCTCATTCCCCTGCTCTCTTCCCCCACATTGCCCATCTCTATCCACTGTCTCCATCAAACAAAGGCATAGAAAATAATCTTTAAAAATCCTTGTTACCATAGTATTTGGCCTGATTTTGTCAATAATACATCACTACACACGTATATTTCCAATTAAAATGAGATGAGATGCCTGCGCCTCATGATGGAGACGTTCAAAAGTCATTATCAAAATGAGTGAAATCTGACTTTAAAAATGTTAAACACTGAGTCATTCTTAGCAGCCCAAAACTATTGTCTTTGAATGAACTTGGCAACGTGGATGCATGTTTTATATCCTTTTCACTTCTATACAGCTGCAGCTGTTTAACGAAAACCTACTATTGTAAATCTATGTGGAGAATCCGATTCTTCCCTGTTATTGTTGTGCAAGAGGAGCAGACAGGACTCGTTTCATTAGAAAAACAAGGGGAATCCTTTAGGAAGACTGTCATATGGCATCCACAGCAGATATACAAATACAGTCCTACAGTGTGATGCTTATTATTGCATTCAGTAAGATGTTTTAATTTTAATGTTTAGCAGAAAATTAGAAAAATTAAACTAAATGCCAAAATAACTCATCCTCCTGATCCAAATGTCTTTCCTTTCAACTAATGATACACAGCTAATAAAGCAGAACCAATTACTTTGCACAGCTGGGCATCTTTTATATGTTCCTTTCGATCGTAAGCATTTGATTGCTTGTAAATACACGCCTGATTTATACTTCTTTACAGTGTAAAACTCAGTGGGCCCAGTGACAAGAAAGCAATTAATCACATTATTATGCCAATTAAGAAGTTGGTCTGCTCCAGTGAAGGTAGAAAAAAGGGAGAAAATTGAAGATGTGAGAGTGAGGCCCTCCAGGAAGTTAATGTGAGTCATTAAATTGCATCCCTCACTCCCACTTCTCCACATAGACAAGATTTCACATGTTACCTCTGAAGCACCGTTTATATATGAAGAATTAAATGCATTTCCTTCACTTATATGCATTCAGTGTAAAAGGACTTTTATTTATTTATCATAATCATATTACAATATTATCATCAAGATATTGTCATACAGTTTTGAGCCATGGAAAATCGATAAACAATTGGCAATGTCATATTGATGGATGGTAGTCTGACGTTACTGCTAAACTTCTGTACTTCTGCACTGCATAGATTACAATTTCACCAATTTATGATGATTATTACAGATGGTGATAAACGCTTAAAGTTGATTTAAAAAAAGTAAAAGTTAAAAAAGTCAAACTCTCCCAAAATGTTGTAAATGAACCTGACCAGGGAGTTGACTGAGGGCATGATGCCTTCACAGGTCTACCCGAATCTTAGGATCCGAGATCTGACCAGGGAATGGGGTTTTAATTTAAGTTTGATTGAGGTGAATCAAGTCCAGGTCTATTTATTTGTTGATCATTATGTGGATCCAAGAAGACCCATGATCATCGTTGATCATGATTAGTCCATTAGGGGTCAGGTCCATTAGGGTTCAGGTCCATTAGGACCTGTGAAGACCTTTATCTTTGCTTGACCCTCCATATGAATTAATGGCTCATTATTATCAGGTATGGACTTCAAGTCCTTATTCCATCATCATTCATTGTGTTTCAAAGTTTTTCCTCTTCTTAACCGTTTCAAATTCCCTCCAATGAGAATGGCACTTTCTAAAAAACATTTAAGGGTGAAAGCGAACTGTCACCCAAAAGTAACATCATTTTGTTTCACCATAACAATCCCCACACTGCAAAGACACCTGCCTACATTAGATTTCCCAATTACCCATCGGCTGAAACTCTATATATGCTGTGTTTAGAGTTTATGTTTACTGCTCAAGAACTCTGATGCAGCTTTCAAGTCCTATCAGATGTTCTGTAAAAACTGCCCTTTGGGTAAACCTCTTCACATCAATCTTTGATGGGTAGTTTCAAGGGTTACTGGGAATTTTACAGCCCCGTTATCTACCACCTGGCATGACAAACTGTAGCAATGTGTCGACACGAGCGGCAGTTCACGCTGTTACGAATCTAGAATTATTAACATTTGCAATAACACATTCAACTAGACTTAAAAAATGAGTAGCTTTTATAAGAGCTTTTATAAAATTACAAACGTGGGCTTTGCAAACACACCTTCAGTAAATGACTGGCACCCATAAGTCCCATAAATGGACTTCTGTAATTAAAATGCCAAGATAATTGTGTGAATTTAATGTGAACATGTACATGTGTTCATCACTTTTCACTGTGTGAAACCATTTAACTCTTCAGAGTCACGGACCGCCCGTCGGCGTCAAAGACACAAACACAAAGAAAGGCAAGCTAAACAGTTTTAATGGGAAACACAAAGGTAAAATGAAAAGTACTAAAAAACGGCCATTTTACCCCAAGATCTGGAGGGTTAAGCTTGCTTCGGCCCCTAAGTGTGCGCTAGTGAGCAGCACTGTCGGCAAAGTTAAGTAGCGAAAGGCTCTGTAGGGAATTAAATAAGAAAACATGCAGCACAATCAATAATATGATAGGAAAAACTGGGAAATGAAGTCCATCATCAGCACATCACACGTCTGTATGCATGTATGAGTATTCATGTACCCACATGGTGACATTCACATTTTTCTTCTGAGAAATTTGCTTGTTTCATTTCCCACATAGGATTCAGTGTTGTTATGATAACAACGCTGCATGTGGGTACATACAGTATTTGTGTGATACGCTATGTGCATTTCCACACACACACACACACTCACAGATTGTATTTTGTGCTTGTCTGCGTTCATTTTGACAATGGGCTGCTTAAAGGCTTTTGCATCAAGTGGAACCATTTTGACTGGCCTTGGCTCCAGGGGCCTCAGCGTGACTCCTGAGAGGAAGAGAAAGAGCTGAGCATTTGTGGTGAAGGAAACTACACCACCACATGCTCTCTATCCGTTCCTCTTAGCTGGCTCAGTGGCCCATACCTCGCCTTAATGAGATGCGGCAACACACACAGACACATGTAGCATGTCTTCTCTAATTATACTAGAAAGCTTTGCCATCTCCTGCACTCCCTGGTGGCATCATGCAATTCACTCCAAAGGGTTGTTTTTTTTTTTTTTAAAGGATAAGAAAAAAAGCAAAGTCCCTCATGTACAATGGTAGAACAGAAAGAAGCTAAGAGGAACCAGGACACAAAGCAGAAACAGCGGTTAAGGAGAAGTGTTTTGTGCTGTAAGTTACGGTTATTACCCATTTCCATACAGTTCAGTTCCTGCTATTGAACATACTTTTAAAGACTGATACACTGTGTGTCTCTTCCTTTAGCTGCGTGAGCATCTGTCTGATACTTCCACTGTCGGGGACCAGATTAAATTCCAGCATCGTAAACTTTACAGCTACGTGAAGAGTTGTAAGGAGTAATGTTTTAAAGCTACAGTATATTGCTCTGACATTAGATACAACAAATATCCTGGTGTCCATTGCCCGCAAGACTTGAAATCACTGCCAGTGTACAGTTTTGCTTTATACAGCTCAAACCTTATTTAACTCTACTTGAACGGTAGGTTTTACTTGCTGGCCATTGTCTAGCTTCACATCAAACTTTTAACTTATATTACAGACCCGTTCTCTCCCAGTAGAAATGTAAGTGGAACAGAATAGAAATATTTGGGCCTCAGGGGATCTTTTTTTCTCTGCCTTCACTTCACTTTTAATATGTTGCCAGGTAGACTGCAGGTAGATTAGGTAACCTTGTGTTGTTTGGAGCTTTATGCCAGCTTAATCATTATAGATTAGTTCAGTGTTTCAATTTTTGTTGATGAAATTATATATGCATTAAAATAATTAATACGGTACTTAAACACATTTATACTTAATATGCACAATTAAGCTGTTAATAAAACAATTTGCGAAATGTTAATTAGATCTGCAATTTATTATTCCATTTCATTATTCTGTCTTTGTAAGGATATATTATTACATTTGCAAAATGACTTTTAAGTCATTCAAATTTGACTTGGTATTATACCTTGTATCTTGCGTATGCATTTTCCTTTTCTTTTGCAAAAAATATTGGTTTGCTGCTTTACCATAGGCTGACACGGCAATGGTATTATCAGTGTAGTGTTGCCTACAGCCTCTGTATAGTCCAAGGTGGGCATTTTCCAAAAGAATAGACTAGTTGTCTGTCAGGTGCAGAGTCTAACAATTAGTCATGGCCCAAATAGCTGAGGACTGAGATGGAAAAAGAATAGAAAAACACTTGCGTAAGAAGCGTTGATAATTAAGATGCTATACTCAAGCTTCCACAGTATTGCATTTCCAACATGCTATGTTGTGCTTTGCGCTTTGTTCTATTTCCCTGTGCGCATTACGTTGCATAAGCTGCTACATTTCTTGTGACATACTGTGCCGCAACATTCAGTTACATGTCTGATTGCTGATCTGTAGCATCTCAGTGGGCTGCAGTCCCTCCGAGGCATTAATTAGTGGCAAAGTTCTTTAAAAGTGGGTTCCAAGCAAGCTGATTTTCATACTGTACCATAATGAACTGCATAAATAGGGTGATGGAAAGAAAAAAAAATGCATTCTTAAGTCCAAAAGAAGCTTGTTTTCATTTCAATTTGAGTTAAAGCAATGACAGCTCTAACGCAGACAAGTGATCAAGTAGTCATCATTTTAAAAGGCAGAAATTCTCCACACGAGTACTCTGTTGCAAAACAATAGCATCCAGTGCCATTTTATAAGTACTTCAAACCAAGCTATAAATAGACTGCCAGGTACACAGCAGCCAAGGCACCTCCACCCCCCTTGGGGAAGCTCTCTACATTTGTTCCACCCTCAAGCTACTGTACACCATTTTCTACAATCTTCCACTGAGCAATTGTCATCATGTGGGCTTCTTTTTCTTCTAAGATCACTGCAGTTGTGAAAGGAAGTCTGTCTTCACAATGTCTATTCCGTTTTCCCCTCCACTCGTGGATGTACATTTTGGTGATAAAATGATGTAGGTCATGAATTAGTGCGGGATAAATATGGGCTTTTATGAAGTAACGATCATCATTCGACACAAGCCCACTGACAGTTTGGCAGGTACAGTCAGAGTGCTCTCACCGTCTCCCCTTGAGCTATAGTGGTGACTATGAAATATGGACAGCAGCAAATTGAGATTCATCAGGCACGCCTGCCTTGCTCACCGAAATCTATATTCAATTTTGGAGCATCTGTCATGGCAGTGGCAGGCTGAGGCATGCTGGGATTGAGAATCACTTAAGTGTTTTGAAATTGTACGTAGTGGAGAAAATCTTTCTCTTTCTTTCTTTCTTTCTTTCTTTCTTTCTTTCTCCGGCATCCTCTCTCAGTTTTTTCTCTCTGTATCTGCAGGTAAATTCACTTCCAGATCTGATTAACATATCCACCAGCAATTTCCCAGCCAATACCAAACGCCCATACACTTCATTTAGTAAAACAATCTGTGCATTCTTATATATTTATCAGTTTTAAATGACTGTGTTACCACTGAGAGGATCTGAGCAGCACCTCTAAGCCCCTGGTAATGCAGTAGCTGGTGGCACCATGTTGACAACTGCAGTGGACTAAAGTGACGATCTGTGGATGCAACATAAGCCCAGGTAGCAACAGTGCTGAAGGCCAAGGGATGCTTACAGCTGAAGAGTCTACGAATGTATACGTTAGTTATGCTGCTTAACTGTCAATCATTTTTCCATCTTTTACTTACTGAAATTATGTCAAGTAACATATTCTCATTAATTTTGTACATCACATGTGACCATGAGGACGCGTGAAATCCTTGATTCCATGGCAACAGTAGGACTCAATTTTCTTTTTTCTCACGCTTGTAAGAGTTTATGATTAAAATGAAGCAATTGGCTAATTATCTACAGAGGATAGAAGCAGAAAAGGTCAAGGTTTTATCTGCAGGGTTGGATTCTGCTCTCTCTTGAGTGGGTCAACGCAGGCTAAAAATTCTCATTACAGACCATTAAACTCTATTGAGAATCTGTCAGCAGGGGTGCAGGTAGAGCTCAGGCTCTTCCTCAAGGACACCGACATGAGATCGAACCTGCAGCTTTTCCGCTAAGGACTTGCACTCTTACCACCTGGCTCACTTGATTCCACAAACTCCTCAGTTTTATGACTCAGTAAATAGAAAGGCGGTGGAAGCTGTTGTGCTCGTCTGTTGACCTTATGTGCTTGATTCAACACATCAAAACCTCAGCTCACTTCCCCCATGACACTGCCATATTGCTATGTTATGACCCTGATGTTGGTTGTTGGACTCTAAAGGGGTTCCAGACAACACACTTTACTGCAGGTAGAAAAAGCCGTGTTCAAAGTAGGAAGCGTATAGAAATACAGTACAGTTAGATTCCAGATATCAAAACACATCTTCACGCTTTAAACTCTGTATATTTAATCAATTCAATTCTTATCTCAGCCATCCAATTTTTCACGACTGCCTTTACAATAAGGTAAAACTTACTAACACAATGTCTTTTAGTCTCAGTATGTGTCTGTAGCAATAAACGAATAAATAAATATATATCTGTGGTAAGCGTGTTAGCAATATAAATGAAAGCAAACATGCATAATGGCATCCAAGCTATCTGAAATAATATAACATGCAGGTTTATGTCCGCTGAGGCAATTCAGGGAGGATGGCCCCCCATCTGTTACTGTTTAAATGTGAAATGGCTTTCATCTTTAAGGCTTGTCATCAGTCTGTCACTAGCCACAGAGAATGCATAATGGCACTGGTAAAGCTCTTTATTAGTCCATGGTGAACAATGAGCCGTGTCAGCTGATAGAGGGAGACTCCCCTTCTCCTTCCCATAGAGTGGAATCCAAGGAAGTGACAATCAATAGAAATGCTTCATTTGGTTTATGTCTGCTGCCGAACACACCACGGCAAAATAGATTCTTTTTGCTCCCCATTATGTTAGCACATTTCCACCCACAAAAGTGCCACTCGCTGTCTCTGCAGGCTTCTTATTTAGGCCAGGTCCAAAATATTTGAAGAGGAACAAAAAAAAAAAAAAAGATATTCATTGATTTGCATATGTCATATTGTGATTTTCACATCCCATTCTTTGAGCAATTATAAGATTAGTACTTTAAGATTAGTACAAAAGTCAAATGATAAACATGTTCCTATATTTCATGTCAGAAACCAAGCCTGCAGGTTTTACAAAACTCAGATTGCTGTGTGTCAGTCAAGAGGGAAGCATGGCAATGACAAATGTTACACTGATGTTCGTTTTTTCCTGCCAACAGCTTATTTTAACAAAATGACACAACTGCAAAGTACGGTTCTTATCAGTGCCAGGCAATGTCATGCCACATCCAATCTCACAAAACACCTTGCACTCTCTGTCACTCATCTCTCCATCAAAGCGCCTACAGTAAATGGCTGAAATACCTGACCACAGGAAAATAGAAACACAGAGTTAGTGGCAAACATGTAGGAGGACAAGGGACTGAGGAGAAAAGTGATTTTCAAAAATGGAATTCTAAAACATGTAATGAAAGATCATGTAAATATAAATACAGATTATTCAATCTGACAATATACATTATTAGTCTTTAACTGAATTTGCTGTTGGTGTTTCATTGCAAACTCACTGGCACAGACATCCCTGCACACACCAGATCCAAAATGTAACATGTTGTTGTTACTGTTGATAATGAGGAACCCAATTTTTTTCCATTATGTGTGTGCATCTGTCTGTGTCTGTCTGTCTGTGTCTGTCTGTCTGTGTCTGTCTGTCTGTCTGTCTGTCTGTGTGTGTGTCACATGCTCAACTCCAAACCCATAATCCGCCGGTTGTTGACAAGTTATTGGCGGTGGATTGTACCCATGGTGATTTTAGATATCACTGTGTGTGTTGTGTGTCTTTACAGAGAGTATTTCAGCATCAGTGTGTGAAAGATAATTAGGCCATCATTTATGAACTTTGAAGAGATCGATCGCTTGACTGTTATGCTTGTTAAGGCATGCGATAGGTCAAAGACTATGTCTGAAGTAATTATCCCTGGGGAAAGGGAAGATACTGTACCACTTGCTGCTCTTTGAGCAGACAAAGAACTGTAGTCTCTAATTCTGTATGCATGAAATGTATCAGATAAAGCTTGAGGTATTTTTGCTATAACTTATTTATTTCCTAAGTGACGTTGTGGAGCTACAATATTTACATGCCACCACGTTACGCCATGTGTTGATCTTTGCAACAGTGCTTCAGGCATTGCTCAAATTTTAAAATTTGGATAAATCTGCATGAATAGGTTAGTTAATCAGTCAGCCAGCGATTAAAATTGGTTCCTGTTCAAAGACCGTAGTTTACTGAAGTTAATATAGAAAAGATAACTTGCTATTTTTCAAATGGCACAACTGACCACTTTAAGAAAGCTAATTTACTCTCTCTATTATATATATATATATATATATATATATATATATATATATAAATATTATTAAACTCAGGCTGCACAATCTTACTCTATCAGACTGCTTATTTGGGAGTAGTATAATCTATTGAAAGCTACTGTCTACAGCCTCCTCCAGTGCTCTACACTGCTATGCTATGACCGTAAATGAAAGCAAAACATTATGCTGTTATCTCTTTACTGTTCTCCTCTAGCTCAAATGACTGCTCTGGGATCAGTGCAGTCCCTTCGCAGAGCAAAACGAGAAAAAGGCCACAATGGGGGAAGAGTGCAAGCCAAAGAAGCTACATTTCTCCATACATACTGCTTGGAGATTGAGTTACAAGGGCATATTACTGTCTCCCAGAGCCACTCAGGTTGCTGGGTTTATGTCCCCACATCTGGCTGAAAGTAGTTTTTTCTTGTGGCAAAACAACAAGAATATGTAAGTTTTGTGTCCAAGAACAAGACGAACAGCCTCACACATAAATATGATTTACCAGGAATGTGGTATGTTTTATACACTGTACAGCTGTATGGATTTTATGGCTACTTCTGTCTGTAATGGAGACAAATAAAGAGAGGCAGGTGTGAGCAGGAAAACCCTCACATCTGCAGTGCATGGCTGTAGATTACAATCCAAGGCTTAAGTTACCTCTGTGTTTCCATTAGCCTGCATTAAATAAACCACTTAAATAGCTTTTCCTGCTGTCACCAGACTAGTGGAGAATCAGTGACTTCGTAATGCGAACTAAAGACCATGTGCAGGTTGGAAGTTAAGAGTGAGAGTTACAAACTCAAAATGGGAAAGTCGTCTAACCAAACCGGTGTCTTCCAGAGAATGAAAATGAAAGCAAATGGATTAATTTAGACAACCACAGCCCAGGACTTTCAAGTAAGAGGAGAATCATTTCACCGCCCACATTAAGTAATGATCAGCTGATGATTTCCCCAAATGTCATCACACACCCATTCACATAACAGACTAATCTAATTAAGCACCAAGGTTAACACATCTCTCTGCCATTCGCCCTTATTATTTTACCAGCTAATCAATGTATATAATTCCAGTGCGACTATGAAAACACAGGTGGGCGGAAATACATTTGTTAGATTAGTCTTTTTTAAATGGGATGTTAAACCTCTTAGATCAAAAACAATTTTTTTCCAACCTGTATAAGACGGCCTTCGAGTTCACTCAGGTTTGCTGCAATAAATCGAGTAATTCCATCAAAGTCTGCCTTGTTTGTCAAATACCAGGAAGGTGAAGACATGTCTGCCATACAAATGAGGTGATAAGTTGTATGTGAAATCTAAGGTATTGCTTTCATTTGAGCTGTGTGTTACAGTGTAACCTAGCACCTTAGTTTTTTTTTTTTTTTTTATCATCTCGACCTATAAGATAGTATTGCAGCAGTGTACATAATACAGATATGTCCTTAAATTGCTGACAGTATCTCAAACAGAAACCTACAAACAGAATCATCCATAGTCTATCAAAAAATCCACCGTAATGGCTATCAAACGTGACGACAACAAGTCACTATACCGACTATAAACCCGTGTACCAGATAACAAGCCTACAACACAATGACTCATAAGAGATTGCTGGCCAACACACACATTTCTGTTAGAGAAATACAGTGTGCCAAGAGGAAAACACTGTACATTTCTTTTTATAGATAAGTAGACACAGTGAGTGACTGATGTTTTGGTTTGATTGCAATCACAGTGTGTTCTATTGCAATATAAAGAACAAGCACATTACATCCATGACACTATCACACATGCATTAAATCAGTACAGTAAAGGCAACAGGAAGATTGCAGTGGGCTACCATTTAATTGCCCTCCTCTGCCACACTGGTATTATTCGGCAGCAAATGGTGTCGTAAGGTTAATGTTGATTTAATCACCAATTAATTTTAAGATTCTATCTTAACCATAATAAAAGATTAAAATCATATTCCAATGCACTTAACTGGCATGAGACGCTGAAGTACACAGAGGCAAGGTGGTGGAAAGAATAGTTTATTTGTTCCCCGCATTGCCAGAAGTCAGGCAGCTGGTTAATTGGCTCAGCATTCTCCTCAGCACTAAGCACTAAGTGCACTCATGATGTCAGTCTGGATCTCTACAAAGGTAGATGTGAGCGCTGACAGATCAGAATCACTTCACCAGTGTAATAAGTGTGCAGTTCAGCAGTGCGTCTTCTTAGCAGCAGTGGGGCCACATAACAACTTAAAGAACAAGCGCCGAACAGACATGGTACAAGGACAACAGGACCGCATGCTGTGCATGAGAACAGCATGAGGAGAAGTCGAGTCTACTGACTACAAAGCACATATGATCTATTTTGGACATATGGACATGGGATATGTTTCCCACAAAGTTCATGCTCTGCGTGAGGATTATCCAGCGTTTGTTTGGTAGTGCTGTGAGCCCACCAATTGCACTGACAGCAGAAGAGTATAATTTATTATCTTTAGAAAGATTCTAACAATGCATGTCAGAGACAGCTCAAGCACTCGTCACCGATTCCCCGTGAGATTCTTCAGGTATGGCAGCAACAGCCTCACTTGGCCTGCCACATCACTATTCTGACACGTGAGAGGGAGTCACACTGAATCCATTACCACACTGCATGCAGTAAGATTTATGCCACTGGGACTCTTTACTATTTATTTATTGACTAGCTAACAATGGCATTTGAATATACATATACATATATTTGGGACACAAAATGCAGATATTTGTGAGGTCTGACTGACATCAACATATTTACTACTTCACTGTACGTTCTATGTTGCCCTTATAAGGGAGGTATAGAATGACTTAGTTTAGATAACAACATGAATATGACCATCAGGATCTAATTACAATGTGAGCCACATTTTACACTAACTCACTGCACTAAAAATATTTTAAATATTACTAGCAGCATTTTGGATCAGGAGCGGTTACCTCCCAGTGCGAGATATTGTTGTATTATGCACATGTGCCGTGCAATTTATGTCCTGCTGTTAGTTTCACACTATTCTGTTGATTCTGTTGGCAGTTGGCAATGCCTACAAACATGGCAATGTACCAAAGGCAAGAACCATAAAGACGGATAGCAAGCAAACATTGAAGTGAGCGATGCAGGATTTCAAATACTGGCTTTAAAAATGCTTTTGGAAGGATACGCACTCAACATATTTGTTACAGCTGGAGGATACAAACAATGTTTCTAGTGTAAACTAACTTTGTTTACAACAAAAACTTTTCCATGCACCTTTAATATATACAATTTAATTCAAGTGGGATTATGGTATGGTATTTCAAACATAAACATAAAATTACTTTCCAGATTACCAAAAAACTACACAATTCAAAATGTAGAGAAGAAAGCATTATGAAATGCCACATGTCATAGCTGATCAAAGTCTACTGTTATCCACCTGCACATGTACTGTATCTGTCACACACTCACTCTCTACCATAGATTGGCACAAGTAAAACTCTAAGACATACTGAAAGTGCAGATCTCACTCTCCAGGTCACGAGGCTGGAGATTCCTGGTCAACATTAGAGGGTGGCTACTCAATTAGGAACGCAAGAAAACCACAAGCTATACAGAGTAGGAGTCTAAGGTCCAGACATACGTCTCTCCTTTCAGTGCAGGAGCAGACACACACAAATACACAGCAGATAAATCACACAAGATCAGATGACCTACCTGTCTCCCCCGTTAGTTTGACCTTGCTACTAACAGCTACTCTTGTTCAGTGGCTGCGAACGTAGCACCATGCTAACTATGCTACTTCCCTCGGGGGTTGTAGCTACCACTTTGCGCTCTCTTGCTCCTTAAAGCTAAGCTTTCCCTAAAGCTTTCCCTGCTAAATAACCATCCCTTGAAATGGAGAGTGCCACAGTTTAAACTAAAACAGGAACAAATTTGTACAAACCCATGAGTTAATCCAACATGCTATGTATCTTATTACGCTGCTCCTGAGGATAGAGGAGATTTTTTTTCCATACAGCACATTAAGAGAGAATCAATTTGTAAGTGAGCAACAGAGAGGGGAGGGGGTGTCATCGAGCATTGGTGTAGGGGTGGGGGTGGAGTGTTGCACTTTGGGTATCAGGTGTCTCCTGCACTTTTCGAGGGAGATGGTAATGCCAGTGTGTGGGGCCTGCGTGCAAATTAAATGGAGAGACAGAAAAATGCATTATTGATCAGCATGATGCCAAAGTGTCTCGCTCACAGCATAGGATCAGGTTTAGGTACAGGGTAATTAATCCACAGGCCTGAATAAAAGCAGAGGAACTGATCTGCACTCCCCCTCTTCCCCGTCTCCTTCAGCCTCTCTCTTTGTTCAAATGTCTACTTCGTCCAACGCTGAGAAAAATAGGTCGCTAGCTTGTAGGCAAAACCGGTGCAAGGCACCACTGGGATAGCTAGAGCACACAGGAATGCACACACTTGCTGTTTCCTATGCATAAACACTCACACACAGACACACACACACACACACACAGGGAGAAGGAGATAGAGGTGGAGGTGAGAGAGAGAGAGAGACAGGAAAAGAGAGACACACACAGAGCACCAGAGCGTTTGTTTTCAGCCAAGCTGAGCAGAGCAGGTGTCCATTTGATTCTCTCTGTATCATGTACTGTAATTACACACTGCAACATGTAAATGCAGTCATCAAACGGATTCCATGCATGTAAATTACATACTACAACTGTGTTTTAAGATCATTTTACTTTACCTGGGCTTCACCTCTGTCTGAAGTTGCTCTCAGAAGACAACAAACAAAATTGTCAGATATTTAAAGCTGCTCTGATCAAGCTCCACAGAGAGACTCAGCACCTTTCAGCTCATTGTTTTTTATTTAACAGACTCTAGCCAGTAGCATTAGTGTCAGTTTAAGTAGTACTCTACTACCTGCCTGCAGAGTACATATAGGATTCATCAGGTGAACAGAGAATGAACTCCAAACAAATGTTTGTAGGTGTCAGCTGGATGTGTAAACATATGTTCTCGACCCGATCCTTACCACGCTGTTTAAATCCTGCTTCCAAAGCCTTTCTCATGTAACAAGTACAATACACTCGCCCTTAATTCAGGCATCTTCCCCACAGCTTTTAAGACTTCAATGGTAAAACCTCTCCTGTGGAAGTCTAAGCTAGTTTACCCAGTGCTAAGCAATAACAGCCCGATTTCTAATCTACCTTTCTTTGGAAAATGTTTAGAGAAAATTATTTGAAATCAAATACTTGTTCATCTAATCAACAACATTGTTTTAGGAGAAACTCCAGTCTGGTTATCCAGCAAATCACTGCACAAAGACTGCCCTAATGAATGATCTGAGAAATATTGTGGACCATGCTTATGTCTTTCAAGAAGAAGGGTTCTTCTTGAAAGACATAAGCAATGGGTTTGTTTGTCTGACCATGGATTAGCTTCATTTTAGTCATATTTAACTCATTGACAGTTTATTTGTCAGCCTGGCTTTTTGTGTACCAGAGACTGATGTTATTGAATATAGTATTCTTCAAGGAAGCATTCTTGAGCCATTTTTGTGTTCATTATATCTGCTCCCCTTGAAAATATCAAATATAACATCAATATCAAAATATCATCATTAACCATCACCATGCAAATTATCAGTCTTTATGCTGATGATACACAAATGTACATTTGTCTCAGCAAAGGACCCCAATGCACAGCATGCTCTCATTTCATAGCTAACAAATTAGATCTAACATCACAAACTTGGGAGCTGAATTAAATTTTAAAAAAGAATATGCATCACATTACCCCACTGCTTTAGACACTGCACAGATTACGTGTATCTTTTAAAATTAATCTTAAAAGGTCTTGTACTTGTTTATGAAGCTTTGAATTACTTGCTCCTCCTGACATCAGGGATTTTCTTTACTTTTATGGTCTAGCCAGATCACTGAGGACCTTCACTGTTTTTGTTGTTTTGTTCCTTTTGTGTCCCAGAAAAGTCTCTGTGAAAGCACTTTTTGTTTTTATACCCTAAACAGTGGAACTTACTGCCTCTGTATTTTTAACAGGAAATTAAAGACCTATCTTTGTAATTTTGCTTTTAATTAGCAGTGATGTTATAGTCTTAGTTTTTAAGTTATCATCATTGGTTTTAATATCATTTATATCCCTGATTCTATATTTTGACTCGTATTTATGGAATTCTTAACATTTTATTTTTTCATTGTTGTAATTTTGCTATGTGAAGCACTTTGGGCTGCATGTTTGTATGAAAGGTAGGCTAAAGTTAAGTTGAAAATATGGAGCAGTTCATTAAAATGTTTGTATGATCTATTTAAAAAGATTTTGATATTTCAGAGCTGTGTTCACAACACATATTTCTGTGGCCACTACTTTCACGTCTATGGTTGACTTTGCATTTATCATGCCAGGAGAAACATTTTTAATGCAGATATTTATTGTTTTGGTTGAGAATATTTACCTAAAGCTATACACACTCCTTGGCTGCTCTATACTGCCTTCAAATTTCTGCACCAGGTAAGCTTAATGTTCTGCATCGACACAATGAAGAGAAGGAATAACTTACCTGCAGACCCAATGTAGCATTCTTTTCTAAGCTGTGTGCAAGGCTTTGAGGTCCCTCTTGTTTCATGTTTGGTACTGTTGTCCCCCGAGGCTTGACATAGAGGCACAAAGGTACAGCAAGCCTCAAGGGACAGCATTACCAAACACAAAATAAAACGGAACTGACAATATTAACTTTAAATTTTAGAACATCTATTACACAGATTTTCATCCAACGAACGGAAAACACAACTGGGCACACTAGACACAACATTGCACTGCTGGTTTTAACCACAGAGGGAAAATAGCACACACACGGTGGGGAATCTCTATAAAGTAAACCTAAGCAGTGGCATGAGTACAGTTCAGCATGCAGTGAGTCTTGTTTTGAGAGTCATAAAAGGCATCAGAGCTTGTAATTTCTTCACAAGCCAAAAGCAAATTTGTACTACAAAAAAAGGATGTGGAAAGCAGATTCCACTGGTGTCAAAGGTCTGTATTAACAATAAGAAAGTAAAGATTTATTTCAAGGCCTAAATGTTAAAAAACAACCTTACTTTGTATTGCTGACACACATTTTTGACTTCATCCACTCTTCAGTTGGTGCATTTCTACACATTCTGTGACTACTAGGCAACATTTAAATGTACTTAAAACCTGCTACCCCAAAGCAGGAAGAGTATTTTTTTAAAAGTGTTTGCTTTTTGCAAATCATTAATATTGTAAAAGGTTTTGTTCAGTTTTGTGATTCATAAAATTGTAGAAAGTCTATTCATACCGGATACCAAAAGATGGTCATTTAAATGCAGCATTTGACTGCAAGTTTTAGTGTGAGTAGATAAAAATAGATCAACCGGTGTCACACGGGAAGTCATATCATCATTAAAGTAATAGGTGGCGCGTGAATAGAAGGTTTAACACTTCTCCTCAACATCTGCCGTGATAATGGCTTCACTTTTGAAAATAGAAAAACATAATTATACCTTCTTTATCGCCAAAACAATTGACTTGAGAAGCAGTTGTGAATACTTATTGTCACAGTGATTTGCCATTTCAATTATTCTAAACAAAAATGAGAAGAAACAAATAAATCAAACAAAAAAAAACCATTGTCTGAATTTCCTGTCAGATAGGAGCACCTGTATTTCTACCACCTCACATGGTAACACTGAGTGATGTCTCTCATATGCCATTTCCAATTCTTGCAAATGAAACATTCTGTTTATAGCCCCTCTAAATAAACCACCGCCTCATAATTGAACACAAAGGTGATGCTTTGATAGTTAGAATAAATTTGCAAGTTATTATTTTCCTGGTTGATGCTTCTATGGAGAACTTTGAGGCACTTGGACATCTTCATACACTTTGGGGTTATAATAAGCACTAGAGAATTTCCATTCGCTAGTTTACTCCTCATCCACCCATCCTTACGATATGTGTGGGCTGCTGCTCTGTTTCTCTGAATGCTCAGCACCCACATCCAGCATCTCTGCCAAACACCTTCTTGTGTTTTAGTTTCCAGAGCCTTCACAAAGACAGACTCCTCCTTGTGTCTACTACTGCCATAGTCATGCAAAAGATATTTGTTGATATAATGTGCCCTATTAACATAACCTCTCTCAAGCCTCTACTCTTTTTAACACAAACACTGAGGCACACACAAACCACACTAAGCCATCAACCTCTCTCAACCACTCATGTATATTTTTTTTTTCCAGGCCGACTGATCCATCCATCTTTCCGTGTGTCACCCAATTAAAGCTTTTTGGCCATGATGAAATGAACCAATTAAGCAGTGCACTTCTGCTTGGGCAGAGATGCATCTCCTAATGGGTGAGACTCACTCACAAGAATGCCATGTCCTCTCCACCTCATTATCATGCAGCTATTAGCCATCACTCATATCAACTTGGGCTCACACTTACACCCAGCAAACGGGCGTTCATCCATGTGCTTTGGTGAATCATAATGCATTCACACTTGAGTAACTGGAACACAACAGGAAACCTGCTACTTGCTGCAGATAGTCCCTCTATAAAATTGGATAGCGACAGTTAAATTTAGATAGTGTGGGTTCAAGAACATAATAGACCGTTCTTGACCCTGGGGAAACAAAAAGTAAGAATATGAAAGGAAACAGTCTGGTGATTACACCATGAGTAATATGTGTTTCTATGCATATGATACATTATAAGGCATTTAGTCTGACCTCTTGAGTCATGATTTTTATTCTTGCAGATAATATAACATTCTGTGAACTCGTGTGGATTCTTCTGGGTATCAGGCGGCATCACGTATTTTGAGACTCCAAGGATATCAACGTTGTTTAGAACAGGATTCAAGGATTCATTTTGTTTTACTTGCCAGGATGACAGAGAGTCTGTGCTAACACAGTTTTAAAGATAGTCTCAAACATTAAGATCGCCATGATTGAAGCAAGCAATGATTGTGGTTTTACTCTCAATTGGGATTTTGTCTAGAACTTCGAAATCATCTAATATAAAGTTAAATAACTCAAAATGTAAATGGATAGGGGGAAACCTATCACTCCTAATAGGAGACCTAAAATAATAACTTCTTACCGTCCATTTAATGTAATATAATGACAGACTAAAAATAAATGTGGATGTGGAAAATATTTCTGCACATTAGATTGCCAATAATTTGGCACTGATATAATGTCAGTTCAGTTTCAGCTCAATCAGCTTTGCCCAAGTCAGCTGATATGTATGAATAGAAAATGTCTTCTGTGGTAAGCTGAAACTCATCTCTCAAAAAGGGACAGAGAGAGACACATTATGTTCTCACCCTTCCATTTCCTCCTGATTTGCATTGCCTTCCTCTGATTTCCACCTCTGCTACTCATCGCTTTGAAACTCATCCTTTTCTTCTTTAAAGAAATAAAAACCTTTCCTAAGCAGTTCTTGATCATAAGTCTAGTGACACATGAATATGTCTTTACATCTATTGTCAGAGAATTTGTCATGGATTTATCTTTGCGCCCTGTTTGTGATATTGGTGATCAAGGAATTGCATGTTGTTGCATTTGCAGTAGACAGATGATGTCTGAGCGGCCGAGCACATTAAATGCAGAATTTTGCTCATATTATCATTTTCAGGTTCATACTTGTATTTTTCTGACTCTGGCTCTTTCTGAGCGGTATATTTCAGCTCCTGTTTAATGTGACTCAGTGTTCAACAGATCCCTGCGTGTGACATCTCACACAGGGCCAAATCTAAACAGAATGTGTTCACACACATCAGCTGAAAGATGGAGTCATTTTGCATTACATGTCCCCTTGTCTTGTTTTCAGGTCTATCTGAAACAATACTAGTAATCTGTGTCCCACAACTGAACAATGGAGTCCCGGCTTATGATGACACTGTTATGAGAGTGACATCAGGAAAGTGCTACTGGCTGCTAGGAGTTTCCTGTTAATTACTGTCATGGAGAAAATAAGGTGGAAATCACAGCTTCTAGTATAAGTTTCCTTCTCATCTCCATTCAGTCACATTTCTTAAATATTTAAAGAATGTGCATTCTTAAACTCATATTGCAACTGTTTACGTTTGTTTACCCACTGCCTTGAACACAGAAGCATTGCATTATCCATAATTTGCAGAGCATGCATGATGTATGACCTATAAATATTTTATTAGAGAGGGTTGAATCGTGGCCTTAAGATTCAGAATGCAGCGAAAAACAATTTTTTTTTTTGCAGATGAAAACAAATTTCATGCTTTTGTGCAAAACAGAATGTGTCATGTTACAGCTGAAACACTTACAAGTTACTCATAATGGCAAAGTATGATGCAGTATGCATCACATCAGTGTGGTGCAATATAATGCAGCACAACAACAGCAGCAATCAAAACATTCTCCAAAGCATCAACACGTCCGGGTCACGCTGTTTCATGTATTTGTGGCAGTAATGAATGGGTGTTGTACTTAATACTCATGTGGACTTTCCTAAAATCACTGACATACCGCTGCAGTGTTGTCACAAGTAGACTCCAAAGTTAAGTTTTTAAAAAACACATTCGCGTCGTGAATCTTATCCACCTGCAGGACTTAGTGATCGACATTTCTGCTTCACAGCCTGTGATGGAATAAAAAGACAAAAGTCTGGCAACTGATGTCCTCTAATTTCTGCCTTCTTTGTGTCTTTATGGTTTGAAAATGGCGCTCTCTTT
Source organism: Pempheris klunzingeri (assembly GCF_042242105.1). Taxonomy (NCBI): domain Eukaryota; kingdom Metazoa; phylum Chordata; class Actinopteri; order Acropomatiformes; family Pempheridae; genus Pempheris; species Pempheris klunzingeri. The sequence goes on along the minus strand of NC_092020.1, from coordinate 24,074,431 downwards.
TTCTCTCTGTCTAATCGGAGCCTACTTGGCTAGTATTAGCAGACAGCCCCCCTCTGTTCCTTATAACTGAACCCCTGGATGTCGCACCAGGGGGTCGTAGCTGCTGTAGCCTCTGACAATGTCGAAAAAAGACATCAAGGGAGACAAGGGCACCCGATAAGAAACTGCCTCTACACTCCCCTTTGATTGATTTCTCACTATGGAAAAAAAAAAATCTCAATAGGGGCGGTGTCGACGCTGAACATATGGGGGGCGCTGGGGACGTTTGTTCGCTGGATTGGAAATACACCCACAGCTTCCCCTGTTCACTCCCTCTTTCTGTTCATCCCCTTTCTTTTCACGGGCCACATGCAGGGCTGATGTCTCCTTCGTAAAGGCTTCTTTCCTGTTTTTCTCTCCTCACCAGAAAATAAAATAAAAAAAAAAAAAAAAATGCCAACATGCCTTTAAGCTCTCATTTCATTTTCCCGCCAGATGGCAGATTGGAGACAGACACTTTACACAGGGTACATAGCGGTGTGCTCATCAATCCATCAGGCTCATTTCAATGTTAATGGGCAAAGTATCACTTAATTTGTCTCTGATGAGGACGTACTTAAAACGCTGACATTGTATCCTCATTATATCATCTAAGAGCCATGGCCTCAGGTCATAAAATAATGCATCTTGAAAGTTATGCAGGAAATGTGCCGTAACGTTTTGGAAATCAATCATTTCAGAGGCTAAGGTATATTTTTCAAATCTGAGGCTTTGAGAGGATAAATACGCCTTCCTCTCTCTCTCTCTCTCTCTCTCTCTCTCTCTCTCTCTCTCTCTCTCTCTTATTTTAACAGAGAGAGACAGAAAATCCAGAAAAAAAACATTAAATAAAGGTTATAAATTAAATTGTGTTTGATTGAGTGAAATAAGTATTTGATCCCCAAACAAAACATGACTTAGCACAGAGGTCAGACGTTTCTTGTAGTTGGTCACCAGGTTTGCGCACATCTCAGGAGGGATTTTGGTCCACTCCTCTTTGCAGATGTTCTGCAAATCTTGAAGATTTCGAGGCTGTCGCATTGCAACTCGAAGTGTCAGCTCCCTCCACAAATTCTCTATGAGATTAAGGTCCAGAGACTGGCTGGGCCACTCCAGGACCTTAATGTGCTTCTTCTTGAGCCACTCCTTTGTTGCCTTGGCCGTATGTTTTGGGTCACTGTCATGCTGGAAGAAGACCCATCCACGACCCATCTTCAGTGCACAGGCTGAGGCCAGGAGGTTCTCATCCAAGATTCTACAGTACATGGCCCCGTTCATCTGCCCCTCAATGCGGTGAAGTCTTCCTGTACCCTTAGCAGAGAAACAGCCCCAAAGAAGAATGTTTCCACCCCCATGTTTGACAGTGCTGATGGTGTTCTTGGTGTCAAATTCAGCATTTCTCTGCCTCCAAACACGGCGAGTCGAGTTGATGCCAAAGAGCTCAATTTTGCTCTCATCTGACCACATCACATTCTCCCACCCTTCTCTGAATCATTCAGGTGTTCATTGGCAAACTTCAGACGGGCCTGTACATGTGCCTTCTTAAGCAGGGGGACCTTGCAGGCACTGCATGATCTCAGTCCAGTACGGCGAAGTGTGTTACCAATGGTTTTCTTGGTGACTCATTAACAAGCTCCTGCCGTGTAATTCTGGGCTGATCTCTCACCTTTCTCAGAATCATCCGTACCCCACGAGGTGAGATCTTGCATGGAGCTCCAGAGCGAGGGCGATTGACTGTTACGTTGCATTTCTTCCATTTTCTAATAACCGTACCAACAGTAGTCTCTTTCTCTCCAAGCTTCTTGCTGATGGTCTTGTAGCCCATTCCAGCCTAGGAGTACTTGCCTAAAAGGACAGGACTAATTTGTGTGACTCCTGGGGACATAACCGGTCTGTGAGGGTCAGAATTCTTGCTGGTTGGTTCACTGTAAGACATTTCATGTTATTTCAACTTGCAAATGAAAGTTCACCTGCTGCCTTGAAAACTTATTTAACTCAACTAACTGTATTAACTCAACTTGAAGACAACCTTTGTTTCAACTCGTGAATTAAAGTCCATCTAGTTGATATGACTACAATGTTCTAGTTGTCTCAACATTGTTTTTTAAGTTGTCTAAGTTGATTTAACTTTGGACTCAGAGTTAAAACAACTAACCTTACATTATCAGTGCATTTACCGAGTCAAACAAACTCACATTTTGATATTGTTATAACTCACACTTTCAAGTTGTGTATTTATATAAATTGCCATTTCAAGTTAAGAGGATTTATATTTTAAATGTGTTTCAACTTCGATGTATAAGTTACATTGACTCTTTAGTGCAAGTTTGCTTGATTTATTAATCACAATTAACAGTTGCAGTGGATTTGTTCAGAAATATAATTCATTTTAAAAACCAATGTTATACATGAATTTACGTTACGTTAAGTGACAACAGAGGCATCAACAACACCAGCAAGTTCTCCAATGTCAAATAACTCATCTCTGTATTGCTGAATTAGAAACATGTAAAATGGTTTGCATGCAGAGAAATAAAGATGCCAGCTGGTTTTTAATCACCTCTCCATTTCCAAGAGGAAGTTCAGCACCAGAATCATATTGCAGCAACCGTCGGGGTCACAGACGGCGGAAGTGGCCGACCTCTCAGGCAATCACAACAAGTATTGCTTCAGAAAATCATCTATTATTGAACACACATAACAGAACAAATCGGAGCATCTTATTGAACCCAATGCCCACCTAACTTATGGTTCTCCCCAAAACACATTAACCCTACCCATAAGTCCTTGCGGCGCTGCCCTGCCGACGCCACAATATGAAGGTGATGCCTCAGGATCATTAACAGAATCCTCCCCTGTTACAGTACTTGTAAGTGTATGCTGTAGACAAAGCTCTGGTCTTAAACTATTTAGGGTTATATTATGATAGCGACTTCTATGAGCAGTAAAGGTTGATAGTATACTAGAGCTGAAAGTCTGCAAAGGGACATTTAACCGTTTCCCTGTTCCTCAAATGAGTCTTTAGATGAGCATATATGCTTTAGTCCAAATTCAAACATGGCATATCTCCAGGATATAACAAGTTGTTTATATCTATGTTTCAACCTTGCCCTTAGTTTAAAGAGGTCTTTTTTTTTTCAAAAATCAAATGCGGAAGCAAGTATATTTCCCGGTAGCTCTCAGACCTTCACTCCCGCCCTTTTTCTTTTCTTTATTTTTTCAACTCATAACTTGATAAAGAAAGTTCGGTCAATTTGACAAAATGTTCAATTAGTCAAGACAATGAATAAATGTGAATTTAACCTACAAAAACTAGAATAGCTGAGTTCAAAATCTAAAACTTATCAGAGCAGAGAAAAAGTAAATTGACGTAACTAAAAGGGGCTGTGATGTTTTACAGTGTAGGGGATCAAATACTTATTTCACTCAACCAAATACAAATTCATTTATAACCTTTATTTCATGTTTTTTTCTGGATTTTTTTTTTGATATTCTGTCTCTCTCTGTTAAAATAAACCAACCATAGAAATTGTTCTGCACTGTTCATGTCTTTATAAGGGGGTAAACATTCAAAATCAGCAGGGGATCAAATAATTATTTCCTCCACTGTATATATACACACACACAGAGAAATATATGGTATCTATGTGTATAAATACATTCTGCTCCTCCTAATAGTTGTTCCTTATTTCTGCCAGTTAACGGGATTATCCTGTCTTTAAAGGATAGAGGGTGTTGTATGTTGCATGTAGTGTGAAGCCATATATATATTATGTGTCAGTTTTATGGCACATGGAGACTAAATGAGAATCAAAACACTGTGTGGAAAATAGACTGTGTGGATTTTTTCTCACTAACCAGATATTTTCAGTCCCTGTTAATGTCAAAGGATCTGAGACAGTTACTTGACCTTTTCAAAGCTCATGCTGACTCTGATGCCAATTGGAAGGATTTCTAATAAGAAAACTGAAGCACTGAAAAGAATGCACACGAAGAAAATGCACAAAATTAAACAACAACAACAACAACAGCAAACAGATTCTCAGTGTTACCCAGGCTCCACCTGTGTGTATGTGTGAGGCCTGAGGGTCACAGAAATATATACATACATTAATCTCAATATTATTTTCACTCCCAGAGACATGGCTGATATTCAAATGTGAGACCAAAGATAAAGTAATCAAAGAACACATCAGCAGCAATGCAGTGCCGCCATGTGTCTTATTACTACGTCAAACAGGAGAGGCATTTGACAAAGACGCCTTTGTTGGACCTCTGACCTCAACAAGAAATGCATAGAGAGGTGACTGGGAGAGATATATTGCATAATGCCATTTCCACATTCATGACACATGCATACATACTGCTGTGAATGAATAGAACCCATTGACTATTCATACAATGAGCACAGCGTATGACCTTGAAACAATCAGCGCTTCAGTCGCCCATTTCAAAATCTATTCTCCATTTTCTTACCTATCAATCAGATATTTCATATTAACACTGCTACATGTATATATTTTTATATGAGCGGGGCCATTACTATGTAAGTAGGACATTTAAAGCAAATGTACTCACATCACTGTGCGCCCGATACATATTCACACATACAACACGTCCTAAAGGAATAGATTGATTATTTTTTTCTTGTTTACTATGTTGCCATCCAGAATATAGCAGTGTGAACAGAAAAGCAATGATTTAAGTGCTCTGAAATGCTTTAGAAAAAAAAACAATCATCTCACCAAAACAGGGTAATTAAAGTGTCTTCCTTCCCTCTGAGACACAAATGTATGTATTTCACCAGGCGACTCAGAGCACACAGCCTCTGAGCAGCAGCACACCTGGAGCCGGTCATGATTCAGTCTTTTGCTCAAGGGCATTTCATAAGAGATGGCTATATTTTGGATCAAAGCTGTGACATTCCAATCAGGAGACGGTTCTGCTAAGCACCCAGCCATACATACCTGCTGCCCCTGTGTGATTAATCAAAAATATTTGACACATACAGGTTATTCAATTATCTCTCATGCCAGCGAGCAGGGGAAGTTTCCAGGACCCCTAGGGCAGAGAAGTTCTTGCTTCAAGGATTCAAAAGTAACCAGAAGAGTAGTTAAATAGGGCAGCACAACAGCTGGCTTTTCTCAGCAGAGATTTGAATAAATATTTGATGATGGTATAGTATCTGGGATAACACACACACACACTTTGGCAGTATTGCATGGTTTTGCCACCACAATAGCTATTGTGTGAGGCAAACAAAGATGCGTACACATGAGCACATATCTCGGTTGAGCTGGTGTGGCTTGTAAACGCGTTTGAATGGGGTGCAGGACGTCTGCTGCTAAAGCGCACGTCGGTGCATCTGGGCTCTAACATCTGGACACGATTCTGTTAAATTTGGGCGACAAACACTCCACGTTTTCACCTCAATGAACATAAAGTGATGCATTTAGTGGTCATGAAAGCATAAGGCGGCACCTGTGCTCTGCACGTTGGCTGGAAAACAGCTTCAGAGATCTGAGACCTGTGCAAAACAAAAGTAGCATATGGTCTTTGATGGATGTTTCCATTTAAAGAATCTCACTTGTAACATGGTTCACCTCCGCAGTAAATCAACCCATAATTTCCACCTATTGAGTTATACAGGATCACAATTTGTAGCCCAATTTCTTGCATCGGTGAGTCACAGAACCTGTGCATTTAGTGAGCTCTGTGGGATTTAGTTAGGAAGTCTGTTTCCTGATAGTGTCCAGGTAGTGTGCTACATTATTGGCAATCACGTGGCTCTGTGCATCTCAGTATGTGTAAAAATTAACATCATAGACTTTGAGTTTGATTATTGGTCAACTATGTATCTACCCCTGGTACTACAACATATTTTGGATACAAGTGTGCACCAAATACTTGCTCATAATGGTCTTTAAAGCATTTTGTAGTCGAAGTAAAAAAAAAAAAAAAAGAAGAAGTAGATTATATTTGTAGCACACTGGGATCTGATACACATTTTTTCAAAGTTAGTGTTGGAAAACTTTTCAATGCAGGCCATTAATCATGATTATTGATATATGATGTCAATGTCATCATGAATTGGTTTGAAAAATTGAAAAGTATTTGGTTCTCAGCAATCTAAATGAGCAAAGAGTAATCTGGCAGCACATTGGTTATGACAGACCACTTTTGTTTTGTATTACAAAACATTGCTACGATTAAATTAATTTTAATCATCTTATTAATATACAGTCTAACTCGCTGCTTGCTTCATATAAATTTGTAAAAAAAAAAACCAAACAGATGAGTGGGATCTTAAGGTGACTGTTGCCGCCCTGGAGCCTGATGTCTGCTGTGTCTTGTGCTCTGTAGGTTTATAGTCGGGAGGAGCTGTGGCGTTAAGCCAGCTGGGATCACCTGGCCAGTGCTCCTGCACATACTTCAGGCATCCTACCTGAATACCAGTGAGTCAGTCACATCACCCTGCACCACGCCGCCGGCCCATTTTGGCGTTGCTGTCTTTTGTTTTTACACTAACAACATGCACCCCTGATACTGATTTACACGCCTCATTGTATGTTTGGGTTGTAATTTAAGTTCATAATTGTAAAATTTGAGTGCATCTCCCCTGCTTCGTTGTGACTTGCGAGCCGGTCGTAACAGTGACGGCGGGTTAAATCACCTTGTGTCCACCTTGCTGTGTATTTCAGCAAGAACAAGATGTGGAACAAGATGTGGAAGAAGATCTGTCCATCCCAGTGTAACATTCAAACTGAGTAATATTTATAACAGCAGTTTTCTCCCAATAATTTGGCTTTCTCCTGAGTTAAAAATCTACCTACCAGACCTTAAAGTCAGGGTCTATCACATCATCGAATATAACCCGCCCCCCCATCCCTTCAGTCCTCCCTTCAAAGCTACCCCACACATGGACGCGTGCTGCTCGACTGCTGCTGGACGACCAGAGTCCATGATAGTTGCTGCCGCCGCTCCTTTGCAAGGTCTCTCATTCATTCTGTGCCTGATCACCTCTCTCAGCTTTTCAGTCTGACAAATAAATAGCGCTATTGAATGCCACCCTCATAGAAGCAGTAGCAAAATAGCCGTGGCAAGAAAATGTTTACCTTCAGCTCGCTCGCTCGCTCAGAGGTTGTGTTTTGTACTATTAACTCACTAAACAACAGTCTGTCGCAGCCGTACTTTGGCTCAGTGGGTGTGTGCTTCATGCTTGATAACTGTTTGTAATGAATGAAATGATCAGGCGGGCTTATTACAGTCCTGTGACAGCCATGGGCACTGCGTTTTTTTTCTCAAACTGTTTGATTTATTGATTGCTGCTGGGCTGTTATGAGTATTTCAACAAATATGTCAAAAACACTCTCTAAAATCTAAAGTTGCATACCACGCCTGTACAGATCTAAGATCTTTAAGTAATTAGTTGTTTGACTGGTAATTACTGCTTGTTTGTATTTAAATTAATGGTGATTATATATGCTGACTACTGTTTGTTAAATGCTCACATAATGTACTGTGTTAAAACTTTGATGTGAGAGCAGAGGAAGCTCTAGCTCTCTCGTCATGATGGATGCAATTGACTGCGAACTGCCTCTATCGCCATTTAATGGTTTGTAATCAGAGATGTCGAGCGGCAACTTTATCATCTGCAACAGGGAGTGCCTCACCTGTTGTATTTCTCTCTCATGCAATTACTCATGTAAATATACATAATGATTACAAATGAATAGTGACACAATGCCTCCCGGTTAATTGGATGTAGAAGTGGAAACCATTATAGCCTCCTTTTTCTTGCTCCTTTTTTAAAAAGGAGGTTCACGGTGAGGAATGAGCGTGCGGGATCGGTGCCAAAGTTGTTATGTACATGTCCACAATTTCCTGATCACTTGAAAAAGAGGCAGATGACTGGTGGAGCATTAATGCTGTTGTTTCACACACTAGGATGCCAAAAGGGTTGTTATGGATGTGCTCACTGCTTGTTTTTCTTTGAGGTGAGGTCACAAGCCCAGATTGTTCCAGACCTCCTGCGTGGCACCACATGAGGTCCCGTTTGAGTGGTGGAAGGAAGGAAGGAAAAAAAAAAGAAAAGAAAAATAACAACCCGTCGCTGAAGCAGTCCTTCCCCGAACAATATGATCCAAAGTGGTTTTAGCTCAATTACATTTCTCCATATCCATAATTACTGGAGTGACTTTGGAAATGGCAGATGAATGATTACAGTTATTTTCCTTTTCAACAAATGAAAACCATTTAATCCTACATTAGTGCTCAAATCTACTCCCCACCTGGTGCTGGTGAATTAACTGATATACTAATGTTTTTAAATTTGCCCATTTATTTACCCACAAGGTGACATTTTAATGGATCATCTAATCACAGAAAGAAATAAAACTGAATGTGATATGTTGATTTGAAGTACTCCAAAGTTGAGAGCTAAAATCTAAGATAGTCAAAGCAGGAGATTTTCACATCAGACAACAGTGCAAATAACCTTTAATGTAGATGTTCCTGCTATAATGCTGCTGGTCCTGCTTCAACAGGAGACGACCTTCATACTTGTACAAGTAGTACTTGTTGATGTATGCACTCCTTTTATTACAGCAGGTGCAGAGTGATACAGCCGATCCGTGAAATGACCCTTTCATCTTGCCTTGTTGTATCATCAATGTGAGTGGACAATACAGAGTCATGTAAGAGGTTTTTCCTATTTGTTCATATTGTATTCATATTAAACCGTTTTGACAAGTAATACACCTGAAAAACTTCAGCGTTTGACTTCAGCAGAATAAAAATGTGACAACATAATCCTTTAATCTATACAACATCCCGTATTCACTGGCATAAATGTATTTTTTGCTCAAATGTCCATGATGTTTTGTGCTGTGCTACTTTCACTGAATTTGGATTTCAAATCAGACCTCACTTATACGGACACACAGCTGCTAGAAAAAAAAAAAAATCAAAGGGATCCATCACTGACCCCAATTTTCCAGGGCTACTTCATAATTCAGTTTGATCTGAATACATTTTTCTTGCCTTTCACGGCAAACCCCACTGATTTGCCACAGAATCACAGTCAGTACTAATGAGAAGTGGAAGACTGAAACCCCTTCAAAGTCCTTACCACACAATATAAAGGATGGTTTTTGCAGTCTATTTCTCCATGCTAATTTGCCTTTAAATGTATGATGTACAGAGGAGAAAAGTAATTTTGCCTCAAATTAGACGACAAGTTTCAAAAAACTTCAGCATATGAAGCTTAATGATGGCCTGTTCAAATGCTTCATGAATTCTTTATTGAGCAAATATGCCATGCTGAGGTTAGCAACAGGGGTTTGTGCATTATTTGGCTAAGCTCTGGATGTATGGGCGCACTGGTTCACCTTTTTCTTATTTACTGTATGAATTAACTCATGAATCATTCACAAAGCATCTATGAAAAAGCAGGACCAACACATTAATAAATCATCTCCCTATGCCAGGCCTTTGGGTATGAGGATCTAGCACATTATGATTTTTTTTTCCTTTTCTTTTGTTCTCTCTTTCACAAAACCCTGAAACTGCTGGGCCATGTCTCCTCCAATCCACGAGATGAGACAGACAGACACAGAAATTGGTGCATGCTGTTTCTCTCTCTCTCTCTGTCTCAATGCATTTTGCCAAGAGTGTGTTGGATGCTAAAGGTGTGCAGAAATGATCATTACTATCTAGCAAGTTCTGCCTGCAATACCATGGCAACGGAAGGCAAATGTGACCATGAGATGTGTTCCAGTAGCTGGCAAACTGAAAAGCAAAGCCCTTCAAGGACTTGGAGTAAACAGACACATTTGCCCAATGGAGTGGAGCTGATAGGTGTTCCATGTGCAGGGTTTATAACTCATTTCAATGCACTTCCACATTTCCCCCCCCCACTTTTTGGCAACTCAATGTCACTCTACAATCCCTCGTTTGGGTGGCATGCTTTTTCTGGAGAGTTATCCGAGTCATCTGACACAATTAAGGAAGAACTTTCTCTGATGGAGGACGTTTTTATCCAATCATGAGTGGATCCAATTTTTTTTCAACAGATTGCTGCCTCTGAGAGTGAACATTTTTCAATGATCGACTGAAAAGGGTTTAAAACACATATCCATTCAAGGATTTTATTGGGCATCATTGAAACCAACTCGGTTACTTTTTGTTAAGTGGTTCTATTTCAAAAAAAGAGCTTTACAACAAATGTAGAAACTTTGTTGGCAGGCATTAGGGCGCATAGAGACACACAGCTAAAAAGAGCAAGGCGCAGTGGGATATCAACTATTTTTTTCTTTTTTTTTTATGCAAACCAGCTACACGAAGATGAACAAGAATCAGAGGTACGAAGATGGAAAGTGGGAACAAGCCGCGCAAAAAGCTGGCAAAGAAAAGTCTAACTTTATACAAATGTCCTACGGGGTGTGGAAATGTGTGGAACAATAAGCTGTGTTGATTCCCACTGAGAACAGAATCACTCCACCAAAGCTGAAAATGGAGTTTATAGAATTAATGGTAATATGTTTGAACTCTCTTGTGGGATAAATGTTTGGATTTATAAATTTTATATTAGGATTTCTATGCTAATGTAGACATTAACAAAGCATGCCCCGAACTGTACATCCTTTAAATAATAATTAATACTTTGTTCAACCAGATGGGTCCCATTGAAATAACAAGATCTCATTTTGCTATCTAGCAGGAATACAGTGTTTTAAACATACCAGCAAACATTTAAAACACTAAACAAACAGCAGAGAAAATACATGTATCACACTGAGTTTGCTTTAAGTTAAACTTGTGCTTCAGTATTAAAATGAACCAATAACTTATCATCTTACAGAGACGTGCTATAACCTGATAGCAAAGTGGAATCAACTTAATATAAATAAAACTATATAACACAGTCAACCTTTTTATGTGAAGTCATCCTTCATATGGCCCACAACGATGTACCGTTTATTGTATTGCCTTAATAGAGGCCTTGAAATAATGACTAGATTATGTATTTCAACGCTACTGGAAGAGTGAATTTTCCATCCATCACATTTTAATAGGATTTTGCCAAAACCATGTAGCTTCTCGTCCATGTAGGAATTACGTGATGAGTTATTTTGACATGTACCACCATACTGCATGACATTTCTGTCAAGCCAGAAGGGGACATGGTGACATGAGTGTCATGGAACAATGATTTAGCAATTTGCATATCAGAATAGAGACAAAAATTGAATACTTAAATCAATACAGTAAAATGACTTGGAAATGCATTGGCTATTAGTCTCAACATCAATTTCAGCAAGTATTCTAACTGTTTATATATCGAATGACCCCTGAAGCATTTAATCATGATGGTGATAGAACTATAACATAATAATTTTATATTTCTTATCTCAAATTTTCATTAATTACACTTGATGACTTTTGAAAGAGGTGAGGTGAACTTGGACGTCCTCCCGCAGGAAGAGGTTTCTGCTAACTCCCTATTGCCTCTTAAATCATTTTTCGCTGAAGGGCAGCAAGGTTAAGCAGGTTCACCAGAGCAAATAAATAATGAATTCAATAAGGGTAATTAAGAAAGCACATCAGACGAGCGGCACTCGACCTTACAGCCCCACACAAGGCCTCAGACCTGAAACCCCTGTGCAGGCTTTTTTTTTTTTTCTTTAACATTACAGCTTCATGACTCCTGTTATGACACTAATTTTAGGTCATTTTCAGAGGTTATATGATCTTCAATCCCTAATCACTCTCATTATTTAACACTGTGGTAAGACAAACTTGGGTTATTTATCAGTATTAGTCTTTCATGTCAGATGAGCATCGCACTTTGTTGATGTTGACATTGGGAGGTGAACATTTGTCACTGCTGTACAGCCACGTCAAGAGAAGGCTTAATAGTCATCCCGTGGGTCCCATCGTATTGATTCAGTTGATGAAGCACGCTCTAAGCAACATATTAGAGTGTAAGAAAAGAACTATAATCCCTAAATAACAATGCCAAAAGCATAATGACTGATGCAAATGACTAAATCCGTTTCATCAAGGATGAGGCAGCTTCACTTGGCTAATTGATCCCTGAGCATCTACAAACCTTCATGCTCCAGTCATTTTTGAATAAAGTAAAATCATCTACTGTACATCACCTGCAATAGGCACAAAGATGGTAGTGAAGATCATTTTCAAACGTCATCCATAGATTCTGTCGGATGAGTTTTCATGAGGTTACAATTATATTAGAAGCTATGTATACTGAATATATTTCAGATCTCCAATACATCAATGAGTCACGTTGAACAGCAGATTTGACCAATTTTGACAGAAACAACAAAAGGCTTTTAATTTGGTGAGCCGATATCAGTGCATCAGTGGCTCTAAATCCCACAATGCCTCAATGCTCAAAGTCACACTCTGCATTGTCACCAAACAGTCTGGCACACCTCAAGGCCGCTGACTCCTGGCTTACAGTTGATGGAGTGTGTTTTCAGCAGTTACAGCCCTTTGTTGCTGATTCCTATTGTAATTAACTAAATGACAATTAGCTCTGGTTAACCGCACTGGTTGCCATTAATCTCCAGATTAAATCTGTCTATTTACAACTGCTGTATACATGATTCCCCAGATGCACAAGTGAGATTTGACTCACTTGATTATATGATCACACTTGCTCGTCTGATGTCTTACGTGCACGTTTGCATGTGAAAGATTAAAAAGTGAGGGGGGGGAGAGAGAGAGAGAGAGAGAGAGAAACAATAGAGGAGATGCTTCAGAAACACCAAGAGTAGATATATGTATTACTGATGGACAGCCATAAATACAGTAGACATATACGATAAATAAATAGATTACATAGTCACAGATAGGGCGGGTCAGTACGTGGCTTGGTATCATCAATTATCCCAAGGGACCTCATACGATGGAGTGAATATTTCATGTCTAACAGACACATCACTCATGACAGCAACCCCACAGGTCTCTCCAGCGGGTCATGTTTTATGGTAGATATGAAGAAAATCATACAGACAATTTAGTTCCAATTAGCGGCAGTGAAGGCGTCTTTACAAACCAACTTATGATTTAGACTTTTAGAGACTTTTTGTTTATTTATCTATTTATTTGTGCTGCAAAAATCTAACTCAGAGACGCTTCAAGCCACTCCTGATAGGAATGCAGTGTGAAATACAACCTCACACTGCATTGAAGTCTATGGCACTGATTTATTTATTTGTCTATTTGCATTACAGTCTGCTGTATAAACATAAATAACTGGGCTCATAGGAGACACACATGGCTTATTTGTCTAGATGCTACATGTAAATAAATTAGGTTGCAGGATACTTGTCACACAAAGGGGTGGCAGGTCTCTACCATCTGGCCCCATGCGGAGATCGGAGACACAGAGACAAGATACCTGGCAACAAGTCCGGAACCATCCAAGTCTTGGGTGTGAGGGGAAGTAGGGGAAATAAGAGAGGTTTCAACAACTGACTGGTAACAGGGAACAGCAACCCGGCACCTCAGATCTTCACACCTCAGCCTTGGCTAGTAGACTCACTTCTCCTCTGTTGGTCTCTCCTGCAGCCCAGTTTTCCAAAAATACAAGCTATTTTTCTACTTTGTCTGAGTTGATATATTTGTATTTGCATTATTGCATTATTATTAAAATATAGCAATATTTAAACAACTGTGAGCCTTTAACATGCGATGTTTGATCTCTTTTTAATACTTTGGACATTAGTAGTGCACATATTCATGTTGTAGTTACTGAGTAAGAAGGTGTGGTTACTTTTTAGAGCGTTTTCTTACAGTCAAAATCCCCAAACACGTTTCCTCGGTTTCTTCTTCACCGTTATGAAGTGCCCATTCTTTTCTTTCGGTTACACCACCTGGTTTTCTGCTTCACACCTCTGCAGCTGCAAAGCCGTCACCCTCATACACCTGACGTCACCCAGCCAGCTCAGTGACACAGGAGGAGCAAGTATCCATCTCCTGTCTGCTAACTGGATTGATTTAGGAATTTAATTGGCCTCCCTTACAAAAGCATGTTTAAATGTATTACCGCTTTTACCAGCTGCTTCCAGTGATAGTCACAAACCTGTCCTTGTTGTTGTCATTGCCCATCCATGGTTGAATGTTTCATTTCAATTTAATTTCCCTATTTCAGTCCCTTTTGTGTGTTTTTCACACACGTCAGCTCTTTGCTGATCACCAAGAGAAAATGAAATGCTGATTCCTGAGACTACATCACTGGACAAAGAGTTGAGGCAGATTAACGCTATACTTTCCCCTCGAACTGATATAATTTCCCCCACAACATGAAAGCGGCCTTTACCGATTGCTGGTTTTCACCTTGGAACAGTAAGCAATTGGTGTCAGCAAATACCGGATTGTCATGAGTGTGCACGCCGAGGTGTGTGAGAGTGATTGGGGGTCTCTCTCCTCAAGTCTGCTGTCTATACCGTGCCTCCTAAGGGAAGTCATGCAAACATAGATGAAGATGATTCCTGTGAAGGTGAGCCTTGTCTGGTGTATGACTCAATGCCTCTGGGGGTCCCTGACAGTGGAATAGACACTTGAAAGTAAGAGAGGGCTGCATCAAAAGAGAAAAAGAAAGAACTTAAAACATGTACTATTGCAACAGTGCTTTTGTCAAGATGATGTACAGAATATGTCACCCAGACTATGCTGAGAGGACTGAAGGAGTGGTGTGAAAAGCCACAGCTAAGGTGTAAAGACATGGTTAAATTTTCACATTGATGTACATTTTTTTTTCCAACCATATTTAATTATTTAAATACACCAAAATATAGATGAGATAGATGTGGCCTTTGCAGAAAGGTGCTATTCTCAGCTGTCTTCAATCTTCAGTCTGGATTTTGAGCTCACAGTCTGTATGTTTTATTCTCACTCATTAGTTGTCAAAGCTCATTATTATTTGCACTTATTTTACATATCCACATGTCTTCCAGAACACTAGAATACCAGTGATCATTATGATCTCATAAATTACTTAAGGCTTACAGTTAATAAATAAAACAGCATCGTAGAACCAACTGATGAAAACTACAAGGTGTGCTCGTGCCGCTTTGACTGATGTTCAATGAGAGTAAAATGTAAAAAAAAAAAAAACTATCCAGTGTTTAAAATACATCATTAAGTCAAGTATTTTTGTTCAGCGTCCTTATATTGCATCACAAAGCTGCCACAATGTATTCCACTCATTGTGGCAACGCGTCCATTTGCATAGGCCTGATAAAGACATCATAAGCAGACTCAGCTTGCACACTGATCTCTCCCACTCCTTGCAATACATTTCCACGCTCGTGTGTTGACTCTGCTTGGCAGCAGCGATCAAATCCTTTTTCAGCAGAGAGGGGAATGTGTGGGCGATCCCACTTTACCGAGGGATAGCCAGATAAAATTGCACAAACATGCTTTTGTTGCTGGAAGCGTGTCCGTTGTGAAGAGAGAAACACGACTAATTTTGCGATTGAATCATCGCAATCAGAATTCATTGTGATGGTGCTCTTCATGGGAGCACACACTATCGGCCTCAGCTTCAACATTATAATGAACGGTTGTGTAATGCGAGCACGCTCATTGCAGCTAATTTGCAGATGCTGGGGTTACGCACTTTGAAGACAAGACTCAAGACGTACATGTTCTCAATGGCCGTTGGCTGTTCTCAGTGTTGTTCTCATGATTTAGTGTTAAGTTTTGAAGAATTTTTCAAGCATCTTCATAAAAATTTATCTCACATGCTTCATTCTGTTTCTCTTTTACATCTGTGCACATATTTGATACTGCATTGTTTTCTTGTTATTGCAATTTCTTGTTGTTATTGTGCCTTCTGCCCTTTAAGCTACTGACGTCATTTTACTCACTGTTGTTATGCTGTTCAGATTAATTTGTACGACGCTTTAGCTCATTTAAATAAACTTAAAGATACAGCACCCCGTTGTGTTTTGACCCTAATCACCGCAACCTGACACTCGCTGTTCAAAGCGACATGTATGTCTACAGAACAAGACAAGGTTTATTCCACATGTATTTAAATATTTGAGTTGAGTTTTATTCTGCTTTAACTTAACACTACTTGTGCTGATCCACACACAGAACTATTATCTGAGAGCTGCCCAGTACAAGCAGTGAAGACTCCACCAGAGCGTGGCTGGCCTCACTGCAGATTTTGCTAGTAGCTTTAGAAAAACTGATTAAGAAAATAAAAGAAGACAATATATTTCTAAAAAACACATTACTGTAATAGTGAATCATTCCATCTATGTGTCATTGGGAATGTTTGAAAAAGATCATCTTAAAAATATATTAAGATTAGGATCCCACACTGATCCGACTCTTATCCAAGAGACAATCTAACACACTCCAACTTAATGATGCTTATGATCATTTTGAACTTCTTATCCTACAAATGTGACACAATGTGAAAAAAGAATTAAACTGAAAATAGGAATCCATAACTTAATGGAAAATGTATTCCTATTGGTACAATTCATTTATGACTTTTTTGTGGTTGTGATAATATTTTGCTCAAAAGCTTCACAGAGCAGATTTTAGCCAGAGGGAGTTTTAAAACGTGTCCACTGGGACCACTGAGGATGAGACCAATCTAGATTGATTATTTGCTTTATGGGAAGTGAAAACATTTTAGTGTTATAGGTCCTACGAACAACCAGCCACTGACAGTACTACAGTAATTCTGATTGTTCTTAATGGCATTTTCTTGTGACACACGGATCAGGAAGGAAAAGGAACAATGACACGTTGTACTGGGAGCTCTGACTCAGCAACATGCTGACACAATGATGGATGAGGATTTGAGCACTTGATGAAGAACGTCTGCCTTAGTAAGCATGAAGATGTAGCGTAGCTGTCAAAACTAGATCATTCCTATAAAGAAAAAAAAACCTCACTGTATCATCAGTCCAAACTCAGGACGATGTTTGTACAGTGTAGAATAATAAAATATATATATATATATTTACAGACATGTTCAGTCATATGGGATGACATTTGCACAGAGAGCACATTTTGACAGCTGCTGCATTTCCTAACTCTTATTTAACCAAGCAGACTAGAAAGAGAAGTACCAAAGTATGCAAACCTAACCTGCAGGGGAATGTTGTGAAATAACGTGCAAATGAAAAATGTATTAACAGTAACAGTGTAACAGTAACAGAACAAATGTGTGGAAAAGGGAATATGCTTTACAATATGATTTCTTTTTTTTTTTGGTTAAAAAACATAAAAGAGACAGTTGATAGAAGAGGCCTTTCCAGAGCCGGTGTCATGTGTTGCACACATTTTATTACACTCTTTAAGTGAGAGAAACAAGAAAATGTTCCAAATTTGGCCTTAATGAACACAAATCTAAACCTCATCATTGAAGTCATGCTCATCAGCTGAATGTATTTGAAATGAGCATATTGCCAAGGCACTCACTTAACAAGCCACTCATAGAGTAATTAACAGATGGAAGAGCAGCCTGTGGTGTATTTTCAACAAGAAGTTCTGATGTACATTTTAATTACTGACAATTTTCCTCCTATTAGTTGTGTTTCAGTTTGAACAGATTTTGATTGGGATATGTAGGTCTGCTGTGTCCTCCAGAGATGGCTGCAATGTTGGCTCAATTCACAAAGGCTCCCTCTCTCAGCCATGTTACTGTGCGACGACTTTGTGCTCTACAGCTTGAAGGTTTTCCGAACATCCCATCCCAGTCTGAACCACATTAAGGCTTCAAAATGCTGTGACCACTTAAAAAAAAAAGGGCCAACTCTGTCTTGCTGCACCACAGAAATGGATCCCAAACTAGTCGGCACCATTGTCTACTGCCTTAAAATCTTCTTCTCATCTCAGATCTGAACCTGGAGCCTTGACTGACAGCTGAATTGCACCCTCTTTTTCCATGTATTATAGATTAGTTGTTGGTGTATCATTAAAGTCAGCTGTTAGTTGAACAGATAAGATTCGAATGACAATCTACTCCATTTTTGTATGCATGTGCACGCTGACATCCTACAAACGTTTGATTGATACATTTGTTTTTAGAGCTTTTCCTATTCCACTGGTGCGTTTTCTAGGGTTTTAGTGTCTTGGCAGTCAAAGTAAACCTCTGGCTGTGCTGAGAACAGCTAGTCAGAATCCTAAACACACCTTCACTACCTATCTGCAATACATTGAGGAGATGATAGCAGACATGTCGGATCACAGACACACAATAAAGACAAATGCAACTTGAATCAATAGCCATAGGCTGCTAAGCAACTACACGTTACTGAGACGCAGCAGAATCCTGGACCACGAGCAACCCCCAAACAGCTTCTCTGACTGTTTTCACACTGGGTCTGTTTGTTTATTTCTGAACCTGAGGTCAATTGTCCGTCTCTAACCCCACTGGTCTGCTCTCACTCTTGTTTACTGTTGTTCTGATTCGTGGTATGTTTACGTGATGCTGCAATGGAGGCGGTAACACCACTGCTTCAAGGAAACTATGACATCTGCAGGAAAATAAAAAAAAGTCAGCATTGTACTACGGGGTTGTGTGGGCTGAAAATAAATCAAATACAAGCGCTCCTCTTCCAGGACTCTGCTGGCATTGAGGCTTGTATGTTATTCTCTGCTCACATGTCAGTGAGGCCACGTATCGCTCCCATTTCCCCGGTCATTATTCCGATTGTCAGTTAATCAACAGGTTAATTTATCAATCAGTGAATTGTTTAGTCTATAAAATGTCAGAAAAAAGTGAAGAATGTCCATCAGCACTTCCCAAAGCCCAAGCTGACATATTAACCCAACAGGCTCGTTACCTGTCACAGCACAGCAATAAAACCAGCAAACCTTCACATTTAAGCAGCTAGAATAAGTTAATTGTTTGCTTTTTTGGTTAAAAACTCACTTTAAAATGTATTTCAACTAATCAATTAAAAGACTTATTGTCCCACCCAACAGGAATGGCTCTAATGATGAGCGTTGTCTTCCAGTGGCAGCATGAATTGTTGTTCCGAATGAAAGAGAGAAGCTAATTTTCTCTTTTGCCACGGCGTTTAATGATTAAAAACCAATGTGGCATTTAATTAACATGACAACATTTGGTGAGCACGCATGCCCTTTTCCAGTATAGTCCTGCTTCACAGTCATATGGTGAAAGACATTCACACATGAGAGCTTAACAGAGCAGCCGCCGCCTCAGCTCAGCACTGAGCCGCTTCACCAGAGCATCTAGAGGCTGAGTGCTTTGTCCAAGTGCACCTCAGCAGTATTTGTTGATGAAAGGGAGAGCGTGTATACTTCACTGGCTAGTACTCCTGTACAATATTTGAGCCGGCAACTGTCCAGGCACAAGCTTGGCGAGGTTTGGATACCGTTCCCCAGCACTGCTCCTCCTTATGTGTGTTTGTACTTGGCTCGTTACCTTCCATCCCCTTCTCCCCCTCACTGACCGGAGGGGGGCGAGAGGCGATGGCAGGGATCATTACATCACAAAACACCCGCAGGCCATTGTCCTCAGCAACTGCCACACAACATTACCACAACGCTCTCCCCAAGCAAGTGGACAGGTCCTGTGTGCCACAGCGAAGACACGGGGAGGGAGAGAGGCAGAAAGAGAAAGGGGAAGGTGAGGTAAAGGAGAGGAAGTCATGAGCACGACGAGATGGGAAGGAGGCAATGAGAGATCAGAAAGTAGAGGAAAGCTGAGAGGAAAAAGAAAAGAGGGGGCCTGTTTGTCCCCGGGGTCCAAATCACAACCATTCTCATGCGGAAATACTTGACATTTGTATTTCCATGACCCACATAATGTTTGCTTGGACATGGAAGGATTGCATAAAGTCAAAGGTCGGGAAAGTATGGTGGATGTCACACTGGTCATTGCCACCTCAGAGCTTTCTCTTATTACCAGAGAGGCCTGGCATTTCTGTCTTCATGTGATGGCCGCCGTCCCCAGCCCCCACCCAACAGAGAGGGTTTTATACAAACATGACCCTTTTGTTGGTTCAGAGCGGGACAAGCCCTCTCTGGTTTTATTGCTTGCACACCAACATTTTGCTTACTTTGCTCGCAACCTTTGTGGCTCCACAGGGGGCCGGGACATCATAAACACCTCTCTGTGCACACACAGTCATTATGTTGTAAGTTGTTGTATGTCACAAGTTTGTAATTACTGGATTCATTACAATGTGGGGAGAATTTTCCTTGTCGGGTTATAAATGTATATTTTTGCACATTTTGTACTGACACATACATCCAAAAATATCACGAATATGTCACTTTAGAGCTTTAATGTGTTCGTTTTCAGTGTCTCAAGGAGTGATCAAGACCTCAACATATCCCAAATGGTAAAACAAATGTATAAGGCGCAAAAATTAATCCGCAGGATGCCTAAAAAGATGTGTATCTTTTATAATTTATCTGGAAAAATGCCACATATTTTCAGTTTTGTATCTCTTTGAACTGAACACAGGAGGTATTTGGCTTTTTTGGGTTTTGGTTATTCAAAACAAACAATATAAAAAAATGTCACAGTCGGCTCTTTTTACTATTCTGCATGTCGACCAGGGAATTAATCGATTGAGAATTAATTGATTATGATCTTAGACATGCGATACTTATGCACCCAGAAGGTAACAGGAGGTGGAGCAAAATAACAGCAACAAAAGATCTCACCTTCATGAGCTTCTATATCAAGGTATAACTGATACGACCTGCATGATGCCATTCAGCAACACACTCCCATAACCGCCAGTCTGAGGAGGTGAATAAACACTGCTATTGTACGGACGAACACTAAACTGCATATGTTTTGCTGTTGCTGTGTCCAACGTCTACAGCAGAGCTATGAGTTAATATATTTCCTCAGGAAACATGTGGCTCTCAGTAGAGCTCCAAATAAAACATGATACGTTGAAGGCGCACAGCTCCTCTCTGGTTCTGTCTCTATAAGTGCAATAGCGAAACCACCTCACTACGCAGCAAAAACAAACATGAGAAAACAAATGCATCTCTGCTCTCTGTACACGTTAAGACAAATACAAAGGCAGACAAACAGAGTCGAACAAACTGGGTATGACAACAAACAAGTTGGCCAAATAGTGTCAAATACAGAGCAAAAGGAATAAAGGGCAGGAAACAAACACAGGTGAGCCACAGCAGCCAGAGAGCCAAGTTCAATTCTTATGCTGCTCAGCCACTAATGCAAATAACGTGTCTCATACAAATTCCAGACATATAAACGCTGGGAATTTGAGGAAATAAATAAATAAATGGAATAAATTGAGAACAGGGCGAGGCACAGAAAAAACTTCAAATGAGGGAAGAACTGAGGAAACATAGGAGCACAAATATCTGGAGCCAGGATGGATTAGTGTAAACATATTCCTTTTATTCCAAGTAGACCTAATCACATCGTAGTGTCCTGTCACTGAGGTGCTGCTTTGTTTCCTCATCAGAGAAAACAATCTCTTCAGCTGAAATCATTTCTATGTAGAATGTAGAAAATATGACACAATATCAACATCCAGAAACAGACTTTTGTAACGTTAACTGTACGATTTCTGTCAAAGGATTTCAACATGACAAGTGAATATTATTAGTAGTAGTATTTGTAGTAATAGTAGTAGTATTTGTAGTAGTAGTAGTATTTGTAGTAATAGTAGTATTTGTAGTAGTAGTAGTATTTGTAGTAATAGTAGTAGTATTTGTAGTAATAGTAGTAGTAGTATTTGTAGTAGTAGTAGCAGCAGTAGTAGTATTAGGAGTAGTATTTGCAGTAGTAGTAGTAGTAGTATTTGTAGTAGTAGTAGCAGCAGTAGTAGTATTAGGAGTAGTATTTGCAGTAGTAGTAGTAGTAGTAGCACTAGTAGTAGTAGTAGTAGTAGTAGTAGAAGTATTTGTAGTAGTATTTGCAGTGGTAGCAACAGGAGTGGTAGAAGTAGTATTTGTAGTAGTACTTGCAGTAGTATTTGCAGTGGTAGCAGCATGAGTGGTAGAAGTAGTAGTAGCAGTATTTGCAGTAGTATTTGCAGTAGTAGAGTTTGCAGTAGTGTTCGCAGTAGTAGCAGCAGGAGTAGTAGCAGTAGTAGTATTTGCAGTAGTACTATTTGCAGTAGTATTTGCAGTAGTAGTAGTAGTATTTGCAGTAGCAGTATTTGCAGTAGTAGTATTTGCAGTAGTATTTGAAGTAGTAATAGTAGTAGTATTTGCAGTAGCAGTATTTGAATTAGTAGTAGTATTTGCAGTAGTAGTATTTGCAGTAGTAGTGGTAGTGGTAGTAGTAGTAGTAGTAGTAGTAGTAGTGGTAGTAGGAGTAGTGGTTGCAGTAGTACTGTTTGCAGTAGTATTTGCAGTAGTAGCAGTAGTAGCAGTAGTAGTACTAGTAGCAGTAGTAGTAGTATTTGCTGTAGTAGCAGTAGTAGTAGTATTTGCAGTAGTAGTCTTTGCAGTAGTATTTGCAGTAGTAGCAGTAGTAGTAGTATTTGCAGTAGTAGCAATAGTAGCAGTAGTAGTAGTATTTGCAGTAGTAGTATTTGCAGTAGTATTTGCAGTAGTAGCAGTAGTAGTAGTAGTATTTGCAGTAGTAGCAGTAGTAGTAGTAGTATTTGCAGTAGTAGTATTTGCAGTAGTAGCAGTAGTAGTAGTAGTATTTGCAGTAGTAGCAGTAGTAGTAGTAGTATTTGCAGTAGTAGCAGTAGTAGTAGTAGTATTTGCAGTAGTAGCAGTAGTAGTAGTATTTGCAGTAGTAGCAGTAATAGTAGTAGCAGTAGTAGTAGTAGTATTTGCAGTAGTAGCAGTAGTAGTAGTATTTGCAGTAGTAGTATTTGCAGTAGTAGCAGTATTAGTAGTATTTGCAGTAGTAGTATTTGCAGTAGTAGTATTTGCAGTAGTAGTAGTTGCAGTAGTAGCAGTAGTAGTAGTATTTGCAGTAGTAGTATTTGCAGTAGTAGTAGTAGTAGTGTGCAGTAGTAGTATTTGCAGTAGTAGCAGTAGTAGTAGTAGTATTTGCAGTAGTAGTATTTGCAGTAGTAGTATTTGCAGCAGTAGTATTTGCAGTAGTAGTATTTGCAGCAGTAGTATTTGCAGTAGTAGCAGTAGTAGTAGTATTTGCAGTAGTAGTATTTGCAGTAGTAGTTGCAGTAGTAGCAGTAGTAGTAGTAGTATTTGCAGTAGTAGTATTTGCAGTAGTAGCAGTAGTAGTAGTATTTGCAGTAGTAGTATTTGCAGTAGTAGTATTTGCAGTAGTAGTATTTGCAGTAGTAGCAGTACTAGTAGTATTTGCAGTAGTAGTATTTGCAGTAGTATTTGCAGTAGTAGTATTTGCAGTAGTATTTGCAGTAGTAGTATTTGCAGTAGTAGCAGTAGTAGTAGTAGTATTTGCAGTAGTAGTATTTGCAGTAGTATTTGCAGTAGTATTTGCAGTAGTATTTGCAGTAGTATTTGCAGTAGTATTTGCAGTAGTAGTATTTGCAGCAGTAGTTGATGTGTTGGCTGAATTGTTCCGTCTGCCAAACCACAGCAGGTTGGACCATCTTGAGTAACAAGCAGAGAAGATGAAAAGCAGGTTTTACTGATTTAGTGACGTCAGGTTTTATGTGTTTCACTGAACGCAGCCTGGAGAAGCACAGGTAGTAGACGGGCATCATGGTGGCCTTGCTGAGTGGTTTCCATTATGGGGGGGTGTTACTCCTCGAGGAAGTCAAAAGATTAAATGAAGGGCTTGTAAAATGTTGACAGGAAAGGAAAGCAAAAAGAAAAATGTTTGCTGCTAAAAGGTTTTGCTTGATGAGTGACAACAGATGCTGTATAGACATCGTTACATTTTAAGGGGTCATGAGACAAGAAGGGAAGACAGACAGACCAGGCATCCACAAAATGATTCAAGACTCACAAGCGACGGCGCTCGCAAACATCCACAATGCTTGTAATTGACACAAGAGGGATTTATAGTGTGAACTGTTTAGACTGCGTGGAGCCCACATGGCTGCGCATGAAGGAAAAAGAATGTATTGTAGATCTATCGGTGTTGCATAAGCCAAGGCTTCAACCCACCTAAGACTGCTTCAAAGTCAAAGATGCCTTGAAAAATATGTACGCTGAAAACCTAAACAACACTTCCCACTCCTCCTCCCTGCACCCCCCAGCAGTGGTTGACATGGAGTCACACGTTCTACCTCAGCAGGCTCGTTGCACAGATGGGTTTCAGCGTGCTCCACTTCCATATGAGAACAGCAGAGAAATTAGGCTGCCCCCCCCCCCCATTGTGATAGATTTCACTTATTTCTAAATCAATGCCATCCCACAAATATTACCTACAGACCTAAATGATCTGCTTCAGGACATCAGCCATCAGCAGAATAAGCAACAGACGGGAACATTTTGATTTTATAAAGGGTCGGTATCGACATCACACGACTGTATCCTCCTGCACCCACTTCCCTTTATTCCAGTAATTGTTGAAACCAGAACAGACTTGTATTTATAGCAATAAAGAAGAAAGAAAATCGATGTCCCAAACGGACCCATCTTCCCCATCTATAAAGTCACCATACAGTCCTATCTGTGGAACAATTTGTCACCACCACCTTGTGTCCAAATGCCTCTGTAGAACATATCAATAAACCATCCGTTGTCACACGCTGCGCCATGTTATTAACACCCATCTTCATGGTAATCTCTCAAAGACATCTCTGATGGGGGTCCTCTGTATTTCTTTACAGTCTGGCCTGTGGGAGACATCCTACGGCGAATGAGAGAAAGCTCTCCCACCTCACTCTAAATCTCTTTCTTGTGCCCGAGATAAGAGCAGAATTGAGTTATTGAGCAGACAGTTTAAGATATAAGCTCTCGCTAAAGGTGCGCTCAAAGGAGTCACAATAAGAGGAGACTGAATGGTTTTTCTTTGCAACGGGGGGGCGTCTCATCTACGCCATTTGTCTACTGCAGTGCTCTGATTAACCTGCGGTGAAAAGGCCGCAGTGAGTACAGGATTAGAGTATACAGTGCTGAGGGAAGTAGCATAAATGTCCAGAACACAATGCATTTTTCTTTCTTTTTCAGTTGCATACGGCCTCCGTAATACAATGCGAACGGCTCCTGGAATACGGCATTTAACAACCGTAATCACAATTACAAACCCTGCTGCAAAGGTGTGTCATGTTCGGTTTAATCCTCATTAGCAGTGCTTAAAGGCTAAAGGGTGGGCAATCAGCATTATGGTGTGTGAGATTCCACACGAAGCATCCAAAGACGGCACACGAAGGAACCGCTGTAATAAATGATCAAGTATGTCAAAGAGAGCAGCCTCAGAGATGATGACAGCAGTCTGTGCAGCTGAAACCAACAACAACACTTTGGATTTGTACATCATTTGAAGTTGGGGGTTGGTAAATGCTGTTAAAAGGCCTCCAGCCTGTGACCCATCTTGGCAACTTATTTTCTGCAGAATAAATAACTCAGAATTATGCCCTTTAATTAAGTACTTACTAGTGCAGAATAATGTTTTCATCATGCTTAGGATTTTTTTTTTTTTTATCTTATTTTATCTTTTAATCATTTGATCAAATTTGCCCATCACAGTTTCCCAGAGCCCGAGATAACATCTTCCATTTACTAGTTGTGTCCAACCAACTGTCCAAAACCCACATTTACTATCATAGATTAATATGAAAACCACTTAAATCTGTGGCATTCTTACTTAAAATGATTAAGATTATCAGAATCCTTATCAGTCTTTGGATTACTCGATAAAGAATTCCAGCTCTAGTCCAATTATATCTATATATTAGGAGTTTCTTTGTTTTCCCACTTTAAATAAGCACCGACATGTACGATATCATCAACGCACGTGCTGCACTGTGTTTCTGTGCTGAATGTGTGACCTTGTACCAATCCAGTGAACAGTGACAGGCCTGTCAGCGCCTATCTCAAGCACAGTCACGATGACATATGTCCACAATTATCGTTCATGGTGGCTGACTGGTTCTGATTTAACACAGCGCACAACAGGAAAACATACTAATCAGATATTGTGAAAAAGTGACTCAATGAAATTATATTTTGAGAATGTAAATATTCTTTTCTTGAGGATTTCATGAATTAGTGTAGTGAAGTAGCACAGAATAGTCCGTGTGGCCGTAATCTACATGTGAATGGGCAAACCATAAACTCAATCTCCAGCAAAGCCATTTAGGTCAATTGAGAAACCAAAGTAAATCTAGTCAAGTATTGAACTTGCATAACTACTAAATGAGAATTAAAATGTGTTTATAATTAGGAAACAGGCAATGAAAGGCCTCTTTGGTGCTCCAGTTTCTCATATGTACAAGGCAATAGCAGCCTAAATGTACTGACTTTCCAGTAAAAAGGTTGAGAGCATCTGAAATCCACAGATAGATCCAACAATGGAAAGACAGCGAAAAAAAAAAAAAAATGTAGGCATGAATCACATCTAACCAAAAAAAGAGACCCAAGAAAAAAAAAGGTGTGAAAACAGCCTTCTGTGGTGAAGCTGAAGATGAGAGAACGAGGTACTGCTAGCACCAGTAGTGGGGTTAGGCCTTGAAGTGTTAGAGTCAAAGCGTGAAGAAAACTCACAGCCACCATTTCCACTATCCATGTGGAGAAGAATTTCCATTACACTCTGGTTTCTAAGATCATTAGATGTGCTCAGTATAGACAGGAAAGAGGCTAATAACGCAGTGGTCTGGTTATTAATCTATATGATTTCTGAAAACAAACGTGACACAGCTGATTCCACTGGGTAAGGCTGAGAGTGATTATTCACCGGCAGGTCTTACTGCAGATTGGAGGTCCAGCGAAAAAGACAAAGGCATAAGAAGAGGAAGGAGACATTCATCTGAAGCCAGACACTGACAATCAAAGCAGGAGAACATCCAGTCCTGGATATAACCTTACAGCCTTTACATTCTTGCGGTCCAGCGTGTCTTTATGGTAACAGAGACACTGTTTCTGGGAAGAGAAGTTGCTGCAGAAAGTTTTGAGCGCCACAAACAAAAATCCTCCATAATGTTACTATGGTGTAACTTAACCTTTCATTGTCAACACTGATGTAAAATCTAGCAAAATGCTTGTGTAATTTTGAATGGGTTCCCTTTTGAATCATCAGAAATCCATTTTAAACAGCTGACAGATACATATTGCTTCCTGTACGCGTTATGATAATGCTGTTATTGTAACAGTTGTGACAAAAGCAGCTCTGCTCTCTTTCTTCTTCTCACCAAAACAGAGAAACATTGCACAGAGATGGGGTAAGTTAAAGAATTTACAATTTAACATGGTAAATTAGCTGCATGATTAGGCCATCTAATGACTGACTTGAAAATACTGTGTCTTGTCTTCTTTTTCTGCGATACAACAATAACATCTGAAAGTAGGAAATGCATCAGTGGCTATAAACTTCACACAGGAAATAATGAAGACAGGAAAAAAAAAAAAAAACAGGGAAATTACAGTCATTAATCTGTATAATTCTCCAAGTGTCCACAGACTTTGATAAATCCACAACATCAAAACAAAAAGGGAAAAAAAGCACCGCTGCTTTGATTCAGATAGTAACTTGTACTTTTGCTCACTAGATGCAAGCAGCAGAATATTCAAGCTACACTGGCTTCATACTTCTTATTTAAAATGCATTTACTTTGAAACCTCATAACTTTGCCCCTCCGGATGTGTATTGTTGGGCTTTGAAAAAACTGGAAATACACATCCTGCGTCTTGAATTCTTGTCCCAGAGCGCTGGGGTGAGAAAATCGTCATGTAATTCAAGCAATCTCCATTACAACTTTCCACGCTACGCAGCATGCCTCAGTAAAGCCGTGGTAAGGTACCGACTGTGTGGAAAAGGATAATCATGTTGATTTGCAGACAAAGGAAACAAAATCATGTAAAGATTTTGTCACAGAAGAATCAGTGCCTTGATTTCTTCTGCTGTCACTCAGAAATCAGTTACTCTCCAGAAACTATATACTGGAATTCTATTATATTATTATATTATAAGAAAAATTACTTAATTTTCCTTCGTGCATGAATTGTGGACAGAAAAACGACAAAAATAACACTAAACTACTACAGGAAGCTTTTGCACAAAGCCTTAGCCAGCTTCATTAGACTTAACATGGGTTATCCCGCACAGCCACTGAGCGCTTGACATGTGCTCTCTCAGCTTCATGAATGTCCCAATCAAAGTGTGATAGCATTCACAATGCAGGTGTGTCATTTGTGATAAATAGGCAGCCACATGCAGCATGGACAGCTCCAGATGAGGCAGCTCATGGTAAGATGGAACATTTTACTGTCACATTGAGGCTATAGAAAGATTTTCTATTCATGATGATGACCTGATACTTGTCAGGGTTGCAGTAATGGGGTATGAAAGCTTTCCTTTACATCGAGTCTCTGAGTCACCGTTGGGATATTTTTATCTTTTCCATGTGCTGTTAGTTTGGACCTTTTGTTAGAAGCCCTGTTTATATACATAATAAAGTGTTGCTGGGAAAGTTCAGTATTGTCTTTGTGCATGTGTGTGTGTCTTCACACCTATACACACTTATACACACCTATACACACCCATACACACCTATGCACACCTATACACACCCATACACACCCATACACACCTATGCACACCTATACACACCCATACACACCCATACACACCCATACACACCCATACACACCCATACACACCCATACACACCCATACACACCTATACACACCTATACACACCTATACACACCTATACACACCTATACACACCTATACACACCTATGCACACCTATACATACATACTGGGGTATTTTTATTCAGCATTTTTGACAGATGTTAGTTCAGGTAGATTCTTATTGCAGTAATAAATGCTATTGTCTGAAGCGTCATTAAAATGGAAAACTTTTAATAGTGTTCAGTGTAGACTGATGGAAGCCATTTTTAAGCTCAGAGCATACAGAGGTGTGAACCCCCCCCCCATTAATGCATTTAATCTACAGAACATTACAGTAGTTATCGGTTTCATGTGAGTGCAGCATTTGTCCATCTGTCCACACGCCTGGCCACTAACCAGGAGTTTACAGGCTCTGGAGCAGTTTAGTAACGGGTTACCATGGTTACCTCACATGAAAGCGAGTTCACGAGTCCAAAAAATATATAAAAAATCCAGCCAGACCAGTTAAGTCGCTGACCCAGTAATCAAATCGGCCTGAGATTTGCTGGGAATTCTAGTTGGAATTCCTAGTTTCTACCAAAATGAGGTGCAGTGAACGTGTGAAGGGAAGAAAAAGGAGCAGAAAAGGCTTCTGACTAGTAGACACACTGTGGATGAACTGTGCATGTGGTCAGATCCCTGAGGAGCTGTCCAAGGTCCTGAGGAGAGCGCAGCACGGAGTGGATCTGTCCGTGGTGCTGACTGCTTCTCTCTGCTTGGGCTTTGCAACATTAGTCAGAACAGACAACTCACCATCACCATCACCGCTTTCAGACAGTCTTCACCCTCTTTTGTTTGTCTGCCACATCCCACTCACCATACCAGTCAAACTCTGCTCTGACAAGCATGTGCACAGAATGCTCTGCGAAATCCTAAAATCCTCCAGTCAGTTATAATTGCATGCTACCAATGCTCAGTGCTTTTTTTTTCTGGCTGAATTGTGTCTAATATTTCCATCATTCCAGCGCACAGAATTTTTATCAAGCCAATTCATGAGATTCTGGTGAATGTCACAGGAAAATGTGTATCATTATAACAATGCATCATCCTAACGCCACGTCATGTGCTAAGGTGGTGCTGAGCGTGAACGCTGTGCAGGAAGTAAACTGTGGCAGCTCCTCACCTCCAGATGCAGGTAAATAATATTCACTTAACATCACCAGTCAAATATTAAACTGTAAATATGCTCTACGCTCCTTAAGATCTCTGAATCCTGACGCTATCGCTGCTCTCTATAGATCACTTAGACTGTACACTGTGTGGAGAAGGATTTCTATTTGTTGCAGCAAAGCTGCGCTTCAAAATCCTTCCGTCACACCGTTACAGTACGAACTTTTGTATTTTATGTACTGGGGAGCAGCTCGGTACAGTCACACTCTCCCACCTAATACTGCTGAACAGCTTCACTGCGGACACAAAATGCTGGAGGGAGAGTGGAAATCATTCACTTTTCCAGTTCATACATTACCAGCACTCCTGGACAGTCGAACCAGTAAGTCTCTGATAGCTAACGCCTCCTCTCTCCCTGTTTGTTTAAATATTACTAATGTACACTGTCCATTATAATCCATATGGAAAAACATTTGGTTTGAAGATTTACATATTGAGTACGCCCATGAAACACAAACAACATGCATGCTGATATTCTAATGTAAGTTTAGAAAAAAGCAACAGGCACCTCTCTCCTACTGTCTTTTGTTGGGATATAAAATCATACAGATGTTGAGTCAAATTAAGTTTCTCTGCACGTGAAGCTATGCTGTAATAAATAAGGAATTATCAATGTAGATCAGAATTGATTTAGTTAAGCACATATACAGTATTTACCGCCATCATTCACGGTTTGTCTGTGCTTCGGTGTTTCAAGTTGGCGCTGTGTGTGTCAAATTAATCTGAGAGTTCTATTTCCAGTTCCAATGTTTATGCCAAAGGCAGTATTAAAAAAAGAAAAGCTCAAGAGGGATTTACCATGGAAAAAATAGATTTAAATACACTGATGTAATAAGCTAAGCTGTAAAGTCCAAGTATTCCATAAAATAATACTGGTTTTACTATATGGAATACTAAATATTCACTATATTCTGCTTGAACAGAGGGGAATTCATTTCGGTTGCCTTTTCCTTTTTTCCATTGTTTAATGTGTGACACAGATTGTTGTAATGATAACAGGGATGGCAGTGTGATTTCTGGGGTGGCAGTGGTAGCCAGTGCGAACCTCTGGTTACTATTCTCCACAGCGGTGTGAGCAGTAGCCCTCTGCAACCTCGTGGTAATCGTTTTTACAGCGCTTGCTTAATCAAAATGTCACATCCACTGTAGCAATATACAGCAGAGCTCTCTGCAAATTAAAAAGGAATTAGGCTGGCAGATGTGGCCTTAATGGCTTAATCATGCCTTTACGTTCGTTCCAGTAAAGCGAGGCCACAGATGAATATTGTTTCAACTCTAACATCCAAGAGTAATGCTGAAAAAACAATCTGAAATGAAAATTTGGAGACAGCTGCTCCAGTTATGTTGAAACCAGCCCACGAAACATCAGCATCTGACAGCGAGTCAGAAAACGGTCCACACCCTAATGTAGAAACCAGACAGTCGGTAAACATTCCCATTAAATGCAGTAAAATTAGCAGGCACACTGCTCACAACTTTTTGGACTCCCTTCACAGCTACTCTTCAGTGCATACAGTGGAAGCATCCATCCATGTTTATCTCTATGGTGAATCTTGGACTGCTCATTTAAAACACATGTGAGCAACCACAGGCACTTGTGCTCTGTATGCCAGTATGTTTTGTATTCATGTGTGTGGAGTACACGTGGTCTCATTCCTACCTGTTTATGATGCTCTCTGCATGGAACTCAACATGAAACAACCTTGGCAGAGGTGATTTGGATATGTATGTTTTTTTTTTTTTTCCCTCATTCTTCCTGTATGATGCATGGGTACTTACACACAGGCCTCTCCTGTCCTTCACGATATACGGTGCAACTATATAACACAGCAGCATCATCAAGGTTAGTGAACACAGTTCTCTGAAAGTTTTTATTTTCCGTCCTCCCCGCTATGTGGACACTTCTCGGAATGATTCATATACTGACGACATTAAATAGGAGGAAGTTCCTTCAGTGGTAGATGTAGATGTTTCTGATGCGAGCAGGTCCTACTGAAGTGCTTTTTACTGGAATGTATAATAATGATTATCAAGATCACTTACTGGAAAAACAATGGCATGAATCATGTTTTATGATATTGAATCCATCATTCAGACTCCTACAAAACAGTGTGCTGTGCTCAGGGACGGCTCAGCCTGTCTGAGATAGAAGGTGCTGCAACATGTGCCTTCCACTTTAATTAAAAGAAATAACTTTTAAACTTAAACATTCTGTTTTCGCATTTGAACCCTGCAGAAGAACCTGAGAATCAGGTCCAGACATTGTCTCACATTTCCCTTTCACAAAACAGGAGATCGTGTGTGACTGACCCGTTCAGCCAGCGTCTGTTTGGGTAGACTGTGCAGGAGGATCAACAGGACCGTCATCCTCACTGGTGACTGCATCATTAGAGGAGAACATGGTTGGTGTTTCATCGTCTTGACAGCAAACATTTGCCGTGATGTCATGCAAATGTCTATCTGACCATTTTGAGTAAGACACACTGAGATATTCTGTTTTCTTTATGGGTCAGAGTAGTTTTTCATGTTGTTTTTCCAATAAATGTTGGATGGCGATTACATAATCAAACATTCCTTAAAAAAGAGGAACAGCTTTGAGAGCTTTAACTTTTCGGAAAAGTAATCATGATTCACATCCATGATTTAAACAATAAGACGAATACAATGAGTATTATAGAGATGGCGATTCTATTTATTTTAACATGTGTTTGGGGTGTGTAGCTTACAAAGCTTCAGAGTTATTTTTTTTTTTTCATTTCTTTCTACTGAAACCCCATTGATAACTCCTCTTTTCACACACGGGCTCGGTCTGATATCACACTGGGAGGGTGAAGTCTGTGTAATGTCCAATTCAACTGATTAGGATATTTGTGTTCTCACACTCAGCTCCTCCGGGTAACGTCGAGATAAGTTCACGGTTGCGGACCATGTGTGAAAGAGGCGGCTTTTCACAAATGTTCACTGCTGTGAGTGCGAGGGATGTCAGGCGCTAAGCTGAGATGGTACATGTTCCCACATTTTAAGAGAAGAATTAAAAAGTAGGAATACTGTATGGTACATAAATATGCTGACAACATGTATTTTGCAGTTTACCTTTCTATATAGCCAACATTTAGTAAAAAATAGAAAATAAACGAATAAAATCCGAACGATCAGACATCCGGTCTGCATCCATGTCTGACTCCGTCCACTCTCCCTTCCACATCTGAATTATGATATTAAATAACAGCAAGAAAAGTGTTTAGCTGGACGTTTGTGTATCATAATCGGCCTGTGAATTCTTGCGTTATGGCCAAAATGGTGTTTTGTGAGGACACAGGGACTTTGACCTTTGACCACCAAAATCTGATCAGTTCATCCTCGAGTCCAAGCGGACATTTGTGCCTGGTGCAATGAAATTCCCTGAAGGCGTTCCTGAGATATCGTGCTCAAGAGAGTGACACAGATGGACAGAAGGATGGATGGACAGCCTGAAAACATTATGTCTCTGGCAATGGCTGTCACCGGCACTTAGGCATCAAAACGAATATCCAAACTCCAAAATTGAAAACCGAAAACCTGCCCAACCGACAAATTGTCAAATATTTGGGTCCAGCCCTATGGGATGGCTAGAAATTTTTCCTGCAGTTTAAGTTTTCACCCAATGTCAGCCTACCCTCCACCTATTTCTCCAACACTGCGGAGGATTGGTCACGGCAGTCATTTCCAAGAGCGGAGAGCTGCTTCAAGATTCAGAACTGGAAACACACTTTTCTGTCTTTCCTCAGCTCCTAAATTCTGCACGAGATTTCCATGCACTACTCCAGATTGTTTTACCTAAAGTATGTTTATCTTTCCTCTTCACCACTACAGCCTTTTCCCCTGAAAGTGTAATCCTAAGAATGAATGTAGAGAGACTAAATTAAGGGACCCAATTTGAAGCGGCACCACTTCACTGATAAGCTGTACCAGTGATCTGTGAGAGCACTCAGGGTCTGCTACATTATGACAATACAGAGGAATAAAGCAGATGAAAGAGAATAGCCTGGCAAGAGCAGGAATCAGATGGGCAGAGGGAGAGGAAAAAACAATCTAAAGTCTAATTGTGTTATGCCTCACGGCAGCAAGGGAGTTCGGAGACACATTTTCTTTTCACACGTCGTTCAGCACGCTCCCTTCCCAACGTGATCACATTAATTTCCAACCAGTCCAAGTCTTTCTTCCCACATCTTGCCTGGTTGCTTTTATTGAAAAAGTGACATGAAAGGCAAATAGTGGAAAACCTAACCAGATCCATTAGGTTTGACCAGAAACATGTAGCACTGACATTTGAGGCTGGGCATTTAAGCATGTTTGTTAGATGTGTCTGACACCCTCCAAGTGATTCTGTGTCATCTCTGCCCTTTAGGAAGAAAATGCCACTTTGATGCCTCTAAGCAACGTTGAGCCCAGTGATTCATTTAAGTAAACATTTTGTTTCTTTCTTTTTTTGCATTTATTTTCCCTCACTAAGGTGAGACTTCAAACGAGACCAGCCTGTCGATGAAGCAGTCACCATTTTGGATGTCCTTTTTTCCCCCGTTTTGATCTCTAGCTGTGTCCATGCCGTCAGTGACAAGCAGCCTGTTTTAAAAAGCAGGCACTTGTTTGCTAAGGCTAGTTGACTCGGTGACCATCAGCATCACACAATCCTGAAAAGGCAAATGCTTATTAGGGAGGTTGAATTCCCAAATTTACTCATGTGAGTCAAAGTAATTGGATTCCCTACTGTATATAATTGCCTATATCATATTAAAACAATCATCTGTCATGATGTTGTCCTCTAATGACTTGTACAATGATGTCTAATATCCACCATCTAAAACCTCCATAATTGCAGCAGATGTCTACATTGTCATTATCATGTGGCTGCTCTTTACAGGTGACAGCATTAGGTTTCCCCACTGTGGTGAGGAAGGCTATTTGAGATAACTGTCTGGAAAGGGAAGAAGGTCTTTCTATGTTTAATATTTAAAAGAAAAAAACCCCAGTAAGCAGCACAAACAAAAGCCTGTTCCTCCTTCTTTCCTTCCTTCCATTTCAGTGCCTTTTCCAAAAATGAGTTCATAAGGGCAAGTATCACCTAATACTCCACAGTAGTCGTCATAGTGATTTAACCATTCACCACACATGTGTTGTAATAAATTCCACGCCATTGCAACGCTGAAAATCAAGTTTAAGTGCAAGTAGAAGAAAACAAATGTTGATTATCTCTGCTTTATTATGAACTAGACATAATTAGGCTGTCACTGTCAGGGGAGCTACGCATTTGAAATGATGGCACAGTGACACCTGGTTGGCAAACTCCCATGGGATGAACAAGGTTACAGTTCTAACAATAGGGCCAACTTTCCACATCATTTTTAGTGTGTCACTGCTGTCGCTGAGCCAAGCAAAGGTGGTTAAAGAGGAAAAAAACACCTGATTCTTATGTGTTTCTTTTTTACTGTGCACATCACATTCTTGTTGACATGTGATCTTAATGCAGGTGTCTTTTCCAACACATTTTGTATGTAAAAAGCAGCTTTTTTTTCTCAAATTATCTTGTCATACTGTGTACCAACAGCCCCCCACAGACACACACACTGGAGAGCCTCTTGGAGCTCTAGGAACTAGGCCAGCTACAACACAGGTATCCACGCTTTCTCAAAGGGCCACAAATGAGCTTCTAGTGACTGTCAAAGCTCCACCAGACTCCCCGTCTCTCCAGCAGAGACAAAGAGCGTCAGTAGCTTCTCATGGCTGGTTAACAGGGACTACCTGCTATGCAGGGCTGTCCGTGCTACTGAGTCTCCCCCGTGTCCCTGACCCTCAGCATGACACACGGATAGCAGCCTGGAAGCCAGTTGTAGTCGGTCGTTGCTCCCCAACTCCTTTGACGCATTTTTTAAATGTGGTGGGACAATTTCAGGGGATGGCTCCTCTTTACGCTCACTTTGGGCACAGTTTTGTTGGTGGAGCTTATTGACGAAGCAGCTTTTCAAGCTACAGCAACCAAAATCAGTTTCAAACATGAGGTCAGGTAAGGTTTGCCTTAAGTGCACTGTGTGTGCATGCTGGGATTAGGATGCCATGGTTGGTCTGGGTTTTTGCAGAACTATTGATGTCCATATTTATTTAGTTTTCCTACTGTTCAGAACTGACCTTTTAATCCCAAACTGGCTAAGAACTGAAATATGAAGGCGACAGCATCAACAATTACAAGAAGATATGAATGTATTTTGACATACCTGCTGGGCTTCCCAATGTCAGATGTCCATACACTGTATAGAAGCAAGGACGTCCTATCCCCAGTGTGACTTTTCACAGGTCACTTACTCCAGGGTCTGAAAGTAAACAAAAGAAACACAAATCAGAGCCGACATGGAGAGTGGGCTCACGTCTAAAACAAACTCAACCACCACAAATGCCCAGCGATCCAGGATAAACATCCTTGAAGAAATGTCAGTCCAAGAAAGAACACAAGCTGAATCACATGAGAGAAGTAAGCAAGAAAAGACCAACAAGACGTATGCACAGCATCTTTCTCCTCGCATGGTTAACTTGATCATTTTTCTGCCTAAACAGCTGCCAGAGAATGGCTCATTACACCATCATTTGAGTTGGCGAGGACAAGTGAGGAGCGTTTGAGGGGCTCATACCATTCAACTTTGTGATGCAGACGTTGGACAGCAAGTACCCCTTTCTGACTGACTGTCGATATGCTCATGAGCAGTAAAACAACTTTCAGGACCATTTTAACCACTTTAGTTCACAGAAAAACATCGAAAATACAGCCACTGTTTTGTTGTCGGACATTTTATGCCTTAATTTCATAGCAACAGCGAAGCAAATAGTCCAGCCAGTGAGGACTGGTTGGTCAGGGCATCTGTGCCCATGTGGTATACGCTTGGTTTACCACTCGGCTGTCGGACAACCCCAACAAATGTATCTGCTTTTTGTTTAAGATTTTTTTCTTTGGACATTTTATGGCTTGATTTGAAAGTAACAGTAAAGAGAGATGAAACATGACAGTAGGGACATGCAGCAGATGCTCCAGACATCCAGGAATCAAACAGGACTTGTTGTCATGTGGTTTCCACCCTCGGCTATCGGGACACCCTGAAAAATGAGCTAATTTCCCTTTAAAAACTGAACTGCTGTTTCCTGTGGTTGTGGTTTTCTGGGTTAACAGCTTTGTTCATTGAGTGAGAGAGACGAGTAAGTTGAGTCAAAATAAGCCAGAAATAAACAGGTTACCAACTGCAATGCATTCAGACACAGAGCTAAAATAAAGTCATTTTTTAGGGCAAGGCCTTTATAAAAGACACATTTAATGGGGCGTCGTAGCCAAAATATAGCACACCAAAACCAATAGTGCATAACAACAGCTGATACTGTATGATACAACCCAGTAAATGTTGCTATAGTCTTCATTTATATATATTCTTCATTACAGCGGGTCATTATCAGATGCACATTTAAACTATATCTCTCCATCTTAAAGCATCTTTCTCTCCAAGTCCATGCGTCCACACTATTAAACAGTTAGTGGCATCTGTAAAAGTATGTTATATGTATAGTACAGTGATTACTTGACATGTGCTGTCATTGTGCACGTTTGTGTATAAGAATATGCTTTGGCAGAAATAAATGGTTTATGAAAAGCTAAGCTTTACTAATCTACCAAAAATCACGGCGGAATACTAAGCAGCTAATCACATGAATAGTAGAAAAGAATCTAAACACATCAAACGATAGCTGGAAGGTATTTCAGTCAGCGTATAGTCAGCTGTCAGCTAAAACATTCGGCGGTCAGTTCCGCTGGCCATCACCTCATCAGGGTGCTGTTATTGAAGAGGTGGCCTGTCAAAACGTATGCTAGCACCATTCATGTTCAAATTGATGTGTTCACTGGGTTTTGAAAGCTAACCAATAAAATCCATTCCTTTGACTGATAGAGTTCTGGACTACTGGGCGAGTCAAAATGCAGGACGAAGCAGAAAGTGGTATTTCATAATGCACATTGTGGTGCTGATGCCACTAAACTTTCAAATGGCAGGTATCCTCACACTGACGTTTAGTTCTGTGGAAGATTACACTAGTAAAACATACATTTCCTCTGTTGATCAGACCCTTTAGAATATAGTGGTGTCTATAGTGGTGTCTAGTGGTGTGTTGTTGTTTTTTTCTCCATCACCACACATCCCACATGACCTTCAATCTGTCACATCAGGATACATATACAGTTTTACAGTGAAACACATAATGCGAAGTTACCATCTTGTGGATTACTTGGAAATGTCACAGCTCACTGTAATGCTGACATTTTATATTGTCATTATTGCAGCTGAAGGCTGTATTTTTTATCAAAGAAACATGTAGTGCAAAGTCAGTGAGATTGAAGACAGGTTATCCAGCCACTCATCCACACTCACTCCAACTGGATTCATAGGAGATTATAAAACTGTGAGGATAAGAAATAAAATTAGGTCCCAAAAGTCTTAATGCCAGCTGGAATTTACTCACTATATCAAAGTTCAGCAGTACCGACTTGTTCAGTGATGCCACTTGCTAAGCCACATTTCAGCCACTTAAATAGGTCATATAATCTGTTGCGACAAATTTAGTATAATTTCCCATCTGATGAAGTTTTCTCAAACTCAAATAGTTTGGTGCACATCACCAGAAAGGTGAGCAGTGCATGCTAACACCTAAGAAACGCTCACCTCTTCTACTGACTTAGCAATGCTGCTATTTTCATCCCACCCACTGATCAGCCTAATCCACTGTTGGAGGATTTGTGCGCTGTGGTACAGAGCAATTGTGCTGCGGCAAAATGAGTGTGGCTTAATTGGAGCAAAGACTTAATGAGGGCCCCTTGAGGATTATCATCTGTGGCTTAGAAATGGCCCAGGTAGCGGAAGACACGGTCAAAAGGATCAGTTCGAAGCTTTCTAAATTGAAGTGACAGTGCTGTGCTTCGACTGTGCCAATAGGATATTTTTTTCAGATTTCTTTTTTTTTTTTTACCAGGGGGGTCCTTGGAGATAGATGAACTAAAGTGAAAATCTCTGAGGAAAATATTGCTCCAGGACCAACAGCATTCTGTTGCAGATGGAGGAAATTAACGGAGCATTTACTTATTTATTTTCCCCCGTTTGATGTTGTAGCCTAAAATACTACAGTGTTGCCTAAATTGATGTAAATTAAGATCTTTAATTTTTTTTTTTTTTTTTATTACATTGTCTGCTGAATATTATGTTGTTACTGCAACGACAGTTAATTGAAATTATTTTGGCTAAGTACTTTTCTATGATAATAAGAACCAAAATCACAAGAGGATGTGATCATTTAATCAGTCCTATTTTTGCATAACATTCTGACTACAACACAACTAGGTGCATCGATTATTTATTTCTTCTGCAAGATGAAAGAAGTAGTGAAAAATGTCTATCACACTGTCCTTAAGCCCATATTAATATCATCAAATTGCTTGTTCAGACAAATGAGGATTATGGATGTGGAGAATATTCTGTATTTCTGTTGGATTAAATAACGATTTATTATCATAATAACTAATCGATTAATTGACTAATTGCCTCAGCTCTAAACATCTTATTATCTACGTGGTCATTTCTGTGGAGAAACGAACACACGTAGCAACTAAAGGAAATGCTGTCGCTATGGTAGGAAGGTAAAGCGGACCAGCTCTCCAAGCAGTTTATTTCTCTGAGGAGCCTGTCTTCACTTGACAGCCACAGATCAGATATGACTGACCAAGATAAATGGTTAGGCTCTAAAGTCAGATCAATTCAATCTAGCAACTGTCCTCGCCAGGAACAAAAGGCCACACTGTCAACAAGGCTCAACTCACTTCAATGCTTATTCACTGTCTTTTTGTCCTTGTTACATAAACACCGGAAACTGTGAATGTCCTGATTTTTAAAGTTGAACAGGTAACATTCTCAAGCTCTAAAGTAGTTCACTTCATTAGTATCACCACCAGTGGATTTATCGTGTGCTGTTTTGTGTATTCTTCCCCCGTCAGTTCAGCCGTGCAGGCTGCAGGGTTTCTTGTGTGCAATAAAAGCCTTTCAATCACTAGCTTGTTTCCGTAAGCCTATGTTATACATCACCATTTCCCTGTTGGATTTATGGCCAGACTTTACATCCTTCATCATGAATTATTTCACATTTCAATCCAGTGGGTTTCAAGGTCTGAAGTCAGCCAGACTCAAGACAGGGCTGGAGTCATCATCTGCAACAGTGTTACTCAGCCCACACCCGAGGCAGCAATTTTATTATGTAGCCAGACATGAAGGGCAAGTCGAACTTTGTGCATTCAATTCAATTGATACAAACATGCCAAAGGAGGCTTTTAGACCTAGTTGCATTGATCCAGAGCTCAATTAAATTACATGCACAACAAGGAGCACTTACAGCAATCATTTCTAGTCTGTATAGTCTAGCATTGACTGAACTAACAATTTCACGTCGCACATTTGCACTGGTCATGAAATTCTTTGTGGATACACGCTTGGTGAAAACGAGAGTTCATCTTGCCTTGCAGTCTTACTGCCATTTAAGTTTACAAATAAATGCAGCTCCCCATTAAAACTGAAGTTGGGCTTTATTAATGAGCAGCGTGGTGACAAATTTGAATTATTCAATTCACGATTAATCTAACGAAAGGCAGAGCAATAAAAGTGACTGTTCCTCCTCAGAGGACGATAAAATTCCTAAAAGCTTTGGTATAATGTAATAATTTTGTGTGCGTGTGTCTTTTTTAAGTCAAAGCTGAACATATCCACCATCTCAATGATGGAGACAGTAAGAGCTGTAAACTTAATGCCTTTTATATTGGCTACTCAGCTAACAAGGCTCATGAGTTTGACAATTATAATTTTGAAAATGCAAATGCTTTTTCATTGAAAATTACATTCCAGCGTAATGATTTCCATTACAAATGAAAATGTTGCTGTTTTCGACTGATTGATAAAGTGGCTAATGGAAATGACACACTGTTCGACAGTGCAGCTCAGCTACACGTTCATGTAAAGACGCTGCCAGCCTCCAGTCCTGGAGTAGCTTCATGAAAAGTATTCGCAACCTCTTCCACTGTCATTTTCATCCGTCAATCTTCAAAGAAAATAAAACTGAATACATGAAAAGCAAATTCAGCTCTCTTACTTTTTTTACACACAAAGGAAAAGTGAATTTAAAAAAAAAAAAAAAAGAAGAAAAACAAAACTATTAGTTCAAAAGGTCACTAAAATGTCACAAAGGAACCACAGAAACTTTTGGGTC
The DNA here is from genome assembly GCF_042242105.1 of Pempheris klunzingeri. Lineage (NCBI taxonomy): Eukaryota > Metazoa > Chordata > Actinopteri > Acropomatiformes > Pempheridae > Pempheris > Pempheris klunzingeri. The sequence continues at coordinate 24,033,187 of NC_092020.1, read as the reverse complement.
AAAGGCATAGCTTTGCAAGTAAATCTATCCGCAAACAGCTTGGATGAAACAAAAAAGGAAAGTGTCAGTGCTTTGAACATAAACAGATGGAGAAAAGAAGATAAAGGCAAATCTCCCTGTCAGACTACATTATTAATAGAGAATAAAAACCAAAAAAACAAATAAATTTATGGGTAAAGGAACAACAAGGACAATACATTCGGTCAGATGGATGTGCAAGACACACTGAAAATATCCAAAAATAAAGATTTTAAAAGGTTGGAACAGGAAAATACTTGTGCCTTTGGCCCCGTGCTGAGAGCTCAGTGACCACCGCAGTGTAATGCTGCGTGAGTACTTCCCTAAACAAAAGGTTTATTGCATCATTGCTTGCAGCACACGGTGCCTGAGTCAGACTCCAACAGTGTCTGAACCTTGGGACCTTGCTTTACGAGGCCAGTCTTAAACAAAGATGGAGTCTTCCCGTCACCATCTCATGCTAAAACACCAGGGTTATGGGATACTGTGTCAAAGTGAAGCAGCTCTCCTAATTGAACAATAACGGCGCCCCCTGACATCAAAGATTCCAACAAGACGAACCCAAACCACATTTTAGTTTTGTTCTAAACTAAAACGATAGAAATTATTTCGGTTTTGGTTTCGTTATTAAGACCAGAGGCTTCTCCGTTTGTCCTCGTTCAGTGGGTGAGCAGGTCACACAGTCCCTGCAATCTTAACATCCAAGGAAGAGCCAACTGTTCTTTTAACTTCAATTTCACAGTCTGCTACCTAGAAAATGAACACACATATTACTGCCCGTGACTAAACACTTGTTAAGCTAAATAAAGCTGCCGTTTTTTAAAATGTACGTGGCAGAAATATCAAATGTATTTGTACTGTGTCCCACTTTGTCCTACTATTGTTGTAATTATTATTCTGTAATGTTTAGAATGGTTATGCATGCAGGCTAGCACACGGCCTCCATCTTACAGACACTTTCAGTCGCTCTGAAACTCTCCTTGTGTCTCTTTCTTTTTATCGCATGCAGACATGCGATGCTTTATGCAGTACATTTCGCTGAGGGAAGTGATTTAAAACTGCTGGCCTAAAGCCCCTCACACCCTGCCACACATGCACACAGATGACGTGAGACTCTGGGAGCCCTGATGTGATAGCACATGCCACCAAATCCACAGTTAATTGGACACTTCCTTCACAACAGGCCTGTGGTAAACAGCAGCGAGCAAATAACAAGGCTAAGACAAGCTTCCAGAATGAACAAGAGGAAATAGCTCAGATAACGAAACCAACAGCAGATGTGTTGTCCTCTGCAGTATATTGTGTTTAGAACAACAACTCTTCTTTGACTGCATAATCCTCAGCATTCTGCTAAACTGATTAGCCTTCCCATGCTTAACAGCTGGTATCTTAGCCCAATTTGTCCGGCTTGGAAATGTTAAGCAGAATCATGTCTGCTGCATTCTTGGTGCCAACTGGACATTTGTATGTAGAAAAATGGTCTGCAGCCAGGTACTGAGGAGGGATTGCACATGATCAAAAAGGATTTCATGGAAGCAGATTGAGAGAAAGAAGACTTATGGAAATATAGCACTGCATTGTGCTGGATGTCTCAATTTTCACGAGCCAGTCCACATGTGGTTGTTTAACTGCTGGAAGATGTTAGGGTTTAGAGAGCTACCCAGCTCACCACAAATGATGAATCCTTGCTGAAGTAAACAAGCGGCTGGTGAAGAATGTCAAACATCTAGCGAGCCAAAGAGACACAAAAAAGTTTTTATGAATATGTTGAAACTATTCGAAGGGAAGCAATTAAGACGGTTAACATTTCTAGGACCTGATGGCAGGACCAACCGCATAAATAAGACTTCTTAAGTTCAAAAGTCCTGATCTTGAGTTTACTACAGCTTCAGTGTTTAGCATCCCTCACTAGAGTGGGCTACATCCACATTTTGTAAATGTTAGACAATGATGAGATGTAGCTAAGTCACCCAGCAGAGCACCTCATGTGAGTCACTTCATAATCAAGTTAATGCTAAACTGTTTGTTGTTATTTTCAAGAAATAAATACATAGGCACTTCTTTTTGGTTGTGCTGTTTGGATTTAATGTCTCTTTAACATCAGAATATTCTTCTGACATTTGTCTTCGGTGCAAAAAGTACAAACGTTCAAACATTTAACCAGTCAACCAACAATACTGCACACATATCAGACATTGTGCATAAGTGTCTGCAGTGCTGTCAGCTTACACTCAGGTCAAGCAGTTTGACAGACTGAGGTTAAAAAGAGTTGCACAGTATTCAGTTGAGCCAATGGGACCATGAATCCTCTGTTTGATGGCAAAAGATGATATAAAATATGAGAAGGGTCAGTTGTAATACTGCCTGCCAGAGACAATCTTCGTTCAACGTATGCAGCTTGAATCTTTGGACTCTTTTCGTCCACAGATGTAGTTTCACTAACACAAGAGCGTGGATGCCATCGTTGGGGAAGTGTCAGTGTCTCCAGTCCCGACATTAGACGACCCATTTCTCCAGGTAGCACTATGAAAAACATTTGCAACCTTAATCCATTTAAGCCAAGAGATTGTGTTTGTACTTCTACTTTAAAGCAGTAGGTGGTAGGTTTAATGATTTGACGTGATATGTGGGGTAAAGTATGACGAGTGAGGTAACGTGTCATAATCTCATCAACATTGATAACAAATACGAAACAATATCAAATATTATCAAATAAAAAGGCTGGAGGAGGAGTGGGCAGCAGTAGCTTGTCACTTATCACGGTGCCTGTGTATTGTTCCACATCTGCCTCAAAATGCCGGCGATGCGAGGAGGCATGCAGCTGCTTGTCAGTTACAACTCTCTCTAGTCCTTACACCTGCAAACTGCACAGAGAACACAAGTACCTCCACAGGAGGAGGTGACACTTAACAAATTGTATCATAAGACTGGAATAATTTCTGTGAGGAAGCAGCATGTCTCCTAGCAAGTCAGCCTGTGATGGGTAGCTGGGTGGTTTAATCAGTAAGTTAATCAATAGACAGTATAAGCTGGAAAGCTGGTTTGCTGGAAAACTGAATTCGACCAAATTTGTCAAATGGAAAGCAGCATTACTCTCCAGTACAAGGTGAAGCTTCAACTGCCTTGTTTATGTGGCTAACATCTGTATTAGTTGCTCAGTGAGCTTTGATCCACGGTTCCTCAGTAGAGGAGTTAGTGAGTCCAGCACTGATACAACTGTGTGTCAGCGCCTACAGTGTTAGATATACTGCAGAGTGTATTAACATTCAAAACATGTGAGCAAATCGACAGACAGCTGCAGCTGATACTCACAGGCAGTTGGCACACATTTAAATACGCATTAAATGTATATTAAATATCACTTAAAGCTTGCATTGTCTCAGAAACATTACAACTGACCGCAGTGGAAAGAAATCAAACCCGAGCTTCACTTTTTTCCTTTTGTACCTGAAGCATTTTCCATTAAGTCCGAGCTAGTCTTGTGAAAATTTAATTTCATGGGTGAGGATGATGCAGATGGGATACTGGTTTCTGGACAATAAGAATTATTAAGTTGTTTCTCTAATAAATCTGTCTCTAAGTGACACCTCGATTTGTCCCTCACCACTGTGCGAGACGCTATTTTACTACGAGCAAAACTTTTAACAAAAGCTGTTGTTTTTTTTCCTCCAAATACACCAAAATAAAGCCAACGGCAATAACTTATTCTTGATGTAAGCGTCTTCGCACGTGCCTCCTCCGACTCATCTGCCCATCTGTGTAACCCATGAACAATTATACATCGACTATTATCATAATTCATCTGCCTCGTGCAAATCTGCACCATTTGAGCAGTGCTGTACCCTCAGGAATCCACCATTATTTTATTCTATTTGAGCCGCTGTTTCTTTTACCCGGCAAAGCCTGACTCGCTCCTATGAATTAAATATTTGTATTTTTGACTAAACAAACAATTAGAGGAAAGAAAGAAAAAACAACTACATCACGCCATAAATAGCCGTTCATGTTGTTTCGTTCCTTTCAATACATAAATGTGCATTTTATACACATACAGGTATTCTACAGGAGAAATGAAAATGTTCAGTCTGCCAGAATAAACCATATAAACAGAAAAATGTTGTAAAAGTCTAATTACTATGCTCTGTATGTATCAGTGTATCAGTGTATTGATGGGTTTCATATGTTTTGTAATGAATGTAGCATCATCAGAAACATAATACAAGAATATGGGGGTGTAATTCTATATAATACAAGACATGCACGTAATAAAGGTCTAATATATTCCACAGCACAGGTAAGACTTGTAGCCACTGTGTTTATGGGTAACCATAATAATAAATCAAATCAAATTCAGTAATATTGAAAGCTAACACAGAAGCCATAAATGATGCTTCTCTAACAATTCAGGACAGCCTGTCCTCTCTGCAGCAGCAGCTGTCTGAGAGCACGGCCCAATCAAACCGTCCGAGCTCAAGCATTCATCTCACAGATAAAAAAATCTGTCTGCTGTTAGCAGAAATGTCTGACGTTATCTGCATCATTTTTAATTGATTTCTGTCTGTCTTCGATCTCGACAGGTATTTCTGTGCCACAATCTCAGTCCAGTCTGTTTGTTACCATCGATGGCAGCTGCCACCGGGACTCAACGTTGCGAATCTGTAAGTCAACAAGCTGTAAAATTAACTAATTGATTCATGTCTGTTAAATATATTTAAGGTATTTAATATCGTTTCCTGCAGTCCCAGGTGGAAATCAATTGGCTTATCAACACCAGCTATGTGCACTGCTTTTGGCTGATGGGATTAGAAAACTACTTGACATGCAGCTGTGAGTCACAGATTTTTCCTTTTTGTTTTCTGCAACTCGATCCATTAGCACATGCTAACAGACGATAAGATGATAAGATTTATGTTTTGTTTTGGTTTTTCCTACAGAGAGCTGACCACGTGTGAAGGATGTGACAACATCAGCACAACAGCAAAACTATTCTCCACGAAAACAGCAACGTAAGGCAGCTACTTAAATCTATACCGTGTTATCATATTCAGGATATTACGTAGTTGCACTCTGGCAACTTGACATTCACACGTATTAGAATTAAATATATCTTTCAATTTCAATAAGACAACTGAGCATTCATCTTCACTTTGTCCTCTCTGTGGCAGTCCGCTAACATTCTGTACTATCTAATATGCAATGGACCATTTGTGAGGACAATTTCTGTTCTTCCGTGTTCCCAACTTTGCATAAATGACTTCTAAACACGTGATGGTTTTTCTTGCTCAACTGGAATAAAGCAGGCTGTGAATAAGTAGTTTGACTGTTCTGACTGTACTTAAACTGTTTACAGTGTACAAAAGCCGCTGTGTCAGTGCAGTTTGTGAAAGAAGCCACAGAATAAGGTAAGGCGACTAATTCAACCTTGTTTATATGCACCGTAGGTTGACTATTATTTCTGTTCCGTATGTTCTGCTGGTCCTGACAATGACCGGCAGATTAACTGGACCTGTAAAAAAAACACATGATTGTCAAATATTTCATCAATATTTGAAAAAAGTCTCTTGTGAACACATTTTTACTCAAAGGTGTTTCTGCCAAAGGAAACTAGGGTAAGAATAACCATTCAGCCCAGACACACAATACAAAAAAATGACAGACTAAAACACAAAATATTCGAGCAGACAGCACAACACAACAAGAAATCTATGTCAAGCCAAGAAATCAAATCTATTCAAGTGTTTCTCCCTGTAAAAAACCTCAGAATATGCAGGCCTCCTCTTCTCTTTTCAAACCTTATTATACATTCCTGGGCCAAACACTTGGGCGGACATCCAAGTGCAACAAAAAAAAAGTTTGAAGTTTAAAGTTTGATTGTACTGTAATAATACAAAGGGAGACTATTGAACTTATGGAACACATTTCAAACTTTCGTTCTTGTCTTTGTTCTCTTGCACTGCTGTGCGCTGCATTTCTAGCTTTTCTTATTTCACAAAAGTGGATTTATATGCTTCAGTTTTAAGTGTCCTTCATGTTTTCTGCTTCTTATATTGCACTTATTGGAATACCAACATCCAGTCCAACTCTAGGATTTTAGAATCAACTCTTTGCAAACTACAACTGACACTTCTCACGTTTTGACATCATGGTTTGACTGAATTAGTGTGAACTGTTAATTGAGATTTTCCATATCAAGAATTCTCAGCTCATGCTCACTGCTTGTGCTGACGCACTTCAAAAATTTGTGATTCCAGTTGGAAGATGTCAGCAGCCCCAACATATGCTACTCACTGTTATCACTAGTGCGTCGTCATGAGCGGTTATTGAAGCAGACAGTTCATATTTTCGGAACATCAGATAGCACAGCATCAACAGGCTGCTTGCCAATAACACATGCTGGTGGATATGCAGGTGTCAGGCAATGGATAAATGGACATTAAAGGTAAGCAGGTACCGTCGTAGTGTCAGTGTCATTCTTTAGAGAAAACATATTAAATGCATCTTGGTTTAGTTTAAAAAATAAAATGAAATTCTTTCAGCAACATTTGTGGAGCTGCAAGATGTCTGAACGCTCCAAATGTCTGAATAGAAGATAGACGGTCCTTATGCAGAGCATGGGATGCTTCTCAGTGAAATTGCTGCAGATCTCCAGCTGCATCTCATGTGAAACTAATTTGTGCCGGTGCACATTTTGCTACTGCTTTTCAATATGTTTGCATTGTTTGCTGGGTGCTTTTGAGGTGAAAACCAATATATCCGTGATTTTTTTTTGTGCTTGTTCAGATCCGAGGACGACCCTGAAGAGGAAGAGCACAGCTGCAATCAATCAGCTAATCAAGTGCGCTGGTGTAAAGCGCTCAGTGGAACATGGCGGAGAGGAAGGTAAAGGTGGAGGAGGGGCAGTGAGAGACCAGGGCCAAATAAGCGAGGTGAACTTAAGGTGATTGGCTGCATAATGAAAGAGGGGGGAATTTAAAACATGGACTATATCGGGTGATGGGGTGTTGTTGGGCTGATAATAAAACAAAAAAAAAGGCATCAGCAGCAAATCATTGGCAGTCAGATGTTGATTTAGTCTGATCTCTACTCCTCTTTCCTCTAATCACCTTTTAACGGATACAAACGACAGAACGACCTGTTCTTCTCGTGCATGTCTTCTGATCTGCCACCACTATGACAAAGGTACAGCTGATTCTAGACAACTAGAGCGACTTAATTAATATTAAGGAGAAAACACGTGTGTGAAATAGCCCCTTAAGACGGTGCAGCGGTATAAAAATGTGACAGTACCTCCACAACCAACCACAAAATCAATGCTTGTGCTTTATTTTTGTTTGTTTAGTATATTAGTGACATTCCCCACACTATCACGCACACATATGCTGCTACTTGGTCCCACTTGGCTACCTTGTTTATCTTGCATTTATTTTTATCTGCACACTCTGCTCACTCCATATTTATATACTTATTTACTTGTTCTTATTTTCAATGGCATCTTATTCTATTCTATTACCTCAACCGGGACCTGACTACCTCAGTTCAGTGTTGAGTACCTGTCATGTCGATGGCTTGGAATGATAATAAATCATCCTTATCCGTATCTGCACATATGATTACTTGGTTATCCCTCTGTCTTTCTCCCTCCTCTCTGTTTTGCTCAGACTTATTCGTTGCCCTGCCAAGGCATTGCATCAGGAAGTGGTGTAGACTCCTTGACAAGAACTTGACACTTGGTGGATCAATAGGGGATTGAATCTTCACTGCACCAAAAGTCAAGCTACCTCTTAAATCGATGACTGGTAACTGCTAACTGGGGACGGATCCAGTTATACTGCTTTTTGTTTTTCCATTGTTTTTTTGTCTCTGTCACTACACAGAGAGTCTTCAGTCAAGAGGAAATAGACTTTATAATTACTGTACATCCACATCTGTGCAGTCTGTTTTCATTTAGCGTTCTCTGTTTGTATATTTCTACAGTCCACTAGAATCACATTCAATCAAACTTCAGGACACCTGCTGAAACTTCCTCTGTCCGTCTTACAAAGAGCTGCACAGCTCATTGAGGTGTAGTAAGAATTGCGTAAAAGGTATTAAAACAATTGTAGTACTCACTTAAATAGTGTGTAGTGAAGTTACACTCACTTTCGGCTATCAGGGAAAATGAGTCTTTACATTGAAACAGCAGAATTTAAGTCTAAGTTACTGGATCAAAACAAAACCATTACTCAGTAAATGAATGAGTATTGTAATAAATTAATAAAACAACAAACGGTGATGGACAATAATGGATGAATGAAGCAGTAGACGATAAATGACTGAATGAACGCCACAGTCCAGCAGATGAGTGGAGGATGCACGCCGTCTACTGTCCACTGGGTGTTTTAGGGTGTGATCTGTTCCCAGCGAGCGACCCGGTCTGGGTCTCACTCGCTCCCTCAGAAGGAAGTGGGATGATGAGGTTTCTTCTTTCACACCTGCTTCAGCGGGTTGTCATGGAAACAGAGGGGCAGTGTTTGTCCGATGTTGGTTTAGGTTGAAATTGTTGTTACAGGCATGGTGATGTTTTCCCATTCAGGAGGCAGATGTTGCACTAGACTGGAGCATCTCTTTCTTTCTTTGGTTCTAACTTTGTGGTGCAATGAGTTAGGAACTAGCAAGGTTCACTAGATGCCAGCGTTCAGTGCTTTTGAGAGGCCCAAGAATCCAAGGCAGAGCACCAGCTGGGCGGACCAGGTATAAGAGAGAGCGAGTTGAGAGGGAGAAGCAGAGATTTGTGGAGAGGAGAACAAGGGAAGGGGAAGAAAAAGAGATAAAACAAGAGAGCAATCGTCAGGCTCCTTGTTTTTAGTCTTCTGCAAGAGAGGCGGCGGTGTCCAGTGTCAGCACCACGAAATATTCCTCCTCCCATGCCTGAGTCTCTTCTGTGTCAATTCCTCTCTTGTTCTACTTCCTTTCTAATGAATTGATAATACTTAAGTCGTACGTGCACACACACAGACACACACGTCATATTGCAAGTGATTACCAACTTGATGGTTACGTACACACCACACATCCCTTCTTTATCTTACCTGGTTTAGAGGAAATGTGTAGACACGTATTGTTAGTTTAGTTCCTGTGGTGTTTAGCATGTTACAGTGGCACTTCATACTTTTCACATATTTCTAATAATATGTCACCTTCTTCTTCTGTGTTCCTTAAAACACAAACACTTAAATTCCACTTGGGTTATGTCGACAAGAGGCCGCCCTTATTTAGTCGAGGATTTGACTGAGAGAAATGGCAATCTCTTAAGCGTGACCTTTTCCAGCAGATTCTCTCAAGCCACGCAGTGTGTTATCCAACTGCTGAATGATAAATGGGGGCTGTGTCTATCTAGATGAGCACCTAAGTTAGTGCTCTACTCTGTGGATGCCATTTTGTCTGCGATGCTTTGCGAACAAGAGTGTATTGATTGAGACCATGGATGGCTCTAAGACTTAGCTACCTTTAAATCCATCACACAGACATACGACAGATCTTCTGCATTCATGATGAAAATAAAAAAGACAGCACACACACATACTATTGAAATCAGTCTTACGGAATAACTATGGTATTTATAAACCTTGTCCATATTTTTGTATATTCTGGGTTCAAAACTTTTGAATTTGGTCAAGTAGATCCCATCCACCAGCAGCCGAAGGTGGATGGCACACAGGCAGTAATGGATGCAATGTAATCCTTTAAGGCTATTGTGCTCGATCAATCAGCTGGGCTCTGCCACTGACAGGCTCAGATTGTTATTTGAAGTGTCTGACAGCATTACAGAAAGAATCCCTGCAGAAACAGACCTGCAAGATGATATTTGTTTAACCAGAAACAGACTCCACTGACAAAAAGTCATTTTTATGCAGTTGCTGTTCCACCGCGGTCGAGATCACTTAGTTTGTCATCGAGTTTGAGATATTAGTTTGTGTTATTGCATGACTTTTGGTGTTTTATAGGGTGAGTTCAGATCCTAGCAGCTTTACAGCCTGTTCACTGCCCATTCAGCTGGCACCCGAGTAAAGCTTCAAACATTTTGTAGCTACAAGTCATTTTGAATCCAAAATATGTAATGAAAAAAAAAATAGGCCCCAGGTTTAAAAAGGTTGTCCTCTAAAAGCCACTGTGTTAAAAAGCTATTCATCGGCCTTGCCGTAGGGCTGATCCACAATAATTACTGCAAACAGTTGCATAGAAAGTATTTTGGCAACAAATCTACCAAACTTTTTTTGTGGTTTGAGGTAAAAGGACATTCTGTTTACATTTATTTCCCAACTGTTCAACTTGGTTGGTAAAGTGGTTGGGAGAAACAGGTGCAGGATGAAAAGTGTCTCAATATGTGTATGAAAGGTTTTGTCCAGTATTTTAAACAGTTATGTTGCGTCTATGGAAGGCAGCACACACAGAAGGGACACTGACACACAGGCTGAATTTTCAGGTTTGTCACAGTTTGTCACAGTGACAGGAGGTGCATTCAGTCCTGCTAATCAAATATATTGTTTCATTATTCCAGAAACGCTGATGTGTTACAGGTGAGTAAACACATCCTGTATTATTTAAGCTGGATCATTTTTAAGAATGAACTGCATACTCAACGTCAGGCCTCATTGACCACTAAGGGGCGGCTCTGCTTTGTAATGAATGTCAAAGGTGAAGGTACAAAACAATCCAACATATTGACACTTGCTCCAGTGCCCTGGCTTATGACGTTTAGGTGCCGTTTGGCCTTTTGCCATGCTAGCCATTAGACCTTTACAAAAATCATTAGCCAGGGTGGTGTGAAGAGCAATGATGGAATCTATAATCTCAGTCCCTTTATCTGGCTGCTCAATTCAACGACCAGGCAGGTGTTAATGATGATGGAGACCAAGACTAGCTCTGGCCAAAGAGCCATGTACCGAGCGTAATGGGGTGAGAAGCTTGCTTTGGGACAAAAGTAAATTATGGCCTGCACAATCAATAGTTAGCATGACCGAAAGCCAATGGGGCTTTACTCCACTTCTCATAATAATAGGGAGGAAATGCATGGATTCCTCCTTTTTAAACAATGTTGATTTCAGCCGTTGACTTTAATGAACACGGCATTTACCCAAATAATTCTATAGCTCTATAGTAAAGGCAGAGAGCTCGAATATTAATATAGTCTAAATGCATTAATTTCTGTTTAATTCACTTGCAATAGCTAGCAGTATAGTTTTAGAGTATTACTTGCATATAAAATGTGTATAAAACATTTCTAAGACAGCCGTGTTTTTAAAGATTTCATCCACTGAATGGATCAAATCATATGCATTTCAAATTCAAGAACAAGTCTGGTAATATTGAATATGTCATTGTCCACATATCCAATGCAAAGAGCATTACCTAATTAAACTATACTATAATAATAAATATGTATTAAATGGTAGCAGTTATAGATAAAGCCCAAATCAGACAACACACAGTATGAATATCTGGGCAGATTCTTTTTTTTTTAATATAATCTATTTCATTATTTGTTGTCATTATCCTAAACTTGAGTTTTAGCTTGAAGTGTGCTTTTCATTTCTCAAAAAAAATTCTTGGAGACAGTGTCCCACAGTTCGCAGCATGTTGATGCTGTCAAATTAACTATTTACTTGCTAGAGATTCATTTGGCATCTTGGCATGGCATCTTGCTCTGCCATTAAGGACTTTAACTCATTATCCAGCCAAGGAGCATAATTATTCCTGGCCTTGCTCTTTCGTTGAGCATGTTTGTCAGCTAAATTGCCCACAATACTAATGACTAATGCTACGGCTGTGATTCTTTAGAAATATCTAACAACGGAGCTTTCCACATATGAATCATTAACTAGTCAGAGTTTATATGACCTGTGAAAAAAGATCTCCTGAACTTATTGTAGTGATGCAACGATTCACTGATCCAAACCAGCCATAATGTTTAAGATACAGCTGTATCGATTCAAACTGCTTGGATAAGTCCAAAGTGGGGAGCAAATCATGGAAAAATAGCTGCAGGCTTCAGTGTATCGGTACCCCAGATACATTTATGACACATATATCTTTCTTTTTTTACACCCAATAATTGCCATTGGAGTTCTTTTCACATTGTTTGTTTCTCTCATTTCTTCCAGATTTACCACCCTGGGTAGACTATACATGTCTCTCAATCTCTGCCTGTCTGTCATTCCCAAAGGCACTAATCATGCCTCTACCATTTGCTCAAAGAAACACATACTCCACATTTCAATTCCAAGCTATCCACCAAGGCTTTAACACAATTTTGAGAACAACACAGTATGTTCTACTGTCAGGATAAGTTAATTACTGCAGTTGTTCATAATCCTTAAGATTTTAGCACTGGTTAATTTGGCGGTACCTGTTTCTGGGTGTAGCAGCAACTGTGTTTTAATAATGCAGATCCCAGAGTGACCCTCAAAATGTTAAATCTATCAGCTGCTGAGGGCAGCAAACAAGCCTTGATTGGATTCTCTGTTGTTGCATCAGGAATGCAACAAAAAAAAGAGCAACTTATCTGTTTATTTACTTATTTAGCAGGTATTGAGACAAAAAAAACAGGCTTTTGCTGAAACAATCCATTTCTGCTGGACCCTGTGCTGTTTTGCTGGAGCCCGTTTTTCACCCGCAGACCTTAATTCTACCTGAACACTGACTTGTGCACTTCACGTCTTTATGCTTAATACTAATCCCACAAAGACCACATAACCATGTTTAGCAGGTATCGTGAATGTCATTTTATAACGTTTATCATCTTAGTTTAGCTTCTAGCATGTCAACATGTGCTAATTAGCACTAAAAAAGAAAGTGAAGCTGCTAGGAATTAGTTTTGCAGGCAGTTGGTCATAAACCAAAGTATTAGACAAATTCACATTTTCAACTAGCACTAAAGGAAAAGTCAGGGGATCAAAATCATTCCAATGCATGATCTCTGGAAGTCAGTGGGAAGTCAGTGTCTCCCAGATTACATGAACATGCACCAAATTAGTCCTCAACATCACGTCCAGTATTTGCCTCCATCGTCTTCTGAGAATTTCTTGTTTAGTTTAGAGAGAAAGGCGATTACAGAACGGCCTTACATTCAAAGGCTGTTGAGAAAACAAATAAATTATTTAACAGAAATTAGGTTTTGTACAATGTCATTGTAATTCATAAGGATTACAATTTATAACTTAAACCAAAAGATGAGAAAGAAAGTCTGTCACTACGTTATGTTGCTAAGGCAGCACCAGTTATTTTGTTACAGAAACATTTGTAATTTTCTTGGGAGATATACTGAGTTTGCAATGCATTATAAATCCACATTACCACTTACATTTCTGTATGCACTGGGCCAGAACATGTACAACCCACAAATGGTAGGACAAATAATTATTTAGATATGAAGGATTTCTATGTTTGTTTTGCTACCAACAAATGAAATGTCATCAGTGGCGGAGAAAGGTGTCATCTAACAGCACGATTTTCTTTCTAACTTTACAAAAACGTACACAGCAGCACTTTATGGAGCAATAGAAGTATTTGTAATCAGTAAGGTTATTCCTTGGCAAAAAAGGAAAGGTCCAACAAAGCCCTGGGTAACAATACCATTACTACTAGATCTTCCAACACTTGATCTTGATGTAAAAAATCTCAGGTTAGCCCACACAGGAGCAGAAAAAAGCCTTTGTGTCTCACCTCAAAGGAACATGCCCTCACAACTCTCTCCAGCACAAACTTAAAGAAAAACATATGTAAAGCCTTTTTTTCCCCCTCCATTCTCTGACAGACGCGTACGCTTTGACACGAGAAGAACTTTCAGAGGGACTTCTATGGTAATTCGGACTAACGTGGGCACACAAATTGCCGAGAGCCCAGCACTGCTGACACCATCACCATATGAGGCCCCAAATGCGTCACTGTAATTAGCTGCTGTCCGTGTGACGCGCTCATTAATGTTCATATTACATCCCTCTCTCCCACCTTTCCCAATTCTGAGGAGGTAAACATCAACAAATTCACAAGGTGTTGAGGGGTTAGCTCATTAGCTCGACCATAAATGACAGCAGACACAAATGTAGAGATGTGAGAGCTAATTTTTAGACATTCACAAATGTTAGGTTAGATAGGTGCATGGATAAAATGTTTACTGAGGAGAATATTTCTCCAAAAATAAAAAAGAAAATAATGATAAATTGCTTCATGTCTTGTTCCTCTATTCTAATGGAAAAGCTGTCTTAATGACTTTTCAGCATCTTTTCTGACACTTTTGGTCTGTTGCTTTCCTTAATTTGGATTTGTGGAAAACAGGCGTCTCGCTCTACTTCTTGTGTCTTAACACCAGACAGGTTTGCCTCAGTACAATGATTGTGGAACAGGCAAGGTGGCATAAACTTGCCGATACATTATGATGCAGTTTAGTTATGTTTTCCATTATACTTTATTGTATGGCCTGGGTAAACTGTAACATAGAAAACCCATTTTGGTCGAGGCTATCTATAGCTTACAGGCAATTCATTGCTCTTTGTTTAAAAGGAAAAAAGCGGGTGCAATTTCTGCAGGTAATTGCTGATGTTAATCACAGTCATATTTGAGAGAAGGAGGAACCTTTGCCATTCTTTTAAGCAAGCAAGGCCAGTGGTCAGCTGCCCCTTAACCACAAAGAGCTCCACTGGCTAATTACTGCAGTTCAGCTGCCTACACTCTCCAGAGCACTCTCCCAGGTTCTCTATCTGAGCACTTCTGTTCAACCCTCTTCTGTAATCACTGTCAGTTCTTATCCAGTTGGGTAAGACCATTATGTTTCCTTGAGGCTGAAAGACTGAAAGACTGTCTCTGCATGTTTATGAATGTAGTTCTTTTGAATTCAGTCCAGTAGGAGTGAGTGACCAGGTGGTTGCATATTTGCTCCATCCATGTTTGAGTTAACCAAACATCTGTGCTTCTGTTAGCTTATTACTCAAAAATAATGAATCAACTAAACAGAGAAAATCCAGTCAGTTTAACAGGATATAAATAAATACAGTTTTACACACCGGAGTGGGATATGCCATCGAGGTTGCAGAATTAATCTGAGTTAATGTTGGAAAGCCGACTTATATCACTGCATTTGTGGAGCGTGTACATGACTTACAGCAAAGAAAAGCATCCGTACGTCACGCCTCAACATTGTGGCCAATTCAAATCAACTTCATTGTGTAATTAATCCACTACAAGATTGAGATCATCCAAAAAGTGGCCTATCAGGAATGACAGGGATACTAATTTTAGAGTCTACTTTCAGTCATATTCAATAGAAACAATGGTTAAAGGCTGATTTGAAGGGAGAGGGGCAAACCTGCAGGAGTAGACTGCAGCTTGTAAGAGGGGAGGGGGGGGGGGGGGGGGGGGGGGGGGGGGCTGCATCACACAATTTATTCCTAGTTCCACTGACTCTCTACAGCTATCCATCCAAGCTCTCTATCCAATTCACTTCCCTGCATGGCCATGTTGCAGAGCAAAAGTATTGATTCTTCTTTTGTTACCATTTTTTAACTTTCCTTTATAGTGAACCATCTCTTGCTGGTACCCAATACTCCTGTTCTTTGCTTCCCCTTCTATTCGAAATGGCGCTTTCATCCGTGTAGACAAAGCCAACTTTTGTGTCCACACATCTTCTTTAAGACTACACTGTATCATTAGTGACTTTTCTTGTGTAGACTGATTCTCCTTCCCCCAGTGGAGTAAAACTGGCTTGTTTGTGTGAAAGATATCCACCCGAAGGGATGCATCCCTGAAGGTCATTATCCGCGGATGGTTTAACTCCTCCTTTGGACTGTGATTGTAAAGTAAAGACAATTAAAAAAAGAATCAAGAAAATTCTTGCATGTCGCTCCAGGACGTCTACCTGTTTCTGTGTTTTTTCTTTAAGAACAATGCAGTTCAAAGAAAAGTATCAATATTACGCTCTCATCCAAAAGTTATTCACTCCAGTACTTTCTGAAAGAATGAACATGGGTCTCCTGTTGAGATGTGCCAGTCAGCTGTTCCTAACATCCTGAAAGCAATCTATATAGGATCCTCTCCCTCCAGGCATTCGGGAATCTCACTTAAAAACATCAATACTCTGGGAAATGAGACACAGAGCAATGGCTTCAGAGACCGAGAAGTTAGACGGCTGACTGAGATGCCCTTACGTCTTACTTAAGGTGTTGCTGCTCGATGCAGTAGAGTTCATTGAGTGAACAGCTTTCTGTCTTGTTGAAACATCAAACTGCACAGGGTGTAAAGCCAAAAGGCAGAGGTGGGGAACGAGCCAGACAGGCGAAGTGCTATTTTTTGTAAATGAAATCAACATTTCTTTTAGTGCCAATTGCTATTAACAACAATCACACGTCTTCTAAGCTTCCACATTTATAGAAACTATGCAGACATTGGCTGCATGTTAGCATCGACTGCAGGGTTTTGACGGGCAGCTCTCTCAACATATAGACAGGATATAATCTTTGAGTTGTTGCTGGCTGAGCCAATTGTGTGTGAGGACCTGAGGCTGTCATCATTGTTCATGCATCCCAAACAGTGTGCTTCAATTAACTCAAGCTTCCAAAATAATGTTTAAGCAACTGGTTCCCTCTCTTGTCCATAGCTGAAGATATTCAGTAGTACATTAATCCTCAGATACTTTCCCTGCCTCTTGGAACTTTGCACTGTCAATTAAATGTCAGGCATTTTTGGTCCTTGCTGTCAACGCCCCTCTTACTGCCTTGGCAACAAAGATGACAAATGTACCGGGAATACAAATCAACTAGCATTAGAAAGACAGAGGAGGGACTTGGAGATAGCTGAACGAGTCAGTGATAAAAGTCTCACAGATTAGTCGTGACAAATGGCCTGCAATCTATCCATTTTCAATTCTAACTAAGATTGATGCAGTATGAAAGCACTAGGATGCAAAGGTTGAGCTAGTCTGCCTCAATCTGATGAATAGATGCTAAATTTTCTCAGATGAGTGATATAGCGACAACTGACATACAGTTGAAATGTGTCTCAGTGGGTGATTTCAGAAGTTCCAACAAAGACTGCATCATCTCTGTGTCAGCTACAACTCTCTGAAATGATTGATTATGTTGTCACGACGCCCCAATGTTGTCACAACGTGGCTCCACTCTGTTATCACTTGAGCTCAAATTTATGCATTACTTGCTATCTACACATTCACGTCTAACCCAACAGGTTCTGCTTCACTCTGTCAGCGGCATCGAGAGACACTGCAGCACCAGCATCAGCACCAGCACCAGCGGCTCTAACGTCTGAGAGAAAACAACAGCAAGCATGAGCGTAAATTCTCCAAGTCAGTTCGATGAGATCGATAATCACTTCTCTTGCACATTCACTTCTTGGTTACTGCTGAGAGCAACTGTCAGTGGCTCCAACTCCCTCTCAGCAAACTACACTTTCAGGTGTTAAATCTGTTTTTGGCAAACAGGTGGCTGATGAAGCACAAAAGAACTGATACACAGATCAACCAAAAATAAAACTTCAAATAATCGCTCTCACTGCTGTAAGTTAAGGAATCTAATCTACCGTATTTACCGGACTATAAGACGCTACTTTTTTCCCACACTTATACAACGATGCGGCTAATCTATAGATTTTTCTTCGCTAGCAGCCATCAGGGGGCGCAGGAAGTGCAAAAACGAGACAGACGCAAGAGGTCAGTGCAAAGAAGAAGACGCTAGTTTTTGGCGCACTGAACGCAAAAACGCAGCACGTCGCGCACAAATGCAAAATATTTTTCACACAAGGTGTGTGACGGAGATGTTCTGAGGCTCTTCAACTCCGACACTGAAGAAGACGACTTCAGTGGTTTCAGTGCACAGGAGGAGGATGAATAAAAACATTGATGACTTTTCTGTTTTGTTCGATCAGCCGTTTTACTGCCGTGTTACAGGCACCGTTTGGAAACAATTAAGGTCTGTAAATAAACATTTACAAAATCTGTCTGTGTAAATATCTCATTTCACAACGTATATATCTGCAGCTTATAGTCTGGTGCGGCTAATATATGTAAAAATATTTTTTTCTTTTCAAATTTAGTGGGCGCGGCTTATATTCCGATGCGCTCTATAGTCTGGTAAATACGGTAGCATCTTCTGACATCTTCATCCTCTGGCCTCTGGCCCCTCTCCCTATCGCTCACACACTCTCTCTCTTGTCGTCTTTATCTGCTGCTCACAGGTAGGTGGCAATGTAAAGTGTAACCCTGTTCAGGTTTCCTGTTGACCTGTATACGATCTAATGCACCGTTTCATGCTCTACCACCTCTACACCCCGCGGCATAATGCTTCTGAATGTCAGTTCTCTGGAAACATCTCTGATGTGGCAACTTATGCTCAGCTTCAGCCGCTGCTGCTGCTGCTGCTGCTGGGCCCCTGCTGGAAGTGAGGTGGGAAAGTGACAATGATGTTTTGAGAAAGAGAGACTCCAACGCAGCACGCAGGTTTGCATGAACAGGTATGCAGCAGGTGGCATCAAACAGATTCAGCGTTGGGCTCCGAGGTAGGCTGCAAGGTTTGAGACGTATTAAAACACGCGAAAGGTAATTTCACGTGTTATTTCTATGTGTGTCTGTGAGAATGTGCATATTGTAAAACGTAGCAATACTTAATCCTGACTGTGATCTTTTTGTCAAAAACTGAACTAAGAAGATTCCTATGAAGTTTTTCCTTGTATTGTCTTCACTACAGCAGACATGGTAAATCCACTTTGATAAAAAAAAACTTGTTTTCTTCGACAGGATTACAACAGCAGACAAGCCTGTCTGTATCTTGCTGCTGCCTTTTTGCTTGTGCCCAGGGCTTCATTAAACCTATCTCAAAGAGAAATGTAAGATCTCAGTCTTCATTGAGTGCACAAAGGCATGTGCGCCAATCCGGAGACAGAAAAACAAGTTGTATCATGCGTCATGGAACAACGGGGGCACTTAAGTTAAATGCTGTAGGAAATGTAAAACAGACCGAGCACCGTATGGGGTCTTTGATCATTTTGCAATGTGAATCACACAAAACCCATTAGAAACCACTGTCAGTATTGATTGCCTCACCTCTTCTTGAAAAAGGTACTTAAACTGAATCTAAAGAGTCATACAAAGCCTAAAGTTTGTTACCCCATCTTGTTGAGAAAAGGTAGATGGCTCACGCACCCAAAATACACAATTTCATGAATTACTTTGAAGGCGTGACTGTGAATATCAATGTCAAAAATATATCCTTATTTTACAGATGTGTGGTGTGGATGGAGGAACTACAGCAATGAACTACGAGTGATGGAAGGATGACATGTGGAATGGGGTGTTACTTCACCTTGGCACTGTGAGAGATGCTAATTATGTTAAACTAGACTAATTGAGTTCAATGGTAATATCAGAAATATTGCTTGTTGAATTCTGGTTGAACTGCGCTACATCAACCGTGTCTAAAAGATGATCGATGAACAATGCATTGGGGCAGAGACATTTTTCTGTTCGTATCCAGGGGCAAGGAAATGCAAACACGGCGGTGTGTCAGCTGCAGCAAAGCTATTTACCGCTGCATTCAGAGTCCATGACGCTAAATCATGGCAATCACAGAAATGTGAGCGAGGGAAATGAGACAAGAGCAGAGAACGGACCGATCAGCGAAGAGAAGGAGTGCAAGAGAAACATCAGCTTCAAAGTCTGATTATCCCGTCTGGGACAGAATCCAACGTTTATATATTTGTTTGCAAACTTGCTATTTTAGGCCATCATTCGCTCTATTTAGCTGCATACAAGCTAGTAGGAGCGGAGGTAGCCAGAGGTGGCATTTCGCCCTGCCGCCGCCAACTCAAAATACTGCTTTACGCTTTTGTTGCCAGGTGGCAGTCGGCCTCTATCTGAAGGCACCTTTAATACCACCTACAAAGCTCCTACAAAATACTGTTCCTTTAACCAGAGCAGAGATGGCTGTCAATACTTGAATCATTGAGCAAAGATGCGGTCTGGAACATTCTCCCAGTGGCTGAATAGAAACGAGACATCATTTCATATTTTCCATCCCGGCTGCTCGTGTTCAGCTTCCTCAGCAGCGTCAGAGACGTCTATTCAGAAAGATTCAAAACACTGATAAATACTTTTAGGCACCAAACAACCCATGTTTATTTACATGGTCATGGCCCATAATCAGATGAACATATTGGTATAATCACTGTTTGCTGCCTCCTCGAAAGACAGAGAACTCAAGTGAATTTCCCTATTTAAAAAAGGCCTTGTTGACCCTTTCAGCAAGAGAGTTTATTATTTCCAAAAAGCTTCGAACAAAAAGATAAAGGGTCGTGTCTCTAATGTTACACACCACTTGTGACAAACACGCACGTAGACTAGTCTCCACTTGTTTTCACATGGTGCACGTTCAGCACACAGTAATGTACAATCACTCAAAACGAAAGTGAAATTAAAGTTACGTCACCTTGGCCTCAAGAAATCTTTTAATGGAATCTTCAAAAACTGAAGAGTTTCACTTAGATAATCAAATAAACAGATCTGTAGCCCAACTCTTTGTGTTTGTTTTATTTTATTTTTTTTATCCATATCCATTCTGGCATCAAAAAAAAAACTTTGTTGACAATGAACTCTATTTGATAGCCTTCAGGTGACGGTCTGAACTAAAATCACACACACTTCAGTCAGTTTCTGTGAAAACAAACCTGAGGTGAATACCAAAAATAAAATCCAAAAGCACCGAGTTTGTTCTTCTTTTATTCACTGTGTTATCTAGTCATGTGATGTCACTACTAAAAGATTAATGGTTAAAGCATGAAAAGAAAAAAATAGTTGTGTTTTGCATTGATTAGGTCTCTGAGTTGATAAATGCGACACCACGCCTGCAGTAAGTCAGTAAAGATGCTGGAACAGGATACATGAAGTTACATGAAATGTGTTTTTCATTCTGTTGACATGACATCTTGATGATAGAAAAACATTTTAGACCATTTGAGCCACATGCTGACCTTTCCCACCGAAGATTGTTTGATGTCTTGTGGGGTTTATTTCATGGAACACGATCAAACCCACTCTCACTCTCTCTTTTTGTCTTTCACTAATCTCACCTGACCACATCCGAGATAAGCTGCAACAGCAAACATAATATTTCAATTTTCTTTTAAAGGCGGAAGATAAATTATCGTCTGCAGCTCCATTCTGTGTTCTGCTCTCAGCATTTCATACGTCTTCTAAGGCTCACAAGCTGTCTGCAAAGCTACAGTTGGTATAGATCATTTTTACTGTCATCACAATACCAGTAACTGCAGGCTAGTAACAGCAACGTCTGCTTCCATTTCATCACTCTCCCCAGAGCTATCAGGTTTTCACTAGATCCCCGTAAACCTCAGGCAACATTTCCACCCCGTCTTTGATTAGTCATCTTGGCAATTAAAATAAAACAACCTGTTCGTTTCTTTAATAGAATAATATCAATGTAGTAACCACTTATACTGTTTAAAAATGGAAAAAGAAAAAAGAAAGATTCTGCAATAATTGGCTACACCATGCTCCATTGCTTTCCCCTCCACTGTGCCATCCCCACCCCACCCCCGCCCGCCCCCCCACCTCAATAAACTGGGACTGCTGAATGGGCACAGCAGTTGGCATGGAGCTGTGAGCTGGTCTTATCGTGTTAAGCACAGTGACAGAGACTGGTACAAGAGAACAGCTTTAATGAATCTGGATTTGTCCCCCGGGCTGATATCACCCTGACCAACCCTTGTGCACCCATGTTTCGCCCCGGGGCCTGTTTGTGCCTCCATTTTGAAGGAGCTCTTGAACAACAAATACATACATGTCCTTGCATCAGTGTGTGCAACATGATTTTTAAAATGTGTGTAAGCCAACCCTACCTGAGAAGCATACTGGTACGATGATACAACAGTGTTTCTACAAGCTTCTGTTGTATATTAGGAGGTACACAGTTACTGCTACCTTCATGGGGGGGTACAGCTGCACATCACAGCCTCAGTGCCAACTTTCATTAGCTCTTCATCACATGTTTTTATAATGCTGGGTTGACAACGAGATATAGATATTTTTTTTTAATCTGCTTTGACTGTCGACAGATTCAAAATCGCTGTTTGTGAAAAGAACAGTGTGTTCTGCTGGCCTATTTTGAAAAGCCACCCACGGATTCACCAGCTATCAATGCACCTTCGGGTGAGTTTCTATATAACTACCATCTTCAAGAGGGAATCTGACATAGTGCAAAGATGCCAGAAGCAATCATGTCACAGTTCCCACAGACTCCAAAATGCCTCTTTTTCTTACAAAATATGTGTTAATAAACATGGAGATGATGGCAAAAGGACTCAGGTTATCACCGCTGGCTGTAATTTCGGTTTCCAAATCCATTTCCCTAAACGACAGGCGCTTTTATTTTCAGAATAGCTCTCCTTTAAGCAGGTAGTGCCTGGCACTCCTTGACCTGTGTCTGCTCATAGCACTTGGAATATTCATAGCCAACACGTGGTTATCAAAATCTATAACAAGTCATGCATGAGGCCCTGCTGTTTTTCCCCGGAGGAACACATTTATTCATGCTAATAGAGACACAAAAGATTAACTTACCATACTGGAACAGAGGCAAAGAACATGTCTGCTTTCTGCCAGGACAGAGGATAGGTGCCTACACAGATTCAGTCTGAAACACACAAAGAGAGAGAGGACTCGTGTAAGGACATGCAAGTACGACTTATGTTATTCCACAGGACAGACACATCAGGAACATTTGAAATTTCAGCACGCAGGAAGCTTGTGTCATCCTCTCGGTCGACTATATGCCACACTGGATAAGAGCATCAGCTGGACGCCTAAAACACTGATGTAAAGCCTCCCACCAATGCTTCCCTGTACACTAAGGAACAAAAGAACATTATTAACACATTATTATATAATATGAGCTTGAAAACATTGATTGCGGTTGGAATATTGATTTATTAAGTGATCCTGCAGGACTCAATGAAGGCCTTTAAAAAAGCATTAACATATGATGAGGCTGCCATACAAATCCTTTAATTATGTACTGTAGCTTCGGTTTTGCAAAAATCAGATATATTGTCCCGTTATTGAGGAACACTACCCACACCACAGGGTTTAACTTCTAAAGCATTTGAACATTTTTGTATAAATGGTATTTTTTACAGGAAATTACAAAAACATGAATGATCTTGAGCCGGAGTAAGGGTCGGGTGATATGATCATTCATTCTGGCGGGAGACATTTTGCTGCAACAATAATATAAGGATGTTTTATACCTCTGCTTGCATTAGAGCTGCTGATGATGATGCTACAGAAGAACAAGCAGGGATGCTTTATAGCAATAGTGGATTTAGAGCATTTTTGCATCAATGTCTTAAAAAAAAAAAATAATAATCTGGATTTGGCAGGTATTTAATTCACTGGATTGGCCAAAAAGAGGTCATGATATGAAATTACATATAAATTGATGTAATGATGCTGTGAGTCCACTTTATAACAGCAGCAGGCCTCTCTCTCTCTCTCTCTCTCTCTCTCTCTCTCTCTCTCTCTCTCTCTCTCTCTCTCTCTCTCTCTCTCTCTCTCTCTCTCTCTCTCTCTCTCTCTCTCTCTCTCTCTCTCTCTCTCTCTCTCTCTCTCTCTCTCTCTCTCTCTCTCTCTCTCTCTCTCTCTCAGGGTGCACATGTACATAGACTGTAAGGCGTTTTATAAGCAACACAAAAAGCAATTGTTGTCATTTCAGTTGAATTGCTTTTTCCTTTCTTTCGTCCCCCGTCCCCCCCGCTCATAGGAAGACAAGGGTGGCTTCTACTGCTGTCAACCTGATGCACTTTAAACACTAGAAATATGCCTCCGTGTAGCAGCATTCAGAACTCCCCTCTGTCGTTTTCAGCGTTAAATCAATTCATGCTCACTGTTTAACTGTTGTTAGGAAAACTATTTATCTAGCAGCGATGCAGCCACTGTTTTCTGTGCTCATTTCCTAAGACGCTACATTCAAATTAACTCTATATTTTTCACAGTCATACGTCTAGAATATTTGATGAGACTGTGTTTGAAGTGAAGAGAGAAATAACTAGTGCAGAAAAACCTCAATCTGTCATTCACTGCATCTCTGCCTTTCTGACAGAAATGTTTTGAAATAATGAGATCGTTGGCATGGTTTACCCTGAAAGGTATGAGCCAGCAGAAATGAGGATGACAGGAAAAGTCAAACAGCCACAGGAGTTTTTAACACAGAGCCGTCTTAATGACTGCATCGGGGCTTCTTATTGGCTGTAGTCCTCACACAGTAAAAGTCTAACCACTGTCCTGTCCGCTTTAATCACAGCCTCGTGACAAATTATTCAGGTGAAAGAAAGAGATGCCGGCGCCTTTTTTTTTCTGGATCCGCAGGATCATTACGGCCGTGCCTTACAAGAGGAAAGGAAGAGCGCTGTCCCGGGAGGGGATTTGGGTGGAGTTAGGGTGAGAGGATGAGGAGAACGAGAAGGAGGAGAGAGGGGGTGAGACACCACGGGGATGAAATCTTGAGTGTGCCAAGGTCAGCAGAACTCACTATGAACTGAAACGCTGCCAAACACACACACACACACACACACACACACACACCGCCCATATTAGCTCTTCCCTGAAGACTGCTGAGAGCTGCTAAATTACCACTGGGCTCAAACTTGGCTATATGTACCTGGTCACCCACCCACACACACACACACACACACTAACCCTCTCTATTGTGTCATTAGGTTGGTCTTTTGGTCATTTTCAGATCTTCACCTTTCCCCTCTGTTCTAACAGGAAGTGTCGGCTGCCAGATGTCTCCTGTCGTGACAACCGGCACTCACGGGAGCGTTTAGTTCAACTGATCTACACATTTCTTTGACCTTGGTGGTCGTCTCCCGCCTTTGTTCGAGTTTCCTCTGGAACTAGGCTTGTCGTGGTTGGTTACTACAGTGGCGTTTGTTTCATCCAGAACACCTGCAAGTGTTCTGGATGATGGTTACTGACTTGAAAAAAATGCTCTTCTTTAGGCTACTTTGAAGAAATGCTTCTAATTAAAGCTTTAAAAAACACATGCAGGTCTCACATCAGGTCTTGTGTGTCTCCTGTGTACATTTACCGAATGACTGTCTGTACACAAAGAGTGATTAATGCTGAACCCAGTGTACTGCTCCGCTGGCGTATTTCCTTTTCTTTTAGCATCTAAATTCTGCCATAATTTAGCTAAAAATCACACTTTCCTCTGTACGTCAGAGGACATTACATTCTATTCCTCCCACTTGCAACTGCTCTTTAGTTTTGGGTGTTTCCATCACTGTCTCCCTGCACACACTAAAGAAATATTAGCTGTACCTTACAATGTAGTGCAGCCCAGCAAAGATAAAGTACAAAATCCACTCAAAATTACCTAGAGGTGAGCCAACACCACTTTGATGGTGTCAGTCTGTTGCAGCGCTGATGTATTAGATTGTATTACATTGCACCGGTGTTGCCATTTATTGAGCTTCTATGTGATCCGCTGACACCTAAAAAGAATCCAGGTCAGTGAATGAAGAGAGGACATTTATTTTTTTTTACAGCGTGACACTATGATGTTTATTTATTTTTGTGTTTTGATAAATAGGGTGTCCAGCAGGGTTCTCCAGTCTGAAAAGCGCAGCGCACATCACGACCGGGCTTTCATCACAACAGCTCGCTGTATGTGCAGGATATTTTCATTCAAACTATTTTAGCATCTTGTTTCATACAAGCCTGGTGAAGTTACACGAATGCTTTCTCTATGATTGGATTTAACCTTTACTTTTGACTACATCTTTTTATGCTGTCAGGGTTTTAGGCTCACATATCACGCATTATGCTATCATCTTCCATCCCTTTGGCGAGAGTACAAAGGGTGTGATAGGATTCACACACCCGACTCTCATGTTACCTCTCATTGATGCCATTTCAGATCCACTCTTTTATTATGTCATAAACAGAAGGAAAATTCCCATATACCCCGGAAGGATTGTCCTAGACTCTACTCTAAAAGGTTATTTAGTGTTTCAATATAATCCATATAGTCCATTAAAGACATCCTTTTGTCCGCTTATAAAATTTCAATGAGAGACAAAAACAATGTTCTTGTTTTTCTGCATGTTGAACTAGTTATCACTCTTAAAACATTCATGCTTATTCATTATAAAGGACTCGGTGCAGACAGGGAGAATGGGGGGAACATTTCAACATCACATGGGTGTTTACCCACTATAAACAGAGTGCTTTTTGTAATCCTTTCAAAGGCCTCCCTTAACTACCAAAGTGCTTTTTGTGATTTGCGCATTTTTTGTGCCCATACAGATAGGCAGGGTCACGGCGTTTCAATCGATTTTTGCTTTCCAACGCCTGATCAAGAGATATTAAAAATACTCTGAAAAATATAGATTTATAAATTCACATTTCCTGTCGTCTGATTGCATTAATCATGATAATTTCTCAGGAGTTCCCTGAAGGCAACAGGCGCTAAATAATTGATGGCCCTGAAAGCTGTTTGGCTCTATGAGGGAGTACTAGAAACTCTCTTGGGAAACAAAAAGCACCAGTAGGTTTGGAACCAGCGGAAACAAGCAGGTCTCGGTTAGGAACAGTATTGTGTTCCGTCATCCCAAACATTCGGTGCTGAGAAAATGCAATACGGTTTCATTATAATAATGGAGCCTCGCAGGCAGAGACATCAAAGGCCCGGTTTGTCTCGGCCTCAGTTTACTAAGACAACGAAGAGATGGAGATACAGTTCAGACTGTATTCAAAGAGAACTACTGACACTTCCATTATGAACATGTAACGAGCTCGAATAGTGAAATACTTAAGCGTTCACCTTGGGATAGAAAACTGAAGCAACAAGAGACAAACAGGGGAATCCAAACATGTTGGAGGAAATCCATCAATAGTGTATAATAACTTTGTGAAACCATTTATTTTTTACATCTAGATTCATGTACTTACATTCTGGTACAAGTAGATCTTCCATTAATAATCAATCATGTGGCTGTGAGCTATGTGTCTTCATGTTGTGGCTCTTAGATGCAAACAACTGGTTCAGAAATCTAGACTCAACTGCCCAAAGAATCTTTTGTAGCTGATATTTACATAAAAACAGAGTGCAACCATGGTTGTCTTCATAACTTCTGAGGGACCTCACACTGACAAGTCGTCTTCAATTGGGTTTGAATGGGATGACAACCCTGATTGAGATAGCGGTTGTTCAATAAAATATCTGGAGCAGTCTTGTAAACAGTGTCACATTTCCCATCGGGACCTTTGCAGGATACTTTGGGGAGGTTTTAAATCTCAAGAATCAGTATGTAGGCCGTAGCACAAAGGCTTTAGAACACAAAGGGAACATGGGATTCTGTCAAGGTTTCTAAATGCCACAGCACAGACAGAGAGCGTTGGAGAGATTTGCGCAAATGGTTACATCCAGTTAAACCTGGTATCTGGTACAGTGGCAGCACTTGAAAATGTCCCACCCTTCTGCGAGAACGGCTCCTCTCGGGTCGCAACACATTGGTGCCGCAGCGTAGCATGTGTTATACAGCATGATGTCAGCGGGGGGCGTTCAGCTCATACACAGCTTTACACAGGTAAATATACCGCAGCGCTGTGGCTTGAGGCCTGCATTGAGATCGTTAAGTACACTATCGAAACCATCAAGTAGCCTATATGGAGGAAAAAAGACAGAAAAAGGCCCATAATCGTGGTTTAAGGTGGTAACCAGTGTTATATTCACTTCCATCCAGTCCTTGATGTGGGTTCATTATGCGCCACGCTGAACTGATCTGTGGATTTATCTATGAACACAGTACAGCTGTTTTCATTAACCTTTTATTTTGCTCCTTTTCCAGACGTCTTCAAGATCATAAAATAGAGATTTGATGGATGTCTCAGTTATCAGTGCAGTAGTTCAAACCCAGGCCCCCGCAAGGCAACTGTGGGCTGCTGCTGACAAAGGAAAACAACATATTTTAAGCTTTTTTTTTCTATAACAAGGTAAAATACATGACGGTAAGTCGTCCCATTTTGTGCACAACACTAACTCACTGCAACACAGGTTAATTAGATAGTTAGTTAGAGCCACAGACGGGTGGCTTCTTAACTCCAGACAAACGCATCCTGTGCTTTCAGTGGATTATGTTGTCCTCCGTTTCCTCCTGACAGATTTCTCCAAAATTCAATGCTCTTAATACACAGCTGGCACAGAATTGATGCCTTCTTTAATCATCTAAATCTTTTTAGACTTAAACACCAGGATTTAGAAGTTACTGCGCTTGTGTGCTTCTCGAAATCCCGTTTTGTGCTTATTGAATGATAAAAGAACTGATAGTTTGCATCTGGACTTCTTTTATTCATCAGACATTAAAGGGTTTTTAAATAGAACAGAGTTTGAATTTAATAATTAGCATATGCTTATATTTGTTGTTGCCCCACATCCCGGATTCCAAGTAATAAATATATATATATGAAGTTGAATTAAATGATATGTGGCTGATATGTATACATTATAATTAAAATCAGTTAAATGAGGCATGTGAGGGGACTTTTTCCAGGCAGATGTGGCAAACAGCCCACTGTTAAATATCAAAACACACACTTAATTATTGCTGATAAATGATTAAAGACAGACTGTCTGTGGTACACTCTCTCTGGTTTTTTGCATGCAGCCGATTTGATTTTATGCACATAATTATGTGTAAAAACATGCAAATGTCTTGGTGCAAAACAACAGAGAAAGTAAGAAACAGATAGAAATAGGCCGCTCATAAATAGCTATTACGTGTTAAGCAGTGGCCCTCGCAAGCTGTTGGTTGTGATCAAATCTATATCTGATGCCCGCAACATTGTCTGATGAAGTCAATATAAATGCAGAGTATGTGTCTACATTTATAATGAATGCGTAATATTTCCGTGAGAAATTGTGGGATTGTGTTATAAATAAATGTATAACAGATTATTATCCAGTGGAGTCTATATGTTGCGAAACACAGTAAGACATAAACACCGATGCTGCTTTTGAACTCCTCACTGCATACACATAGAGCAGAACGAGGGGCCACTTTGTGAGTCCTGGTAGCAGAAAAAAAGAACAACATGTTTGATTTCCTGAGGTTGGAGCAGGGTTGAGGGATGCTGCATGTTACCGCGGCGACGCCCGCAGGGAAGCTGCAACCAAACCGTGGTTGGAAAAGTTGGACACTTTAATATACCACCGCTGTACAACCCAGCACACAGAGTATGTCAAGGGTGATTTAGAGGCTTTCCACTCAGGTATGGATCAGTATTTCCTGGAGTAAAAAAAGCTTGCACTTTATGTAACACTATGTAGCACTAAAGCATGTTGGTGATCTCCATAGGTACATGTATTTAATAAAATAATCTATTTGTCATGATAACTGTAGGGTACCCATACATACGGAGAGGAGTGTGGTGGAGGAATAACAATAATGTCCTCAGATATGAAATAACTAGAAACTTAACATTAATAGAGTTAAGATAAACAGATAAATTCTGTGTTCCTGGATTAGACAGAAGTGAGGAAAGGTTTCTCTTTCTGTTTCTACATACATGATTCTTTTTACGACTGATGTTCTTACCAACTGAGGCAAGACGGGGGGAGAAATTGTAAAGTTTGCATTTAAAATCAATTTCTTGTTCTCCATGAAGTGGATCTACTGCAGCAGTTGCTCATTCAGCCTATATATTAGCCAAGTTAATGTCTGAGAGGAGGCGGTGTTGAAATGGCAATACTGCCGTTGCAATATTAATACACAGCAGATCTGCATAGCCATCAGAGCATAAAGTCTAATCAGAATCATCATACGCTGTGACAAACACACTCTAAATGATTATATTTCCCACTTGCTGTGGGAAGATCTTTCATTTTAATGAGATTTGTTGGACTTAATTTCAAATGAAAACTATAATGTCCCCAAAAATGCCTCACTTGTATCAGTTCTATCTGTTACTTATGGAAATAACAGTGGACCAGTCCAAACATCTGAACATGACGGATTTTTTTCTTTTCTCTTTGTTTTGTGCAATAAGCTGGTGACAGCACAAGTGTAAAACAATACAAGATGTGGTGTTGGAGGACAGAACAGAAGAGGTCACAGTCACAAAATAATCAGAAATAATCAAAACAGAACAACAACAGAGAAAATAAACCAGAAAGAAAGAAGGCAAGCTGAACTTGACAGTCTTTGAGGGAGTGCCTCTCAGTGTGTGTGTGTGTGTGTGTGTGTGTGTGTGTGTGTGTGTATGGTGCGGACGACGTCTCGAGAGGGAGCTGGATGGGGTTGAGGTTGGGGATGAGGGTGGAAGGGGTGGTGGCGAGGGAGTGGGAAGAGCCGCAGGAGGTGTTTTTGACCGGAGCTCCAGCGCAGATAATGAGAGGTTGGATCAGAAGAGTGGAGGAGGGAGGGGCCACGGAGCCTGGTCTGAGTTACATAGCGTAAATCTAATTAATTGCCTAACAGCATTTCCACTGGGCTCAATTTAATTAATTCAGTCAGTTATGTATCAAACAAAGGAATGTCTTGAAAGATAGTTTATTGTCACACGGTACGGGAAACACAGACAATGTATCTCTGCTATTGTTAAGATCTGCTAACTGTTTGTAAGGAGGTCACTGTGTTTCACTGCAGAGCCCCATTTTGTTT
Organism: Pempheris klunzingeri; assembly: GCF_042242105.1. Classification (NCBI taxonomy): domain Eukaryota; kingdom Metazoa; phylum Chordata; class Actinopteri; order Acropomatiformes; family Pempheridae; genus Pempheris; species Pempheris klunzingeri. The sequence continues at coordinate 24,002,455 of NC_092020.1, read as the reverse complement.
TGGTTTTTTTTAGAAGTTATGATTGACTAAGAACATATTATGAAATTTGCTGCAATTGGAGTCTGACCATGGCTGCTCGTCACTATTCTGTTCAGTAACAAGTACTTTTTAACCGCGGCAGTGACGTCCGTTAGCAAAGTCTCACTAAACGTGCTCTACAGAGTTGTTGGCCAGTAGTATGGAGCAACATTTGTTTTACTCGTGGGTCTCTAACTCTGGGCTACATGATGCACATCCCTGCTGAAGCTTTCTCGTTGTCCCGCTGCTCGACAGTTGGTGGCAGTAAAGATACATATCATGCATAATTACGTGTTAAGAAGAAGACAGAGCACGTGGCAAGCAATGCTATTTTTAAAAAAAAAAAAAAGCTTTAATTGATTATAATTAAACATTTGTTAGACCTCAGGTACAAACACAATGCATGGTAGTGCGTGACTTTGTATGTAAAGATGGTAGTTTGCATGTTTACAAGGAAATTACTCAGTGACATTTTGCTCCCAAATATTTGTGGTAAAACCATAAAAAAACAATATCAGCAAAAATCTGAGAACACAAATGTATTTATAACCTCCTACACTGAAGTAAAGCAAGCTTTTCTTTTTACAGCCTAGATATTTAAGCTGTTGCCTGGGGTATTTCTCACATAAACACAGTGTGAGAATGTAGCCTGTTACTCAGTAGTATCACTGCTTAAAGATGTTGATAAAAAAAAACTTTAATGGCATGATCCTGGGGAACAATTTCTTGTAACTACCACTTTCACTATTTTTAAATAATTCACAGAACATTTGACCTGTGTTCCTACTGAGAATAAAGGTACCACCCTGTTACATAGTAATTGCTTAAGACTTGAAGCATTTCAGAAGTGCTGAAAAGTGTTAATTAAACCTACCATAAGTCTCAGATTGTTTTACATAGTCAGTTGGTTTCCTTTTCAGCGTGTTGCCCACATTAACCGCCAAGAGTTTCCAGCATATCAGCAGAGATAGGACTTTGATCACCAAGCCGTGCTATCTTTTAAACAATGATTTGCAGAATCACATCACAGAGCTTATATCCCTCATATTAGTGAAGCCAGTACGTGCCATCCTGGAGATATGTTCCTTTTTTTAAAAGGGGTTAATAATAATCTGCCATCCAGACACCATGAGACACACCAACACCGACAACTGCATACAACAACCAGCCTTATACTGTACATCCTTCTGGCTGCAGTTCATTAATCGGGCAGACAAAACCTCTGCGGTGGGAAGGGACTACTACTATATGACGTAGTGACTAACACCATAGGAAAATAGACTAAAAAGAGTGAGTAAGAATAAATAAAAACATAAATGCACATTCCTATCCATAACTAATAACACATACAATCAAATAATCACATACATCAGCCTTGCTTGCTTCTTCTCTCTCCCTTAGACTATCAATCAAATATCATATGATTGGGTGGCAAAAGGATGTTACGTCAAACACTACAGAGGAACACAGTGCTCATACATTTGCAGTGTACTTTAAAGTGAATACGGAGAAGGGGATTAAAAACTATTTGCCACAATATAAATTGATTAATCTCCACGCGGCAGTGTAATGCTCAAGTAAAGCGAGGCTCCTCCAGCATGAGTTAAAGGTCCTGATGTCGGCTTCTCCCAAAAGCTCTGTTTCACCTGTCATACACAAGTCCAGAACTCTGTTTTCCATCATTTTTGTGTGTACAGTCGACCAAAACACAGAGAAAATACTACCTTTTCAAAAACATCCATGACTGTGAGGATGGGGCCTGAGGTAAGGGATACACTGGTCCCCATTAGCATCTCTCACTGTTCTGAATAGCCACAGCCTGAGATCCACAAAGACACTTGATCACAAGCAGATTGCGCCCACGCTTTATCGTGCAGCGGGACAATGATGCCATACTGCCATAACATACTGCCAAAGACCAGATTGATGGCAAACAGCCTCCTAAACAAGCAAGAAGTGGGGCTGTCTGCGGCACAGACCTCGAAGAACATCATCAGGGAAAATGTCAAGGATCCACTGATGCCTTTGGGCTGTAAGCTTCCAGCACTGATTGCAAAGGATTTTGAATTTAGACATTTACGTTCGGTTTTCTAATACTAGAGTGAACGCACTGTATAAAAAGGGCTCCTCCTGCACTGTTCACATAACATGGGTGTGCACACTCTTGGATTATAAATTAAAGAGTAATCACTTTAATTTCAAAGTCATAATTTCACTCCAAACATGCTATAAATACGCATTTCCACAATGCCTGTAGCTCAACCATCCAGTACGTTGCCTTCTGTGAAAAGATAACAGTGAACAGCAGTAAACGGTCTTGCCTTGGATCTGAACGCTCTATTTCCCATGGAGGTTTTTGTTTTTGCCCTGTTCACGATGAGATGGCTTTTAGATTGGGCAGGAAATTGCTCTCAACAATGCCAGTCACCGATATTTGCCATGAAAATACATTATGATGAAAATGTTTCTGACTGAAACGATGCCTTTGTGTCTGCTCGTAGTAAAGGGCAGGCAAATAATAACGCCATAATGTTTTGGCTCGCACCTTGTCATTGCATTTATTTCGAGAAATTGAACATAATTACAGAACTTTATTGCACTTTTCAGGAGTTCTCATACATTTCGCTTGACATTTCGCCGTGGGTGCTTATATAACTGGGATGTACAGTTGACAAACTGTAAAACAAAAGATCACAGTTTGAATATGCATGCACTTATTTTGAGGCACCGATGCTGAGGCGGGCACTAAAGCTGTCGTTCCTGGTAATGTGGTAATGTGTTGAAGTATGCGAGCGCTTTTTAAGTTTCTTTCCCACCATGAAATAACATCAACAATACAGAGAGAATCATCAGATTCCCCATGTTTGTGGCAAGTGACTGCTGGTTTACCCTCTTCACCTTTTTATTCTACTTATGTGCATCTCTGTTTATTTCTGACAGAATTTTCAACGGCAGCTTTGTTTCTGCCAAATTTCATGAAATTAGCCTCCATTTTTTTAATCCCACGCAAGTTCACAGGATGTCAAGCGGTGCCTTAGAGAAGGTTGGATGCCACTGATTGGATAATAAATGCTGCTTAGTGCATTGATGAGGAAATAGAGTCAACTTTGCTTTGCTTTTTTTTTTTTTCCCTTTCTGTATTACAACATCTCAATAAATTTCATTGTGGAATGGGCAGAGTTTGCAAACAACCACCAACAATTATTTAATAATGAAGTCGATGAACATGGAAAGGTGTCTCCTGTCTACTGTAATGTAATCCTCCTACTGTAATTCTTTAGACAATTTTAAAGCCTATTTAGTGCAACCTGTAGATCACTGTTGGCAGGAACGTGTATTTTCCTCACTCACATGCAAATTAGGTGCTGAGCAAAATCTGGAACGGACCCCGACAGAGAGCCGCCCACCTCTGAGCCTGGTTCTGTTCGAGGTTACTTCCCATTAAAGGAGAGTTTTTCCTGCCACTGTCACCTAATACGTGATGCTTGCTCATGTGGGGATTCTTGAATCCTTAATTTTGAATTCTTGAATTGTAATTAAAGAGTTTGGTTTGAAAGACTGATTGATATTTGGCAAAGCACAAATAGTGTTTTTTTTTAAGAGTATGTTTTTTCATATCAGTTATTTCTTTTCGAGAAGGAAAAAAAAAAAACATATTAAATGCTGGTATTTCTCATGACTGTGTGCTCAGTGGGTGTTGTGCATGACAGGAAGACAAAAGGAGTGGAGGGGAGAGAGAGCACAGACTGAGAAGGAGCAGTGCAGCCTGAGCATTGCTACTTTGCTGCCACCACTTTGTTTTGATTCATTACTTTTTACCTTAACTGGTTTGCTGACATTGTTTATTATTGTCTTTTATTGTCTCGACCTGCAATATGTGACTTTGCTTGACTGCGAGGGGGAGGTTAGCCTCCGTTAGCTCAATGCACATACTACAGTAAGTAGTTCACCTACATGATGTGCTCGCTGCTCATTCAGCCTGTGTGTCACACGGTTGCAGATATCCTACTGGAGAAATAGAGCGCTATTTATAGCTATTCTAGCAAAGGTGCTGTGCCACTATTTCACTGTAGGAGATGCAGACGCAGTGGAGCCGAGAGCAGATTAGGGCCCGTTAGCCCTGTAACTTAGCTTATGTTGTTGGCAGTGCAGAAATACCTCTACCTTTTGTGAGATTGCTTCAGATTTCTCTACGCTTGACAAGATTTGAGATACTGAGACTGTTTACTTTTTGCAGACACTGGATACTATAGTTAGCTCCATTGTTAGCTACTTGGTCTAATAATTAAGTTTCTTACTTAGTTAGAACTCTATTTTTTGACCACTCATTTGCTGTCTCCCATTACGACCTACCTACATAATTTCCTAACATGGATTTGAAAACAAAAAACCTGTGATGTCTGACAACATTTCAGTGCAGATCCAACCAAGGTGATCTGTGAATCCTACCCTGGAAACCCCGAAGCCTCCCACAAGCACCACATCAACATCAACATCAACATCAACATCATCAACTATCCCTGCAAGTCGCTCTTCTTCATCAACTACCTTAGCTGCTTTGAATGCCAACCACAGAAAAGCAAATAACAGTGGGACAAAGTGACCTAAAACATTTCTCAGTAGTGGAGAATAAAGGTTTCCACATGGTTGCACCTCACCAACAACTACTATCTCGTTGACATCTCTACCTCAATCTTACCAACATGTGAAAACCAAGATAAAGTAATCCCTCGTAAAAATGAAGAGAAAGTTGTGTACTGCACATCAGACATCTGGACGAGCTAATGTTTTATTTCTCTCACTGGCCACTTGAAAGAAGGTAAACAGAGTGCAGTGCAGCAGGGCATCACACAGCAGCCAACACTCTGCATCACCTCCAGGACCTCGTGAAGCCATGACAAGATGATGTTGAGTGGAAATTTCCCGTTGAGTATTTTCTAACAGATAATGCCTCTAACATGGTCAGGGCAAATGTGACTGTTAATATGTACACATCTGGTAATTGGCTCACACCTGCACCGAGTGGGAACAGCTGCTCTAAAGGAGTGCTGGGGAGTGACCAATGTGATAGTGGTTGTTCACAGATAACTGGGTTTGTACACATATCAAACAAAGTCGTGAACAAACTTCACCAGCTCCAGGAAGAGCTCTCGGCCTACCAAGTGAATACTTTGGTGCATGATGTGTCTACCAGTTGGAATTCCTCACTCCATATGCTTCAGTGGCTGTTGGAGCAGAGACGTGCGCTGACTGCCATGACTGCAGAAATGAATCTGGGAGGTGTACTGTCACACCAGCAATGGGAGCTGCTGCAGGCCTTTGTGGAGATGCTACAACCATTTGAGGAAGCAAACTGTACTGTGTGCCAGGATGTAGCTTCTCTGTCCTCTGTGATCCATTGTGAGCAGACTCTTAAGGCTGCAGTGACAAACTTAAAGAGGGATGAGGCAGTATGGGGTCTACCAGAGGCGCTTAAACTTGTGACCACATTGCAGTCTCAGTTGGATGAAGCTTCCAGGCTGTCTTTGAACATCCTCTGGGTCATCATTACTATACTGCCACCCTCCTGGATCCCCGGCTTAAGAGCTTGTCCAAGTCACTACTCAGTCCATCAGAGTTTGTCAGGCTCAAGGCCGATGTGATTTCAGAGGCGGATAGAGAGTTGCATCAAATGGATGATGTTTCTGGGGTACCTAAAGCTGCCACTGGCTATCCATCCTCAGATGAGACCAGTGAGTAAAAAAGCCTCTTTTGGCAGGCTGTGCTTAACCTTTCAAAGCCAAAGGCCAAGTCTGCCCTCATCTGGTGCTGTGACCTCCATCAACATAGTTGAGAGGTACTTAGCTGAGGTCAGCACAGAATCACCTGATCTCAGATCCTGAAGTGAACTTCAGGTCAATAAAGATGATGACAGCCAGCTCTGGCTCATGTGGCAGTGAAATACCTCACCTGTCCCCCAACAGCGGACTCCTCTGTGCGACTGTTTAACACAGCAGGAGATGTTGGGTCCCCCATCGCTCCAAACCTCTTGGAAAATGTTAATGAAAGAATATAAAATAATACAAAAGATTCTCTGTCTCTCTCTCTCCCTCTCTCATGTACAGTATTGATAACTATATATTGAATTAAACTTGTCTTCCATCATATCTCTCAGAGAGGGGTTAATTAAGGCTTAGTTCTTGGCATACGGTACTTCAGAGAGGACAGTTTTTACTTGTAATGACTTTTTGTTTATTTATATTCTGTCTGTGCAGCGCCTCCAATTACGGTGGGTGGTGGCACAATGTTCACATAGTCATGAATAAGTTTAGACTTTAATTTATTGGTTTAAGTGTGGATTAAGAACTGAATGATGTATTTTTTAAAATGATTTTCTTTTCAATGGTGTTTATGGTTATGCATGTTTATTGCACGGTTTATGAAACCAATTAACCAATATTACATTGCAGTAATTATTATAGTAGTTTATTGAAGACTACTTGTATTAACACTTAAATATCCTAAAATTAGAAGTGAAATAATGTAAGTGTTAATGTGAAAACAAAAACAGGATTGTTATGCCTATTTCCACTTACATTAAATAATTGTACTGCCTGGGCGAATGCAGACATAAACACAAATAATGGGCTCTCTGCACATTCCTAATCCAGTCCATTTGATAATTCGACAAAAACAGAACCTCTAAGTTAAGTCAAAAACAGGTGAAAGCCCCACCAGATATGAATGCCACACCTGCTAGATTAAAGGGATAATCCATCTGAACCAAACGATGCCTAATTAATTACAAGAGACATATTACATGGTAAAGGATCAGGCCAACAGCTGAGAATGCCAGCAACACCAGCATGTGCTCATTTAATTTAAGAAGAGACCGTTAGATTTAAGTCAGATAGTCTCTAAAATGTGAACTGAGACCCATAAATGTCAGCAAGACAGGTTCCTTGCCATAAAGCCCATAAAACAGCAGCAGGTAAGCACACCGAAAAATTAATACTGCTGAATAGGACAACCTTAGTTTGACAAGGGCCTATCCAAATGTCTGGATCTTAAAAAGATAAACAACTGATCAGTTTGTGCCTAATCCTGAGTGTGCTGACTGTACTGAGCCAGGGCCCTGACCAGGCGCAATTAGACCTAAGCTCCTCAACCTTTTACCCTCCCTCAAGAAAAAAAAGAGTGACCGCAACTCAGCTGAGTGGGTTAAATAGGACTCAGACGAGACTTTTGGAAGAAATCCAGAGTAAGAGATGTGGACTATTAGCACCACCTCATGTGGGAATCATCAATCATTGTAAAGTGACACGGACTGAAGCACAGCTACATTTATGGCAGAGGTGCAGGTGATAGAAACCCTGTAGGAGCCAAAAGATACCCCTTTGACCCAAGTGGCTCAATCGGATGATGCCACAGTGCACACAAGACCATGTTCAAGTCCAACAATGGGACTGAGGACCTCAATTAGAAAGCTGTGAGCCTCTGGGTACTCCAGAAGAACATCGAGATTAAGAAAAGTAGTTCTCAGTCATCACAGCATGAACACCTGCATTCTGATTTGTCTGTTTCCAGTTGCTGTTCACACATTTGACGATGCCATTGGCAGTAACAGCCGACTGTAACCAGCGGACGACTGGAAAACAGCCAGAGAGAGACAGAGACATCGTCAATGGATGACGAGTAGGCACACACGAAAGTCTCAACATGGACTGTCCCACATTGCAACATGACTAAATAGAAGCTCAAACAATCAATAACTTCACCCCAGCACATGTGTTTTAAAGGTAATCCATCAGGCATGGCCCTGCAAGCCACAACTATCCACAGACCCCAACCATGGCGGATTCATTACCTTTATTTATTTGCATTTTAAGAACTAATAAGCAATTACAGATGGTGCTTAATGTGAAAAAAAAGCACACACACACACATACACACACACACACACACACACACAAAAGGCACAACACATAATACAGACTGTTTTGTACTGGAGCCAATCCAAAGGATGTGGCCATAGAGCCGATGAGATTTTTAATGAGCGACAGAGCACGGATTATGGGAGCACTGTGTTTTAACGGTTAGAAGGGCAAAGTCTTTGGCAAATGTTGCTGAAAAAGTATGCTTTATTCATAAATACTACATAACCTCTTCACCAAGCGGTTCTGTGTGCCATTTGTTCAACCTCAACGAATTAAGTTGTGACTTTACATTATTGTCACCGGTCAATGGTGTTGCATGTCTTTGGCTACTCAAAACTATATTTGTATATTACAGAGCTTAAATGCAAATTATTCATTTCATGACACCTGTTAACAAATGAGCCTTTGGTACAATATTTATAGATGACTAACTACATTATCTGTCTGTCAGCCTGCACCTAATCACTCCAAGTGTGAAGGATTTTCCAAGTTCAGTTTCCTCACGTGTACCTTGTGTGCACAGTCGTATTCCTTCCCAGCCATACAGGAGACATTTTAAATGTCACTGCATTACAGACTAGAGTCTAACACGTCCTCCAATTACTCAGCAGCAAAGGTGTTGAAAATGACAAACCAGTAATCTAAATCAAACGTACTGCACTGTAGAGGACATAAGGCTTGCTTTGATATCACCCTTCTTATAACAGACACTCTTCTGTATATGATGTGTGTCCTCTTATGGACATTCTGTTTGTTAATTGTGACTGACGACAGAGAAAGTCATTAAATGATGAAATGTATTTTCTCACTATATTAATACTGCATTGAAAAATTCATGAAATGAATTTTACAAGTCTAGTGCCATGGTTGGATGTTATTTTACAAGCAGAGCGACCAGTGTCACGTGTGTGCATGCTGTGCATGCTGTAGCTATCATGCTCAACCCTAGTTTGTTCACTGACCCCAAAAATAACCAGTGATGTCCTTGTGTGGGCTCTGTAGAGGTAGCAGTGCTATACACGCATGCTCTTAATGCTCCCTGTGAACGTATTTGAATGCATTAAACATGTCCTCCAAATGGGTCCATTCCACCAAGCAAACTCTGCAGCTGCCCTCCCCCTGTGGTTTCCTGAGGTACTATTCCCTCTAATGCGTCATTATTTAGACAGTCAGAGATATTTCTCTTGACGTGAAGAAACTAGTATGTAAAGTGGCTGATGAGAGCTCCACAGACGATGACCACATGGATATATATTAAAGAATGATGAATTTAAGTTTAAACTTCTCAATACCAAATGTAAACATGTGAAGACAAATTGTCATAAGCTAGAGAGCAGGACAGAAGACATAACTGCTACATTATAGTATATACTTATATACTTTACTAGTTTACTCATTTATAATTTAAACGCCAACAGAATATGTAAGACGCTCAACATTAGCACACTACAACAGCCTACAGCCCTGAGTGCTGCTTAGTTAAACACACTTTACCCTGGTGGGACGGTATTCCATTTACATATATAATATTCTGTGTCGTCCACACTGCAGTGTGGTAATTTAACTAAATGAAACGATATACGATATTATGATTAATAGTGTACTTACAGTAAACATAAACATTATGTGACTTATATTCTATTTAGACTTTTTACACTTAGACTAGATATTCTTGGACTAACTAGTGGTTGTTATAATTCAATATGGTATATTGTTTACTACTTAGAAATGTAGCCATTTTTCTGTATTTTTAGTCATCCCCTGCACAATAACTGCATAAATGGCCAAGAATGGTGTGAATAAATTTGCTTAAACCCTTTTTCAGGGTGAGAAAGAGCATCTTGTCTTATTTTCCCCCATACCTTTATACGGGGAGCCTTATCTCTCTACTGCAGTGTTTTCCTTTTTTGTTCTCCCAATGTCATGCTACTATTCATCCCCAATCTGCCTCTGTTCTGAACAACAAATCACCGTTTGCCTCTTTTTGTCTTCAGGACAACCAACTGTCTGTTTCTTATTCAGGCTCTCAGCCTCCTTGCCACATTGTCCTCACTTGCTCATTGTCTTTGCCTCCGTCTGCCCCTTGTTATTTATGGAATGCAAAACTGCAGGAGTACAGAGAAGTAGCCTGCAGCTATACTATGCCCACAGCCAAGCTGCCCAATCACTGCCAAGAGATTATGGAAAGGCCTTGTCAGAGACAGGAAGCCTTCTGTCACCTCTGCCACGCCACGTCCCCTGCACAGTATCCTGCCTACTCTCCCAGCCTGATTAACACTTCTATGTGAGGATGAAGTCATGACTTAGTGTTATTGGCTCATATACCGACATGTGTTTCTCATCCTCTAGGAAATTATCACTTCTTCTTCATAGTGGTCGTGCATGGCCAATCAGATTGCACATTTGTGAGTAAGAAACGTCTTTATATGTAAATGTTTCTGTTTCTGGAGTTATTGATTGAGCCGTTGAAATGTAATAAGACGTAGTTTAGATAATTTGCTGAACCTCCAGTGAATAGATGACATTGAACAAAATGATATGAAATAATGAAAAGTTTTCTTTGGGGACTATTATTTCTCATTACATTGGATTATTATGGTAAATGGCAAAGGGTCTGTATTTGTATAGAGCCTTTCTAGTCATTTCGACCACTCAAAGCACTTTTACATCACATCCTCATTCACCCATTCACACATCATTCATTCAGGAGGAATCTAAGACTATGCTGACCCGAAGGAGCTGGGGATCGAACAGCCGATTATTAGCTTATGTACAGTGCCCATGTCTTGTCTTAGCTTTCCTGTTAATCTATATTTTATACTCAGGTTGAAAACGCCACCGTTCAGAGAAGATGATGTTAGTCTACTGTGAAAATACAGAAAATCCAAAGACAAGCTGACTCAGTTTGCTTCTGTGTTAAAGTAGCTGTCAAGCTGTCAAATTCTTTAGTATACTACTTCCACTAACCCCAGTCCCAACAATGACGTTCCACAGCCAGTGCTCACTTCCCAATGATGTTATACTCCAGGTGCTGGATGAATTTGTTGTAAAATTTAAGGAGGGAACTGCCCTTCCACAAAGGTAAGGAGCAGAGCTAAAACCAGGATGTCGCATTCCCCATGTCTGGTGTAAACCTTAGGAACCAGAAAACCCCTTTAAACTCTACTGCAAGGCTTGGTTAACCATAAAACCAATTACCATAAAAATCACCTCATGGGCTTCACATGGAGGATGGTAAACACATGCTGCTGCATATAAAGTGGAGAAGGCTGATGATTGAACCGCATTCGGAAATCACTGATTTTAGTCCCTTCTCTGTTTTGAGTGCCTGTTAGCCGTAAGATATAGATCTGAGTAGGGCAGCCATAATCAGGAAATTGTAATTGATGATAAATTGTCATGCAGATAATTGTGATCCAATTGTCTTTCTCTGTTCATTTGATGCCACACAGTGGTGCTCTTTTGCAAAAACGTCCACATCTGCATCAATTTCAATGACATGAAATGGTGCAGTCAACGGTACAGGGGTGTCCATTAATCCTCAGATTGTTTCTGAAATAATGCTTCATGTTTCACTCTGCAGCAACATAGATTTATTTTAAATAGCTTGTTCTAAAGCTGTTGTGTAGAATAACCTAATGTAATGAAAAATGCAATAATTAAGACAGGCCTCGATGTGAGTAGAAGACTGAGGGATGGAAAAGGTTGTGGATGAGAGTGAGGGCCTCCAGGAATAATGTCCGAGGAGCAGCATTAACAACAGCAGTAACAAGAGATGGCACGACAGTCTAAATGTTTCTCCTTTTTTCTCATGCCATGCCTGCACAATACTGTTAGCAACCTACACCACTTATCTTGTAAAATTAAACCTCTGGAAGCTGGAGTTGATCTTCAATGTGGTTATCGTTACTCCCCTGCTCTGCTCCTTGCTTTGAGTTTCAAAGATGCCTCTGCAATAAAGGTTCAACGAGTCCCAACTGCCAAAGACTCAAGGTCCAATAATCACTCATTCTCAATGAACCATTAGGTTTCTGGCTTTAACTGCGGTCCAGTCCAACAGAAGGCATTTATTGAGCTGCTGCTCTGTTGCGCAGCTAATTAGATAGGCTCTGCTGTTTCTGTACTCCTGACATGTATTAGGTTGTTTGTATGACTAAGTGCATGCCAGGCACCTTTTTTAAATGGTCAGTGTGTTCACACGTTCGTATCAAACCTAAAACCACAGACAGGACTGTAAAGATGCTAGGCAGCAGGCTAAACATCCCTTTGGCTATGGAAAGTAGTCCTGCTATCGACTTCTACTTGATGATAACATTGAACAGCAAAGTCTTCACACAAGCAAACAAAATCAGGTTTACAGTTTGTCAAATTACTCGTGGTGATGAACACAAACAGTTGAAGTAATGTCACATACAGCATACTGCAGTTCAGACTACAGGTCTGCAGTTCAACCAAAGTCCAAAAGAGACTTCTTAGGGTTGACAAGCAGGACAATTCTGGACTTGACATCTTGCATGTTCGGACTAAAGTCTAAATATATAACAACAATACACTGTTTACCACGCAGACTAATTATTGTGTCCTGGCCTCACACACGCAAACCCTGCAGTGTACCTGCTGTTGTTCTGTGTAATGTAAGGCCCATACTGAACTACCATCTGACTTGGCATTAACTTGCTGATAGTGGACAGTAGCTTTGAATGTTTTCATCAAAACATGCGATGTTAAGTTGTTATATTAAGAAAACAGCAGTGGTTTTCTTAGATAAGAACTTAGAATAGTAGGCATTTGAGATCTATAATCTTTTTGCACCTTGATGTCTGCAACTTGAATTCGCACTCAGCTTTAGAGAAGCCTCCTGATTTACCCATTTAAAACAAGAGGCACTCTTGTGTGCAGCTGTGAGCAATATCCATCCATGATCATATGTTGATCCAAGAGGAGAGGACATGCCCCCGTAAACACCCCATTACAATATATATTTATAGCTTACTCCATGGCAGTGGATTTAAATTGAGCAATAATTTCCAGAGATGATGCATAGCAGTCTCAGGTGAAGAAACAACATGTCATGGTGTAGTGATCCTCATCTGCAATCTATTCTACTCATTAACACCCTGTTTTGCCATGCAGAAACAGCTGTCTGGCTCAACACTGGTTGCAGCTTACCATCGGGAGCCTCAGTTTAACCATTTAGGCTGCTCAGTGGCATTTTAATACCATTCCTATTTCAGAGCCAATCAGTGAAGCCCGAGTTCTGACAGCTGTGGTGCAGCAATAAATCATAAAATGAGGAGAGGCAGAAAAAAATCCTTTGCATGTAATTATAACTGTGGACTTGGTCAATGTGGCTTGGCTAGCAAACTCATGCCCACGCACAGGTCTTTAATTGCTTTCCTCACAACAGGCTGGACGTGTCCAAGTGGGCATGTGTGGTGGTGCTGCTACACCCGCAGCACTGACCTGGCCTTTTTCCTCCCTGCTGCACTAATGAAGATGTCAGTTTGTTTTGAAATAAGCAAACAAACATCGTTTATGTAGATATATAGTGTTTAAGATATGATCAGTACTATGATATGTATCAAAATAAAGTCACTTAGCAACTTCAAATTTTGTAGTGAATGGTCCAGTTGTCATCGTACTGATGTATTAATGTTGTGATCTACAGTGGAGAATAGATTTGGAATGAAGCCTGTTACGTTTTAATATAATTTGCTTTATTTAGAAAGCCCGTGATTCCATTTAGCTTAATCTATACCTGTAGATTCATGATTTAATCCCTTTAAATGGTCATATATGTGTATTAAATCCCTCGTAAATGTGACGAGGTAGCCTGTTGTGACATCTAAATATTTAACATTACACTGTATATTTAAAAAGCAGTCATTTTCTTGCCATGAATCCTTCAATAGTTATTCATGGCAATAACTGAAACCTGAATTGAAAGTATATTTAAAGCCACCAATGGAAAGCAGATGCACAATTCTTTCATCTTAGAATAAATGATCAGAAAGAGCACTGTACTCACATAATGATCTGTATTCACGCAGTGAAATTAATGTAAATGTTGAGTTGACTGAGTGGCTCTTTTTAAATTTTCATATGTTTTAAAAAAAAAAAAATGTGTGTGAAATGAGACAGCTTCATATACGGCTCACAGGAAATTGTGCCTCCAGGCCATAAGCATAGAGTGGAAATCTCTGGAAATCCAATCACTAGACAAAGTGATTAAACACTATTTGCTCTGAAGGCCAACACACTCAGCAAAGAAAAAAAAAAAATGGAAAAGAGGTGAGGATTGTGGTGTTGGCTTAAGGAACTAAGGCTGAAATACTAGGAACAGAGAAAAGATGGTGTAAGGGCAAATGTCCAAAATCCATAAATTAACAAATAATCCTGCTCTTCGTGGCTGCCTGAGCGTTAGCCAGTTGCTACGCTCCAAAAACTTTCACCTTGAGAGAGCGACAATTCCCTGTTATCATTCCCAGTACTTAGGAGGCATTAAGAGAACAACTTTCCACTGAAGGAAGCCCTCACTGCATGCCCTTAATTGTAGACGCAGGGCAAATGGCACAGCAAAGACAAAAACAGTATTTAGAAACAGGTTCACTATGGGCCTAAAAGAATTATAGAGCACTTTACCAAAGTTGTATGATGATGATCCTCTTTATTAAAACCATTATAATATCCAGTGGGTTTGATGTCTTCGGTTGTCTGGTGTGTGTTTTTTAATAGCGCCCTGTGCTGTTGTGCTTCTGCAGCAGTGAGAAGCTGTTGTGATAGGAAGGTTAACACAGACATTTGTAAAGCCAATTTTTCACCCCTAACATGAACAAACTACTGAAGTTCAAATGGTGTTTGCAGACAACAGCAGCACCTCAGCTGCATGATACACCTGCAAAGACTTGTTGTTGAAACGGAGGCAAGACAAAGTGGCTCTGTTCACCTTGCTCATTAAAGCTCTCTCTCACTGTGGATACCTTCATTAAAACTGCTGGCTAGTATTAAGACTATTTTCTCATGGTGCTGGTTTGCTTGGTCACAGCACTGCATTGTTATGGGGACCTTTGGATGATTGACTTTCCAAACACAGATGTATTTACAGGTATACACAGAATTAACCGGGCTGTTTTTACATTCTTCTATTGACATATGATGCTGCGTGTGTTTTGCTGCATAAATGTTTCCACTAGTGACACAACTACACTTCCCCTCATACATTTCTATAGCAGACTAGTTCTTCTAAACATTTATGATATCTCTCCCATTGTGATGGACTCCACAAGCACTCAGCAGATTCTTTACGTCGAGTCATTTTTAGAGAAAAGGAAATGGTTACATTAGCTGATGATTCACTTCTGGTAAATAACCGCAGCTCAGAGCTCAGATGACCAATCAGAGGGGGAAAAAACGGGCTCTCTCTTTACCAGTTCCACTTTAAATGTTGCCCTTGCATCGACAAATCAAATTATCATCTTCCTATTAGTTTCTCTAATCAATGGAGGAAATACTTTGGCTAACTGGATGCAGAGAATATTGCAGCCTGGTAGTGCAGTCTTTTCCTGCTGATATGAAGTGAGATGACCAACTGAATTGATATTTGTTTGTCTAATCATAAGTGCAGTACATTATACACTAAATTTGAGTAGTATGGAGGTGCTGTCCTATGGAAACAACGTATTATCTCCAATGGGCTTATTCAACAAGATAAAATCCTCCTTAGCCAAATGAGAGTCATGAGTGTCACCGTGTTACAAACCCACTGTGCTAAAACATCTACATACGCAGTAGAGGACGACAGAGATCTGCTGAAAGTCAATCAGTGTGCATGATCTGCTGTGTAACTACATTAAAAAGCTTTCAACTTTCATTGTCTACCAAAACATCTGTTGTATTACACTTGCAAGGTCACTCCACCCAAGATCATTTCACTTTCTAATAACTTAATAAGCTTCAGCAGTCTCGCCCACTGTGATCGTATCAAAGTCCTCCAACACGTTTGATGAATACATGTAACTACTGTATTACTGTATTTTTATTGTAAAATTATTATTTTTTACATAATTAATGACCACAGTGATAAAATTACAGTGAAGTCTTACCAGCAGGCTTATTATACATTTCTTTTTATCCTCTTCAATCCAATTTCAGAAACAAAAAACTGCTTCAAAATATCAAAAGTAGCCAAAAATCAACCAGACAGTCTAATACAGTCTACAAGGCAACTCTGCAGTCAGTCTGAAACCCACTCAGTGCTCTCTGACATCCGTCTTGGTACTTTCTGTGTGCATGTTATTCCCATGTTAGAATGTGTTTAAATGTGTTTGTCAGTGTGCACTGATGACTGACCCTACAGGAAAAGGCTCAAGCTACGTACATGTATATGTCTTATAGGAATATGACGGAGTACAGACACATATGAAGGACCTACTGTGAGTATCACTCAGTATCTGAAGTTACAACTTTTTGCTGGTGAGGATTTAACAAGATGGAAGTTGACTATTCATTTTCAAAGACACAAAAACTAACTTTTGGTTATTGTGCTCTCCAGGCCTCCTACAAGACTTCCAGCTGTTCAAAAAGCACAATTACCTGTAAAATGTTCTCAAAGCCCAAGAATAGCAAGCAGACATATTGTTTCACGCATCCAACGTGATGTAAATAGAACCTTTAAAAATCGGTACAAAGGGTATTTTCATCGTCTTTGTTCTGCGTCAACATACCATAAATGCCTATGAGACAGAAATCTTACATGTGACACCTTATCATAGGGAGACGAGATAAGAGGCATGACTTTAAGCCATGCAGTCAAGTGGAATAAAATGCAGTATGTAGTGCAGATGACAGCGGGGGGGAAGAGGAAGTATAAGCTCCCTAAACTACATATGCACATTGCAGACTGCAGAAGGGGTACAAACTGAATTAGTTGACGAACCATCTGCACAACCAAAGCAACATGTATCAGGGTATCTTAAGCAACACTACTGCGGTTCTCCTTCATCTCAATATATCTCAAATATCTCAGTACACACACATTTAGACCACAGCTTATGAAGCTGTGCAGCCACATCTAGAATTCAAAGTGTTCCTCGGTGTTGTGCTCACAGCAACAACCAGCAGCAAAGTCACAAGAATGTCAGACATTAGAAGTGAAAACTAATCAAGCTAAGGTAATAACACTGGCCTAGATTAATGTTTTAAATATGTTCGAACACAAAGCTTGTGCTCTACATCCGAGACCATGCCCTGTCTCCCAGGTATAGTTCTTGCTAGCAGGCACATAATCTACTGTAACTAGCTCTTGCATAGACAGTGACCTACTTAAAATCTAATGAAAGTTCACCCCTCCTCTCCCATCAAAGTAGTACACACAAGGTTACCTGAGCTCAGCATCAACACAGAGTCATTTTGAACATTTTCCAAAAGCAGATTTGTAAACTTGGGAAACACCACATGCTCAGTGAAGTGTATTGTAACAATCAGATTAGTGACTTTTCATCTGGCTTTAACAAGAAAATAAGATGAAAACAAACCTCTTTGCTGATTTATCTGCAGGGCACTTAAAACCTTATCTGCTGCTCTCATGCATGCTGTAGATTTTTAGTTTGTTCGACCAGATGGTGCATCAATTCATCGCCTCTCAATAACATTCAATCCGCATTTTCCATTTTAGGAGGTTTAAAAGACGATGACCTATTCATATACAGTGGGTGGTGAGTGTGGATCACACTGCCAATTCAACAGGCTGAAAGGTTCACTCCATTACTGAAGGTGTTAACTCCACTTAATCAGACAGCAGCGACAAGAGGAGACGCTCCTGCCAACGTCAGACTGTTCTAATCAAATCCCCGATGATCGGAGCCAGCCTCGTGCTTATCAACTGACAATCTGTGCCACATTTTCAGCGATTATACACAACTGTTTTGTGGTTGATAGTCAGTGATGAAGTCAAGTGAGAAGAAATTATATTTCAGAACACAGTAGTCATTACTTCAACTTCAGAATAAACATCACACTGCTCCCTACTTTAAATTTTTAAAATGCCTCACAAAGATGACCGTTCTTCTCATAGCTCAACTTCTCATAGCTGGAAAAATCTTCTTCTATCTTTCTGTTTTCTTTCTGGAGGAGATTCAAACCTGCAAGGGGTGACTGTATTGACTCCAATATAAAGTCAGATTGTATGGATGTCTAGGAGAGAATGACCCCACTTGTCACTTGATTATTTCAGTAAACACCTAATTGGCACATGGTCTCAATCACTAAAGTCCTCTTTAATACAGCAGACTGAAATAGACGATAAAGTAGGAAATGCTTTATGGTGGGACTACCTTGTGACTAACCAATCAGAGGCAGGTCATGCCTAAACCTAACCAATCAAAACATCTGGCCCATCCCACATGGGGTTACAGGACACCACTATTTACCTTCTGGTAACATACACCAACATGAAAGAGCAAAAAAAAAAAGGTACAACCTCGCAAGTACTCCTGTATTCTGTACTGTACAATGAGTTCATCCTGATAAAGAGCGGTTTTGTCCTCTTTCAGGCTTTTTCTAACTAACTAGCTAATGTTTCATATGTGAACGGCCGATAAATCTTTGTGCATCACCCTTATATGTGAAATCAATATGTTTTGATCTTACTAAATATAGTTGTGCATAAACAGGGCAGAGGAAAACAAAATGGAGCTTATTTTCTTATGTAAGTCAAACGGCAGATTGAACAAATCTGCTTGTCTGTAATAAATCTTGTCAGAGTTCAGTCCAAAGGGTCTCTTCCTAGACAGAGTGTCTTTTAATATGAAATGTGTGGGACTTAAAAAGAGGTGAGCAAAGGCTTTAGATATTCAAATGACATCCTGGAAGCAACTGCAGATTGTGTGTGGATATCTCATATCTGCTCAACATCCGCACTCTCCGTGGCCCAGGTGTTATCATTCCCTCCGTCTTCCGTGTGCAAAGATCACTGCACTTTCCAGTGCCCCGAGTCAGCACAAGCTTGGTACAACATGTAGCAGGTGGAGCCACGGTAAGCTAAAAAAATAAATAAAAAGAAGTCAAGTGTGACTCAGGTGGAGCCTTGGTCCTGTGCAACTCCACAAAAATACTGATCAATGACTGCAGAGTCACGCTGCAACAGTTTGGTGATTAGCTACACGGTTTTAATGCCTCAAATATTGTCTGGAATGTAAATTAGACTGATGAAACCAAGTTCTGCTCACTCGGGAGCTGCACATCAAAAGACGTCCTCTCAAGTAGATCCAGTCATTATCAGCTGTATGACATCTGAGTAAGTGAATAGGCATGGCACTACCCCTGCTGGAGCATGACTTCTGTCCACCGTTTGATGTCTATAGAGTGCGGACCTTTGATCTAATTTTAGTGTGTGCCTTGCCCTTCACACAAATATTCATTATCCATGGCACAGCCAGAGTGGTGGTACAGCGCCAATCGGATGTACCATCAATTCTTGCTGAAGGAGTGAAGATTTTGCACAGCAGGAAATGAAAAAGAAAAAATCTGAAAAATTGATTTTTTTTTTTCCCCCATGTTTAAGATCTTGGGCTATGAGCCCAGCCATCTGGGTTGGGGAGGAAGAAACCCAGCAAGGGACACGAGAGGGAAAATAAATCTGTGTGTCTGTAGTTTGCCGTCACTTGTTGCTTGGACCCCGAGGCTGCACATCGACTTCTTCAGTATTTCCATTAACGTCCGCAGACACATTCTGGATCATTAGGACGTTTCTGAGTTCATTGTCACTTCAAACAGTGACATGGTTTCGTTTGTTGTTGTTTTCACCCTTCTGGTTCACCTTGAGAACGACACTTACCGATGCTTTAGGTGTTGAATTAAATTGGCTGAACACTTTGTATGTTCTCCCGTGATGGGAGAGTTGTACTCCAGTTCCTACTGATCGGTTAAATGCTGTGACCTGCTCCATCAAGTGCTTTCAAATGATCAAGAGCTCTGTAATTTCTCCATTTTCTCTGTCATACTGTACACACAGCACAGCATGCAAGTCTTCTCCCAGTATCCCTACGAGGAACAGGATGCTGCATCACATCATTTCCTTTTCTCCTCTTTATTTCTCCTCCTGTCTCACTCTCTCTTTTTAACAGTTCACTTTTACCATCCATCTGCTGTTTTCATGTCTCATCAAAGATTTTCTCTTCCCCTCACCAAATTTAAATATTCACTTCGTGTTCTTTCAACAATAGCTTACAAACACTTGGAAATAATTGAGTCTCAGCGGGCTGACAAAAAAGGGAGCAGTGATCGTGCGCAGTGGAAGTGATCAAATATGGCCTTGAGCCAACCATCTTTGTAGATGGTCTTTGTATTGCCATTGATCCGGGGGTGGATACACCCAAGGAATACATTATTTATGATTTTTTTCTCTCTCCCGACAGTTGAAAGAAGTGCGTTACAGACAGTAACTGGATTAGATGGGTGATGCACCGGAAGAGAGGAAACCAGTGCCGCTGAGTATATGGGCAACCCCCTGGACCAAAGGCAGTGGCCACAAAACAGTGTGGTACTGCAGAAGGCTTTCATCTCCTAACAGAACAGTAATTGTCAAGATAATGTACTCCTCAACCTCACTGTACACAGGGTGCCGTGTCATCACTACTATGGGGATAGGAAGTGCTTTTAGCAACCTCTCAAACCTCAATGAGTCAATCATATACCCCTGCAGTAGGCCGTTAAAGAATTTTTTAGTTCTTCCTGCAGGGCAAATAAGCAACCGTGTGATCAGCTGTGCACAATCTGCCTCCGAGTCCATCTCATGTGGAACGTTTCTGCAGTTGTGCTTTCACCGTGTAGCCATATAAATTGCAAAAGATAAAACAATGCATATGGTTATTTTGTTTTAGCAGTTTTTGCGACACAGGTCATTAAGTTGCTAATTAGCTGAAGAAAGCTAACTGTTTTGCCTCTCTTCAGTAACACAAACATGTTGAACAGGCCTCCTGATGCAGTCATGTACAATAATTCCATTTATTTCTGTTGAGTGCTTTGGAGAGAACGCATCTTAACATGTTCATAGCATCTAAATTATTCAAATGTCTGTGTGTCCATGTGTGTGCGTGTGGGGGTGTTTGTAGGATGCCTTAAGGGCACACATACATCTTAAATTAATTGAAAATTGTCATAGCCTCACCATTTTATAACACTGTGTACTACATACTAATACTATTGCTGAGAATCGTCATACAGCAATAAAAAATTTAAAAAAAACTGTTTTTCTTTACTTTTCTTACCAAATAATGACCATTTTTCATATTTTACATACAGCATGGAACAATTTAACTCCAAACAGCTTTGTCAGCAGATAAGAAGCTGATTTTTTTCGACATCATGCTGTCACAGGTAAACTGAGTTAACTGAACGCTGGGATTCAACGCCTCTTTCTTACTATAACTCCTACACTCTGTTTTATTGAAGACAGACAGGTTCAAATGCAGTAAGGTCGTTCAAGGACCATGGGCTGCTCAGACAGTTATACCCACACCAAAGAGCTTTTCTACAAACACTTCTCATGCTCACTGATTAAATAGTCTATCAAAGCCAAAACTCGATGTCAAACAGCCTTTTCCCCCCCTTTCTTGGCAGGGACACAATCTTTGTTGCTAAGCACCCATTGCTGCATTGTATTTGCATTGCACATCTCACAGATCACTTTTTGATCAAGTAGTAGGCCTTTGTCCAGTACTGGAGTGTCCTTCTCTTTCTCTCTCTCTTTTTTTTATTTTTATTTTATTTTTTAGATTGTCTGTCCAATCAAGCCAGTTCCTCTCATAATGACTCCACACTGCTGCTGCTGCTGCCAGACAAATAACCAAATGACTCTCAGGAAAAGCCAACGTTTTCAACAGTCGGTATGAAGGCTGTCATGATTTAGATTAGCTAAAAGGTAGAATCACCAGAGTTGCATAAAAAGTTGTATAAAAAAAAAAATGTGGATTTTAGTTCAACATTATGTATCGTGCAACAGTGCCTTTTCCTTTGTTCGGTACAGATGCAGAAACTCTTCCTGAAACTCCCTAAAGCCAACCAGAGCACGCTCACACAGACACACAAAGATAAACACACTTTTTCAGAGCCAGTGCTGTATAAGCCCCCTGTCTCTGCGTATCTGTATGGATGAGCTTCAGGCTGTGACCAGTAGACCCAGAGTTGGACAGCCTGGCATCCCCTGAGGTGCCCCTGTTTCCCTCCTATTCATTCTTCCATCACAAGCAAAGCCCCAAGCGCTGGAGGATTTTACACTAATACATGCTCATTGATTTATAATTCACAGTGAGCATGCTGGCATCCAAGGCTAGGAATTACACATGTTGACAATAGCAGTGGCGCTTGTGTGCTTGGAAGTAAAGGTCAGTGTTTAAATTTGGAGGTTTAACTCCCGGTTCATCAAACAGGAGTGGGCAGTATTACAGCCCCTGCGATATCTATTGTGGCAGAGGAGCTGAATTCGCACTACGTGTGTTGAGTATTTCCAAGAACATGTACATTTAATCTCTGTCATGCCTTGCCCACAATACAAGGGTGGCGGGGGAGAGCTAGTTGTTGTGTTGCTGTCATACACAATTTGATTCACAGTGGCATGTGATTTCATTTATATCCCATAGCTTGCATGTTTGAACACGGGACATGCATATATTTGTATGTGGCAGACCTATTTGTGATCCTTTACACAGCGTGTCTTATAGTTCTGGGAGTATATATTTAGATTTAGAGCAAAAATACTAAGTGGAATGGATCCACTAACCATGGCAGCATTAGGTATTCCATCATGGACTCTCTACAGAGGCACACAGAATCACATCAGCATCCTTATGGTGTTATGTTATACTGTCTCAATGCGTTTTGACACTGTTAAGCATCTGTGCCTTTTTAAACTTCATGTCACAACTCTACAGTAGATTATGGCACCCAAATCTAATATCCATTTCACTTTACTGTTTAGATAGAATATAATTTTAAATAGATCTTTTATAATCTGAGAAGACACACAAACCTCGTGATGACATACAGAATCGCTTTCCTAATGTCAACAGCACAAACAAATATCAGAGTGAAGTCAGGTCTCCAGTCCGATGATTCACTACGTAAACAAAGTAGATGGTGGGCAGGCAGTGTCTGCACGGAAAATGTCAGATGGTAATATCAAATTACAAATTTAAGTGAAAATAAACATTCTGTTTGTCTCTCATTTCAGACCAATTGGATGGTTGTTGTTGAGAAGAGGGATTGCTCTTTGGTTTTAAAAGATTGACGGTAAAAAGCGTATTGATACCTGATGAGGGCAAACATGGACTAAACCCTTGTTTAAAACTCATGGTAAGGTTATAAAAAAAATAGGTAGTAAGAATATTGAATAATTTAAAGCACACCACAAACTAATCCCTTTATTAGTCTGTATTATTATCAGTTAAAATCCCGCTGCAGCCCATGTGATCACAAGTGAAGTGAAAAATTAAAATGCAAATATTGTAATTTTTTGCGCCTTATTTATTTACAATTGATTTAAAGAGCTCCAGCAGCATCCTGATAAGTCCTGAAATTATGCCAACTTTAACACTAAAGCCTCAACCCCCTAAAAACCTTTATTGTTTCCATCTACGCAATAGCTGAATGAACCAGCAAACACTCAGTCTCGCACACACACACACACACACACACACACACAATAGCCCACATTTGCTCCAGACAAACAACTGAATCATCAGACAACTTCCTTCTGTAACTAAAAAGGCCAACATGAGTGAGACCGCAGCAGGCAGAAGATTATGTGCTGCTGTCAGAACCTCCATCGCCTCCCTGAAAGACTCCAAAATGTCTCGAGCTTCCACTTGACAGTCAAACCTCTGGTAACACACTGAGTGGGCTGGGAAGAGCGGAGCGGAGAGCTGGAGCGATAAAGGGAGCGGGAGAGAAGCTGGGAGCGGAGAAGGAGTTCTTATCTGCTCGGTATGTACCCCGGCCCAGGAGCAACGGCATGACAAAGGTCCTAATGAGTCTCTCGCCCAACTGACAGCTATCTGAGATTATACGACTATAAGAAAGAAGCATGCAATAGATTAAAAGGGCAACGCTGAATCACAGCCCTTCCTCCCAATCTACTGGCAGTTTATGCAAAAGCCTGAAATAGAGCAGGAGGTGGCTGCAGTACATGGACATTCAGGACTGATGCGGTTATGAAATTGGGTTGGTTTCACTTACTGGACAGCAGCCAGCTGTCACCATCTTAATAGAATGGTGCAGGTATAATATGAGCTTTTTGTGCATGTACAGGAATTAATCTTGTTACATCCTGCCTTCCTCCCTTTGCACCAATACAGAATGACATTTAGGCACTGAAACTCAATAAAAGCCAGAGCCACCAATTATGGAAAGGATTACTGTATATACTAATGGACCAATTATCTCCCTCCTGGATTCTTTTTTCTCCCATATTGTTTCATCCCTCGTTTCGATCTCTAACTGTGCTTTCAAGTTGTAATACACTGTTTTCCACTTCCGCCGGGAGATGAAAACTCTTCCAGAAGACCCTACACAATATCGTGTGAACCTCCAACACCCGGGGACACGAACCACTTTCTCCCAAAATAACGGGCAGTTTTCTGCTCTTAGCGGGGTTTTAAGGTGTGTAGGCGTTCTTACTCTTCCCCACAGGCTCGTTAAAGCATAAGCAACCAGCAAACATCCAAGCCGTACTTTGGCCTATACGAACTGTAAGCCCAGAGGAGGACAGGATCAGTGACCTGCACTAACAAGTGTGGGCCCAGTGTCCTGCTGAGAGCCTTTCATAGTCTGGCAGAAGCAGGGTTATGGGAGCTTGTCCAATGTAAGAGACACAAGTGCTCTTGCAGACTCCATGGTCCCCTCAGAGGCAGAGGGAGTATCCATGTACTGACATTTCCACTATTGTTGAAATGAAAAGACGACACTCTGACATATTCAGATCTACCTGTGAAGGATTAGTGTGGATACTGTGGCGTACGTAACAGCCTAACCTTTCTGGGCTCCAGCCCGGCCACTCAGCTCTAAGATGTATTTTAAACTGCTGTCGTCTAATACTACTTGAAAAACATTTTTAACTGACAACTCTTGACAAATGAGTGAAGTTTGGTCTCGTCAAATCCAAGTTTTTACGCTTTAGTATGAATCTTGCATTGACTGAATTTCACACATTGTACAGGAGTGCACATGCTGGATAAATCATTTCACTTGATATTCATCCATTAATCTGCTCTGCTAACACCCGCCGTTATTAAATGGGACAACACGTCAGCCGCAGCAAAACAATCCACACGACCAAGAGATGAATAAGTAAGTAGCCCCTCACCTTGATACAAGAGACGCAGCATTTCTGTTATCATTTAAAGAGCAAAGCGGTCAATACTCTGCTTCACAGCTGAAAACTGTGGGTTCAGGGAGAGGATGAAGGTGGCAAAGTCGCTGTAAGGACATCCTGAAGTGGCTGATGGTGGCAAAATACAAAATGGATGGCTCCAACACCGGCCTCACTAAAATAGAACTAGTATTAATCTTTCCTGGCTATTAGGATATGAGCAGGTTATTCTACTGAGTGAATATTTAATGATCCTTAATAAGTTTAACAACAGGACTGGTTAGTAATGGCATGGAAGGGTTTGGCTGGTGTGTTTCCATGGTTGTGGCTCAAACTGACTGATTTGGTAAATGATGAATGCTGACTGCACAGCACACTGTCTTGCTTATACATACACATTACATATGTACTTCGCTGCACTCCTCTGTTTCGACAAGGGACTACAAATTGGATGTCAGCACATTTACATATAGGCTGGTGGTAATGAGCTACGGAGGCAAAATCTAGCACTTGTATTACGATATCACCTATTACAGGAGGGGATTAGTTTCACCTTTTACCTGCATTTGAAATTGTTTATCAGGTTTTATTCTCCCTTTATTATGCCTAGAATTTTTTCAGGTGGTTTGGTAATTCAGTTAAGTGACAAAAGAAGCCTGTCTGATTCTTTCTGGATACAGAATTCAAAGACTAAAAGTGACACTGTCCCTTTTATGTCCTTTGATTTTTTCCTCCCTCATTCATAAAGAATGACTCTGATTAAAGAATATCACCAAATCTCAGATCTAACAGATGATTTAAGTCTGATTTACAACAGCCGAGCTTGTAGTAGCAATAACGTTCTGTAATGTCTCCCATTATAATCAAGGAAGAACCACGCTAGCGTGCAGGTTGCATGCTTGTGCTCTGCACGATGCACTTGCTAGATTTAGGGACAGACGTGTGAACAGATGCAGTGAGGGGAGCAAAAGTTCAGACCAAGGTTATAATATGAGGTGTCTTCATTTAAGCACTGCTAGAGGACATGTGATCTTTGTTTTTCTTTTCAGGGTAATTCAGGGGAATAGCCCAAAAGACCCTTTTTTTCTGTTTTCCTCTTGTTCTATTTCAACTGCCACATGGTGCGACATCCTGTGCCCTTTATTCTTAGCCAGCTACGTCACCCCTGACCCTTGCTAATGCTCCTTGTCGACACACACAGACAGGGAGTTTTCCAAAAGGTGCTACGACGCTTATTGCCCTCGGCAGCTTGGCCAGGAAGGTCACACTGCAAAGTGACACAGACAGCAAGGTCACTGTCAATGGAGGCTGTTCATAGTCCTCATGCCCCAGACTGCCTCTTCCTGGTTACTATATCCCAAAAGGGTTATACTGCCACCAGCAGTCACTTAGCACATCACATCTTCAGCAGACACCAGAGAGAAGTCATCCTCATCTCTTTTCTCTTTGGTTCGTGGCTATGCTTCCTGTCTTAATGCAGGCTAACTTACTTTTAGTTAAATGCTGTCAACTAAAAATACACGCAAAATAAACCAGAGCTTTGAATATATTAGTGCTCCATACAGTTGGGCCAATGCTTGCTTCGTGTCACTTTTATAAGTTTATGATGAAGGACGGTCGTTCTGTTCATCCAAAGGTCTTCCTCCAAATGTCTTTTAGGGAAGGGCGGGAAATGTTGTAAACTAATAAATAAGCTCAAATTAAAATAAGTTGTGTTTTCTTCTGAGAGGCATACTCTATTAAAACAGAATTCTTTCCCCTGCCTTTTAGCGGCAGTCGACCATGATGAGTAAGCATATTCCATGAATGACCCAGCTGTTCGAGCATATTGTGTTTCGCCTCATCAGGGATTCAAAAGGGCTGACAACAGATCAGCCAAATCCGTTCACGGCTTGGTCTCCAGCTGACCGGACGTCCATTTAAAATGAGGTCTTCTGTTTGTCTCAGCCAGCTGGTGGTGTATATGCTACAGATGTGTGGCCCGTGATAACTAGCATGAGTATGCTAATGTGTTTCTAAGTGACAGCTGCAATTAAGCACACATTAGCCTGTAAATCTAAAGTATGGGCTGAAGCTACGCAGCTGTGTGACGGAAATGTGAAAAAGCACTCTTACTAATACTAATAATACTAATAATATGAGCCGGACACTAGTGGAAAACAAACAGAAAATATTATCAGACTGTTGAATGTATAGGCACCAACATAACAGGGCAAAGTGCTTGTAATGTGACTGTGAATGTGATAGTTACCTAATGAATTAAGTTGAATTTAAATAAATACATTATATTAACAAACATCATTTTCATCTATTCATTCTTTCATTGACTAAGTTAGAATCTGATATTTACAAAGTACATATTCCCAACTGTATCCAAAGGTCATAGCGGAAAAAAAGAAAGTTAAATTTGAAACCCAGTGTTTCAGTCTCTGATCATTGATTTTTCTCCCATGTCCTTAATGGACAGGCTAAAAATACTGTTGGCTTCTGGGTACAGAGCTTGTTTTTGACAGAGCTCTCTGTACATCTGCCCTCTAACAACTGACATTCAACATGTATTGTGAAGGAATTATCTTCATGATGACCATATGACACCACTATACATGTTACCACTGTTTCTAGGTGAGTTTTCTCGTAAACTGATAAATCTCTGTATGCCTTTTGAACTGCGGAGCAAATTCAATTTCAGCTTTAAATGTAAATCAAGTACCAAACTGGTTTGATTTCAGCCATTTTGTGTCCAGATGTGTCACGTTTTGCAATAGTTTGCCAAAAATATTAGCAAAACTTGACAAACTCAAACTTAATAACACATGAATCCTAACTTTAGGAGAGGGGAGTTGGAACCACCCCCAGAAATGTTTAATCTCTCTCAAAAATTCTAATGAAGTTATACGTTCTGTCTCATTTGTTTCAATAACAAAGAGATAATTTGATGCCTCACTAACATAAGAAGTGCCTTAATTTTGTTTACATTCACTTCTGCAGCAAACAATTGCACAGATAACTCGCCTGAACTTTATTTTACTCCATATGCTGAGACTCTCTTCTCCCTAAAAGCTCACCACATATCAAGTTCTGACATATGACATTAGATCTGTCAACTAGCGATAATCATGGCACTGACAAGATATAATAAAATATATTAGAAAATTAGGCCTGATTTGCATTTTCTATAATTGGCTGATACCAAACCAAAGAGGCACACATGATTGCGAATGATTTATTATTCTTGGAAGCAGGTGTGTCAGATTTCAGCTGCCTACTAGCATCCATGCATACTGATTCAGACTGTTTCTCTGAGTAATAAATCAAAAGCCCAGCATTTTTGCCATCAAAGTTGTTTCCTTTGATTTCTGCTCCATGTGAACATGCCGTCAACAGCACTGAATAATCAGGAGGCAGGAGAGGCCTCCTTGCCTCTGTTCTGTCCATCCTGTGCTTCGGATTCAGACGCATAATATCCCTGAAAATGGACGGCCTTGTCTTTGACTCCTTTGCTGACATCAGAAATGGGAGAAAAACACACCGAATACTGTACGTACCCTTTTACACAGAGAGGAGGGGATTACACACACACACACACACACACACACAGCAGGACGTTTCACCTGAACACACACACACACACATGCTGCCTGTATAGGCATACAAACCCTTACTGTCTTAAACGCACACACACATTGATGTATATAAGCACACAGTGTGGCACCAGTACACATTCAGAGTGCTTAAACCAAATCATTTACCAAATCCAACGGGCCGACAGAGGCGGACACAGCATTGCTAATTCTGAGTTAAAGGAACTACAAGGAAAAGCAAAGTCGGTCTCAGTGCTTTCCTTTAACCATGCTACTCCGTATCAGAGGCTATGCGTCAGTCCTACCATGGTTAACACTCAATAAAACATCAAAAGGGATGAAGCTCAGAGCTCTGGACAAATACACACCCACGCAGATACCAGATACACTCAGAAACTCCCTTTCACTCTTATATGAGCTCTTACGCACACATGTAGACAGCAATACGTGTGTTTGACTTATACGTTGTTTAGTTGCTGCTCACTAGATTAAATGAATGGAACAGGCAGCGCAGATGAGAGGTTTGCATTTCTTTCAAGAGGAAGCAATTGCATGCTACGCCTCTTGAATGCTAAATGTGACTTCAATAGGACAGTTGTGCACAGCAGCTTCTTTAAACCAAGCTACGTATGCAGGGGAACAATTGGCGATTTGAGCCACTTAAAGCCAGTCAACACCAGATACACAGGAGCTGTCATCAACTTCCCATCAGGCGCCACTTCCCCCCAGTGGATGCTCTGCAAGAGGAGAGACGGCTCTTTTGAAATTTTTATATCCAGAGGCAAAGGCATTTAATGGTCACTGTTTTGCATGTTACATGAGGAGGTGGAATTATAATCATCTGCCCAGGCCAAAGTTGGGCTTTGACAGCTCAGACAGGCTATTTATTATTTAATTATTTTAAATATTTCAGGGGACCAACAGGATGCTCATGCAATCATTAATATTTCAAGCCTTCCCTTACAAAAGGAGGTAGCCTTGCACTTGTCTGGTATTGATCAAGAGGGCAGCATATTCACTCTTCCCCAAAAAACAGAGCACAATAGTATTCCTTCTACTATCCTTCTGTCTGTCTGTGAGACTGTACAGTGTCTCCTACAACAGTCGTCATCTCCATCTGAAAAGGAACTTGGCGAGCGAGAGACATAAAGAAATTACTGTATCATCACTTTCCTTTTTCCGGAGAGAAAAAAGCGAGAAAAAAAAAAATAGATGAGGAGGTGAGGAGAGAGATACGTTGCCGGAGCAGAATCATATCGACAAACTTATATGTAGTAAGAAGGTGATGGTATGATGTAGGACGTCTGAGATAGTGTAATACTGGACGCGATCAGCTCTCTGTGAGCGCAGATAAAAGGCTCAGACCAGCCTGTAAAATGCGGAGAGGCACTCAGCATTATGAATAAAATCTAGCTACTGTACATCAGTAATTCTCTGCACTCTCAGATGCTCGCTGTTGCAAAGACGAGGACAAACAGCTACTGCAATCATGCCCCTTCCACTTGCAGCCTCCCCTGGTGATAACGGCTATGTAGCAAGGAAGCGAAGAGATGAATTGCTTTGCAGACAGGCATCTCCCCTCTCAGCAAACACACATGCACAAGTATGCAGACACACATAGATACATTCCTCTCTGCAGTACGGAGTAGCCTTCCAGTGAGCATCAAAAAAAAAAAAAAAAAAAAAAAGCAATCATGTTCCCTGTAACCCCTGGGACGTGTTGTTGTATCATTCACACATTTATTCCAACTTTCAGTAAACCTGGCTAAATGCAGTCCAGAATAAGACTCGCACGCCTTTTCAATCCTCCCTTCTCTCATTCCCACTTCATTGTATCTTTCATCCTGAGCTTTCCGGCTCCCTAATCTGTCCCTTTTCTCGAAAACCTGGAGGGTGCTATAAAAGGTAAAAAGAGAAACCTTGGATGTGTCCTTACCTTGAAATACCATCCAGAACACTATAGTCCACAAGATAAGCTGTCTGAAGCTCGATGCTGCTCCACAACAAAGAAGAGGGGCAAAAATCCTTCAAGTCTCTCCGAATCAGAGCCCAATTCAAAGCCTTTTCTGATTACAACTTACTTTTTGTGAACAGGATGTCCTTCATTGATTCTGTACATAATCCATTCCCCTTTACTTCCCTGGTTCAGGAGGATTTCTTTTGGGTTGCTTCCCCCTGATATTCCACCTTGGCACAGTGAAATAGTGTTGTGTATTCTACTGGAAAATGTGCGTATGAGAGACTGAGGGAGAAAGAGAGAGAAGCACTGTGGTATCTCTTCTGGTGCGCACTACCAGCTCCACTGCAAGTCAATCCAGCCGGTCCTCAGCTCTCCTGCCTTCAGGAATGAAATTCAGCATCCGCTGATCATCCCCACAACAAGGGGAGGGTGTCCCCCCCCGGATGGAAACTTTCAGACACCTCTGCCAAAGCTACAAGAGGTAATGGTGGATGCCAGTGAGCCCTGATTATGTGTTATTTTCCTCGATATCCTCCCTCCTCAATGGATTTTTTCCCCCTTTTCCCTTCTCCAATTTGCCTGTTATGTAGCTCTCTCCTCTCCGGAATAGGGTCTAACAGAATGGATGCTGAGAAAGAAGCGGAATGAGGCGAGCCGCTTGTTCTCCCGCTCCGTCTCTCTCTCTCTCTCTCTCTCTCTCTCTCTCTCTCTCTCTCTCTCCCACTCTCTCTCTCTCTCTCTCCTTCAGCCTCCCTCGTACATGCCCCCTCCCTGCCTCTCACTGCACCTCCCCACCCTTTCATTTTCTCTCTCC
Source organism: Pempheris klunzingeri (assembly GCF_042242105.1). Lineage (NCBI taxonomy): Eukaryota > Metazoa > Chordata > Actinopteri > Acropomatiformes > Pempheridae > Pempheris > Pempheris klunzingeri. Next base: position 23,970,804 of record NC_092020.1, on the reverse strand, counting down.
TCCTCTCCTTCCCTCTCACACACACACACACACACACACACACACAGATATGCACTTCTCTAGCTCTGGCTTTTCACAATTACTGCTGTGCCATTGCCAGCCATGTCAGACAGAAAGGTTCACCGCCCATACTCCTCAGAGAAACAAATAATGCTTAATAAATATGTAAAGTTAAATAGATATGAAGAAAAGGAGCAGCAGCATGGAAAAGAGCATGGAGCCAAGAGGCAATCTAATCTCCCTTCTTCATCTTCGTTACCTGATTACCAAATATCTCTAGAGTACACTGGTTTTCATCTCTCTTTTATTGTTACTCTTTTTGTTTAGTGGAGTTTGCTCTGTAGTCGTTGCTGGCCAACTGTCAAGAGTGACTGAAGAGGAAGACGAAAATAGCAAGCAAGAGAGCAGCACACTGCACAGAAACAAGAACAATACATGTGCAGTAGCAGCTGTATAATTATATAATTAGCCACCTAAATAAACTGCCAGAAATTCTGTTATCATTGTGTGTACATACACAGTGATTAGTAGCCCGGAGGTATAGCACAATAACAAACAATGCGAAGAACAATTAGAAAGAAAATAAAATTCTGAAACATTTCTGCAAAAGCCTCCCACATATACAGTATCTCACCTCCCCACATGTATTTAGTGAGAGACCATTCATGCCATACTCAATTTGTCATGTACTAAGAGCTGCAAGACAACAATACACGCTGCTTTCACGCACCTACTGTGAATAACTAACATTACTAAAGCCGGGCAATTATCTCGCTAAGCCTGGACTTCACGGTCCAAGTGAGGTTGCTTGTTTTCCGTTTGCTGCTATGTGTAACCCTTCTCAGGTTCATCAACTGGGATCCCCTGCAGAATGACAATTTTACCTGTCAGTCATGTATAACCGTAACAGCACACAGAGTTTGTTGATTACATATTGGTTCCATTTGCATTTGTTGTTGATAAAGAGGATGGTGACCTTGATATTATCAAGGCAAGGTCGCATCTCATCAGCACCTTGTCACCAAAGCTCTGAGCCAAATGTTAAAGTGCCTTTGGCAGGGTCACTTGCCAACTGTAAACCATCCATCATGTACTTCTACCTTGGGGAGTCATGTCAACAATGTCATCTCGTTTTTTACCAGAAAAAAAAAAAAGGGGGAGTTTTGGAACCAAATCTCCCACCAGGCTACTGTCCAGGAACTCCATTATTTTCTTTCACTGTTTCCCGTCTCAAATGTAAAGGGCGAGGCACAGAAACAGCATATGATAAGCCTCATCACTGGTTGTCACGTGTCACCGTGTCAAAATAAGCCACTGTCCTATTATCCTATTACATCAACTCTACAGAAAAGCAGCCTTTTTAAAATCACATTAGCACCCAGAATGGCACCTCTGTGCTACTTAGCCTTGACCACCTCTGCCTGGACAGGCCTGAATTGATGCACTAATACCGAAGTGGCACTGGCCAGCTGACATTGCGGACTGTGTGAAGGTTTCTCGGCATTCGTACCGAGAGAATTTGTATATATACCAAAACGACACTAGGACAATAGAAGTGTTCATACAAACAAGGTCCTGAAAGTCGCTTCCGGTTAGATTTATCCCTAATTATAATGACTTGCTCTGTATTACAGTGAAAAATAACAAATGTACTTGAATGAACTTCACTGTTGCTCTTATCACACATACATATGAAATTATAAAATGTATATAAAAATGTAAGTCATTTTTCCAGGAGAGAAGGAGGCGTAGAGGCGATTTAAAATTTGAAATGTATCCAAAGACTTCAAGTTTTCTAACCACAGGGGACTATCATTTTATAGTTAATGTTCAATTCAAGCTGATATATTTCTGAGTATTCAATGACATAACAAGTCATTTGATTGGTACACCGCTGTAACAGCTGACAGATGACGGCTGAAATCAAATAGAATACGTTACGGACACAGCTTTCCAAACGTTTCATACCTGAAGGGAGATATGATAAGTGACCACTTTTCCAAAGCAAAGTAGCGTAGTCTGATGGCATGTCCACGTTACAGCGGATAAATATTGTTGTTGTTCCAGCCAGATTATTTAACATTCTCAGGTCAAAAAAGAAAATTATACCATTACCTAAAATGAAAAGATCTACTGAATAAAGCCGGAAGTGTGCAGACAAAGCAGAAGCAGAACACTGAGGAACTGTGGGTACTGAAACACTGAGCAAAATGGCTCCACATAACCGTAGTCCCACTACCTACTGTACAGGCATGACGGAAAAAAACACCTCAGCGTCCTCTACTGGAGACAATAGAGGTCAGCGTTTTCAGGTCGATATTCAGCCCATACTGCAAAAAAAATAATCAAACTAAAATCAATTAAATTAACTGAATTGCTTGCACAGACACCTCATCTTCTCGCTGCGCATTTCCATGGTGGTCGGTGCGCTGCGGCTGCCAGATGGAACAATGTGTGGGCGAGTGATCAGACCGTTTTAACAAACATTGTCCGAGACTCAACTTAAAAATGTTGTAAATGTTGTAAAACTGATAGCAGCCATAAATACTCACATTTAGGACCATAGTAAAACACCCTTGTCTTTCTCTCAGTCTCCCTCTCTTTCCCTCTGTGGTACAGCTTGCAGATAAGCCTGGGTAAGCCCTCTGGCTGAGGCACCAGCACGGCCCTTCCTGAATCTCATTATCGAAGTAACACAGTTTCCAACCAACTGTCCGCAATCCAGGCCCACGTTCTAAAACAGCCTGCAAATACCATCCATTCAACGTTTCATTGTCACTGCAATTTTCTCTTTTTTTTTTTTTTTTTTGGAAACTTCTCAAAATGGCTACCAAAAGTTATGTGACAAATGAATCCTTTTTTGCATCAAACATGTATAATTAAAAACCAAAAAACAGCAACAGCAAAATTAGGAGCTAACATTTTTAACTAAAACCACAATATTTCCCTAATCCAACCTTATTCAAGTTACTTAACTTGTTAAACGACAGAGACCATCAATGCAGAGAGTTTTGCAGAATCATCCTGTCTAATTAAAAAGAAAAATACCCTTCAACAGACAAAACTAAAAGGAAAAAGAAACATTTTTACAGCTGAGACAATAATAGAAATGGTGTATGTGCATTGGGAAGCAAAGCTCCAATAGCTGGAGGACACCCATCATCTAACAAACTCCTGAAGCTTCCTGGTGCCAGCAAAGGTCCTGACTTTGGGTTCTCTCTTTCTCTCCTGCCTTTTGCAACAAGAAACAAAAGAGCAAAAAAAAAAAAGTCATTCAGACATGACTTTGCCACACAGCATGTACTGTATATGGGAATGTTGATGTAAATAAACAAATACAGACGACTTCATCTGGAATTTGGACTTTTTGATTATCGTCCAACATCGTAAACACCCCTGCTGTGTTCACTGGCCTTCTGCGCTTCATCTATGTTTTACCACGTCTGTCTGCAAGCTTGTTAGGTCTGACGTTTTTCTGGATCCTTTATCTTTAATCTTTTTCTAACAACAAAGATGAAACAGCAGATATGATGCTATGCCTGCTTCTCCATACATTAGGCATGTTCATAAATTTAATTGGTGACAGTTTATGCTGCAACCAAATGTATTAATGTATTTAGCTGTAAACATCCATGTGCATATTGCATACATACTTAGTGATTGTCTGTCCTTGCTGCTAATTCATTGATTTTTCAATCACAGCAACCCAGGCAGGCGCTAACTTCATTCAAATAACTAGCTAGATGTGGTACCTGTTGACACCTGCCGCACCGTACTCCACTTCCTGGTCACGTGGCATGAGCTCGAACGCTGTCCTCTAATGGAATGTGTGGTGGAGCGACTATGACGCGTGAGAACGCCGTTGCTATGCAACGCTGCTAGGCAACGTCAGGGCAGCAAGTGACGCTTCACGTCTTTCCACGAAACGTTACACATAATGTTTGATTTTTTTTTTCAGCGTTTTCCTCAGACATGAAAGTATTTTTTTAAACTCTATGGAACTAAAATCACAAAGTAACTAATATAAAAATAAAAAATCATATGAGGACGTCAACATCACGTCACAGCTCGTGGACTTGGAGATTGATTGGAGAGTGGAGAGTGATATTTTGAGTTAAATAAATCAATAAATAAATAAAACCCTAAATTATTCCGTAAGCATAAACTTGAAATAAAAGTTAAATAAGGTTAACTTAAATAAGGTGTTAGCAAAGTGGTGACGGGCCAGTAAGAGCGCACTCACAGCATCTGCTTCCTGTTTACGTCAGGCCGTACTACGGCAGCCTCCGTAGGACAAACTTAGCCATTACCACAATATAAACCAGCTCTACTTGTCTGGTCCAGCAGATGGCGAGAATGAGATGTGAAGCAGCGCTTAATCACTAAATGTGTAAGCTATAGATCACTGACACTTTGCTTTTCTGATTTCCACCTCTGGCTTTTACCTGTATGTTTCTTTTTCACTACATGTTATGTATTTATTTTAAAAGCCTGCTGTAAAGCAATGTTATTATGCACATGTCACTGACAGCTATAATTAGGTTTTATTCAGTTTACCTGGCTTTTTCATTTCAACACAATCAAAGTTTGTTGCTACAGTCTGTGCTGCACTCTGATATGTACTTTTGCTATCAACATCATTATTTTACTGGCATGTTCTCTTAGTACATTGTGTTGTGGTTGAGTCATGAGTTTTTTCTCATTCATAACATTAATGAATAAAATCTTAAATGCTTAATAGAAAGTTTGGAGGATTCATTTGGGACTGTACTGTTCTTTAAAATCATTACCAAACAGGTTGATGTCTCTTTAATAAACCTTTTTTTAAATTATTTTTATTCTTGCCCGTACATTTGTTAATAACTCAGCTCACAGGCTCTAGTAAAAGTTCTGCTTAAGTCATGTTACTTTCCAATACTAACTTTGTGCTTTTCCTCACAGATCTCTTGCCTTCAGTGGAGCTGACTTCTGAAACCACCCATTATCACCCTTTTTTCCAGTCCAAAGATGAACCAACCTCTCCCATCTTATGCAGTGATCCCGAGAGCCCTGATGTTTCCAATTTCAGCATGTCAGCCCATGATGCCGCTGGGAATGTTTAATCTGTTTACAGTCAGGCTTATCAGGCTAAAGAGACTAGAGCAAATCTCCTTTTTTGATCAGCTGATCAGGGTGTAAGTGGCATTACCTCTCATCACAATCCCAGCCTTATGTCTCCATTAGCACCATTAGCAAGAAGGCATTTTTGTGATTTTCACCCACGAACCTGCCTGTCTATTCACATCCATGTATAGGTGGCCATATCCACGCTCCATGGTTTGCCTGTTCTTGCTTTTCTACCATTTGTTAACCGTTTATCTTCTGGGTTTAGTGGATCTGGTTGCATAGTCAGCCCTGATGTTTGGAATCATTAAAGCTTGGGATTCCCACAAATCGTTGTCTGGCACGTTTTGCCTTGAGGTAAATGAAATGGCTTGTCTCCACCCCATTGATCAACACTGGAATTGAATCTCTGACATATTAAGAGAGGACTAATTAGGAGGGGCATACCTCATTAAGCCTCATTAAAATAAAGATCAGAAAGACACTCAGCACATTCCTGTGATCTAGAAGCTTTATCTGCACCATAATATGATAATAAATCTCCAGTCTACTTGATTTTGAGGTAGATGTCTCCATTTTGACTTAACTTTAACCTAAGGGGGGACTACCCACCCTCTGGTAATGACACAGAGGTGCCACAGGTTGTATTTACAGATGGATACATCAACAGGCCAGACCAAACTTTGGAACTCTGTTCAGCTGTGTTTATGCTTGATAAAGAATTTTACTGGAAAAAATAAAAATCTTGAATTAAAAAGACATTTTTTTTTAATTTTCTCAAAACCCCCTAATTGAAAAAAGGATACGTCCAGCATCTTTAAACTTGGGTCCAATTTTTGCACATTTAGGGTTTGAAATGACTCTTAGGTACGAAAGGTTTTGGCTTGTTTTTGCCACTGACAGGCTCAGATTTTATTCATAGTGTCTGACAACGTTAATGAAAGGATCCCTGCAGAGATAGACCTGTAAGATGCTTTGTGTTTAATGAGGAACAGCCTTTCGCAGTAGATGCTGGTGTAGTTGCTGTGACTCTGATGTCTCAACACATTTGCTTGGATCCAAACCAACTTTTTAAAACACCAAAGTCAGACAATAACACAAACAACCAAAGGAGGTAGTAGTAGAGCAGACTCCCATGTTCTGTTTGGTAAAATCACAGTTCAGTCAGTTTGATGGCTTTGAACTGAGCCATGTAACGACTGCTTCTGGTTAGACAAAAGGGGGTTTTCAGGTCTATCTCTGTAGATATCATTTTCCATAATGTTGTCAGACACTTGGAATATCAATCTGAGCCTGTCAGTGGCAAAAACAGGCGCTTTTAATGGAAGCACTATGGCAAGGTGATGGAGTGCTGCGCCAGATGACCTGGCCTCCACAGTCACCGGACCTGAACCCAGTCGAGATGGTTTGGGGTGAGCTGGACCGCAGAGTGAAGGCAAAAGGGCCAACAAGTGCTAAGCATCTCTGGGAACTCCTTCAAAACCATTGGAAAACCATTTCAGGTGACTACCTCTTGAAGCTCATCAAGAGAATGCCAAGAGTGTGCAAAGCAGTAGTCAGAGCAAAGGGTGGCTACTTTGAAGAAACTAGAATATAAGACATGTTTTCAGTTATTTCACACTTTTTTGTTAAGTACATAATTCCACATGTGTTCATTCATAGTTTTGATGCCTTCAGTGAGAATCTACAATGTAAATAGTCATGAAAATAAAGAAAACGCATTGAATGAGAAGGTGTGTCCAAACTTTTGGCCTGTACTGTATATATATATATATATATATATATATATATATATATATATGTATATATATACATATATATACTGGTGTGTGCCTGGGATCAGCTGATGGGCACATACATAAGATGTCATATATTATTATCAGTTCAGCTCATATGAAGTGAATCAGGGCTTGAGGCATGTAAGTGTGATTACCAGCTAGCGCTGTATAGAAAGACCTTGTTACTGTCATGTAAATGACGCCGAATATTACTCCTCTATATCTATACTAATAAGGAAGATTAGGGAAAAGAGAATAGGATATGCAGTGTCCAGTCCCCCACAGACTTGGATACTGATGTGATTCAAGTACTAACTCCATCAGAGTGGCCTGAGCTCCTACATCAGGTTATGTAATCATGTTGATTTTGACTTAAACTCTAGAAATGAGCTTTCTGCCTGCCTTGTCCAACCATTTCTAACTGCAGCTCAGCACATCTGCGATGCTCGCGCTGACAGAGCAAACGTGGATAATAACTGAGCCATTTGATAGATCCTGAGGGGTCTGAGAGTTTGTGTTGGTTTAACCTCTATCACCTGGAGACACATCAGTTCTCCATGAGATCTTGCTCAATTCATCCTCAACTCTTTTAGGATGGCACTACAGATTGGTATGTTTAGGGAAGGTTATTGTTTGTATTTTAAATAGGAAAATACTTTTTAGAGATGGTGCAAATGCAGCCTGTTGCACTGGTCATGTTTAGCAGAACAGCAACAGCATTAAAATCTCTGGGTTTTTTTTTCTCACTCTGCTCTTGTGCAGAATAGACTAATTAGATTCATGTTTTTTTCTTGTAAACACTTAATGACTCCATCCCCCACATTTGGAAGCATGCGATATACCGCCCAAATGGTCTGTAGTCTCCTACTGTGCCCAAAAAGGTCAATAGTAGGAGGTCATTGTTGGGCTTGACTCCATTCACGTGAGTTTGTATGTAATAAATATTACTTTGATTGGCTAATGCGTTTCTAATTGAATACAACCTCTGAATTTGTTCACAAGCTGTAGCTTTGTTAACATTGTAGATACCAGCAGGTTAAAACAATCCAGGAAAACATACTTCATAGTTTGTATACTGTCTAACTACTTCAAGTGACTTTGCATAAACAATAAAACTAATTAAAAACCCCTTCTGCACCATCAAGCTTTCAACTGGAAACACACCAAACCAACAGATTAAACTATAATATCTGCACTTGATTTGCACAGAGCATGTCTCATTTCCTTTAAAACAATAGATGTGAATTTATACAAGTCAGTGTAACACAAGATTCATTTTACTCTCTCAATATGAGGGAACCAAAAGTCTAAACTGGCTGTAAGAACATTTTACAGTACAGTCTGTTCTTTGGAAGGTTTTCTCTACCTGCTATAATTTAGATGACGAGGTCGTTGTTGTACAACTCAATCAGAACAACTTGAGCCATGATTTTGCCTCGATTAACACCATACATCATGTTATTTTTAGCAGCACACACAGTATAGTGCAGTTACCTCAGCAGGATTTATTATAATCAAATATCACTGTCACTGTAACTTTGGTTATAGATGCAGTGAGTGTGTATGACTTTCTTGGGTTTGACGATGTGTCTGCCTCTTTTGGATTACAGTACGTTCCTTTTGTTCCCTCTTAGTTTTTGCGTTTGAGGTGGAAATGGAAAACATTGGGGCAGGCAAAAAGATAAATGCACTTATGATTTATATGCTAGAAATTATTAAAATATATTGCAAATGCTCTGCTTTCAAATGTTTGATGAATACAAAAATGAGGGCAAGGGGAAAACTGCAGAACAATGAGGCAATGTTTTAATGCAAAACAGATAGTAGGTGTTTGAACGGGCACACCTGCTTCTTACCAGTTGACTGTGAGAGGTGTGACAAAGAAACTTGGAGTGATGAATGACCTTCCTCTGTGTGTGTGTGTGTGTGTGTGTGTGTGTGTGTGTGTTACAGAGGACTGCTGTTTAATTTATTTGAGGAAAAGAAGAGAGGGAAAGGTAGACACCCTGAGTGCACAGTAACATGTAGCCTTGTCACAAGGAACTTTTCTCTCTGATAAGCTTATTCTTATTCCCTGTCTTCTTTTGATGATTGCTTTATGCAAACAATGTTTCTTTTTCTTTACTGACAGACAAATGGATGTATTACTTAAAAAGCCACAAGCTGTGAGGAACTACTAGGGAAATTATCATATGGTGTTGAGGACAAGCTGGAGGAAATTAATTGATTTTGGGATAAAGGTGTTGGGGATTAAGGGTGAGAGGTGTTTCTGTCACTTAGCCTACCCATTTGATATAAAAGGGGTGGACAAATCATAGAAACACATGCCGGTATAACGCAGTACAACTCAACAGCACCTCAAACTATGTCCTTCAAAATGACCCAGTAATGACCCCAAATGAAATTATTATTATTATAACCTTCACGAAAGGTTCTGTTGTATTAGACTGCATTACTTTTTTGGCTTGGTGTACATATTAAACTCACAACTGAGGGTATATTTTTTAATATACTTTCACATTCACACTTTTGCCGTAGCTCATGGGGAAAACAAAGCTGTGAACAATGAGCTAATGAGCATTTGAATGATGCTAGAATGCTTCAGATACAGTAGATCTAAAACATAATGTCTAATGAGAGCTGCTCTGTAACTGGCTGTCATCCAACATCACCTTAGGGTTTATATAATATATATATATATATATTGTCAGGCTCTTGTCTGCTGCATCAGAGATGTACTCTGTCTGGTACAGTTTTATCATTTGCTTGTTGTGTTTATGCAGGCGGTGCAAAGTAAGGTTAATGTTAAGAAAACGGCATTTTTTTAAATTATCTGTCATATCTTTGCACTTTTTAGCCAAAGGACAAATTCACTAACAAAGACCACGCCAATAAAGTTGTCAACTTTGAAAGGTTTATTAAATGGTGTGGAAGTACGGCTGAGCTGGAGTAGGTAGGCTGGATGGATGGATGGATGGATGGATGGATGGATGGATGGATGGAGGGTTGAGGGATGAAGGTTGGATTGTTGAGGGATGAAGTGATGAAGAGGAAAGGGATGAAGGGATGAAAGGTCAGAGTGGATGGTGACCCCAAAGAATGGCTGCTATGGCGGCTGGGTACATTTCACAGATGGCAGAGGAGGGAGCGACAGCAGAGGACTCAGAGGGCCATTGGGCTGGGAACCACCTGCCACCCTAGTAGCCGCCGAAACCGATGGAAGGGGCAGCATCTGTGAACAGCTGGATGTCTTCTGGCTTAGTGATAAAGTCATCGTAAATGAAGGAGATGCCGTTCCTGGAGGAGAGGAACTGGTGCCATGGTTTAAGGTCCATCTTACATGGGTTATCTAGCGAAACGTGGTCATGGAGAGAAGGAAATGAGGCGGCTATGGAGAGGAGGTGTGACAAGAAGGAGCAACCTTGTGGGATGATGTGGATGGTGTAGTTGAGGTGGCCTAGCAGAGAGAAGCTGGCATTAGTGATGTCAGCTTTGGACAACCAGGCTCCTCTGCCTGCAAGACGGATGAGGGAGATGGCGTGATCAATGGTAGTATGCTGCATTGAGAAGTCAGGGCTGGGAATAAGGCTGTTGGTGCTTGGGATGGTGGAGCTATGGGGGGGAGGAAAGGTCTATAATGAGTATCTTCTTCCTGATTTTATAGTTGCTATGCCAATTGGACTGACTCTGAATTTGGGGAAGGGGGAACTGGAAAAAAGGACAGATCATGAAGCCTTCTTTAACTTCTTTGGCCAAGAGTTGGTCAACGATGTCGGGCTCCAAGGTAGCTGAATGCAAATTGTGGCAAATGTAGGAGGAATTGGGCATAACCTGCAAGCATAAGCCTTGCTTAGTTGGATTATGAGGTCAAGTATGTCTGGTGTGGGCTCCGCCGCAGAAGGAACAGGTGTGGAGAAACCGACAGCTTGAAGAGTTGCATCCTAGGTTGTTGAAGTTATTGCAAACCATCCTCCCGCCCAGGTAGAGGACTGACCTTCCTCTCTTATCCACACCTATGGGGAGAGGACTGAGGGCAACTGGCTGGGTGCGGACTGGTTCAGGGAATTGGGGAGGAGCACCACATAGACTGCAGTTCAGAGAAGCTCTAACAGAAACAGGAGGAGAAAAAAAAAGGGTTTTGGATGTTGGCTCTGCTGTAGGCTGCTGTAGTGGGTGCAGTTGGAGCTGCTGAGAAGGCTGGTGTGTTGGTGGCAGCCACAGGTGAAGTGGCGACGGAAGAAGGGATGGGAAGGGCAAAAGAAAGGGAAGAGGAAGGATGCTGGGACGGAGGGATGCATGTGTTCGGGCTGTGAGTGAAGGTTGGAGGGAAACAGAGGGATGAGGAGGCTTGGAACAGGGAGAACTTGTGGAGGGCGTGGCTTCTTCGGCCCGGGTGGGATGCGGCATGACGTCACCGGCGTTGCCGCGGACACGACGCTGGGAACCCGGAAGTGCTCGAGATGTTTGTGGAGGCGGAGTTTTGTTTTGTTGGGAGTCAGCTGGGAAACGTTTATAGGTGAGTGACGGTCGGAATAGCGGACAGGTGTGCTTCGCCTATCGGTGCCCGGATGTTGAGCGGGTCTGAGAGAGAGAGAGAGAGAGAGAGAGGCGTCTGGAGGGAGCGACATCTCTTGGACGCTGAAGCCGGGATCGTCCTCTGGTGTTGGTGGGTGAAGGTCCGACAACGTTGGAGTCGCCGTCGGAGGATGGAGGAGACTCTGAAACTTCAGGAGGTGGCTGAACTGTCTGAACGGTTGAGGGAGAGCTCCTGATCCATGGTGGTGGTGGTGGTGAGTGATGGCGATGCGAGTTCGTAGCTGATCATGTGATTACAGATTAATATGTGGTAGGGGTGGGCGATACTGGGAATTTTGGTATCGATCCGATCCCAAGTATATACAGGGCTAGTATCACCGATACCGATACTTTTTACTTGAAACGTCATGATCATTGAATAATTTTGTGATTTTGCCTTGAGTTAGTTGATTATGATTATGATTATGGTAAAACACAGCACAAAGATTTTAGGCAATGCAAATGTTTTTTTAATTAACTAACTACAACAATAGAAAAAAAATGTAACAGTATAAAAATAATAAAATAATTCTTCATGATTAAGTCTATAACTGTAATCCGCATATAGCCTAAATAGGAATACTATTTTTCCTTCAACAGTTAACACAAAAGGGTTATTACATTCAGCCATATTCAGATTTCAGGTTTGAGGTATAGAGCCTATCTTTATATGGGCAGCTATATTTTTGGGTTCCAGTAAAACAATTAAGATTTTTTTCAACTGGCTGAATATATGATAACAATTTAACCAGTCTGCTAAAACTGATCACCAATTACACTGTGAAAAACAGATTACCTGGATATTCTTGATTTGTTTGGCTGAAAAGCCTCGGCCAGGGAGCTCTGTCTCTGTGCTGGGGGTCTGGCTTGGGGTGAGGGTGAGCTGCTTTTATGTGTTTATGTCAGTTTCTTGTGTTTCCACAGTGGCGGATCACTTTATTGCACACATTACATTTGGCAGTGTCCTTTTCCGCTGTAGTAAAAAAAGTCCACACCGCGCTGTTTGCACAGAGAAGCGGCGCTCTGAGGAAGTTCGAGTAAATTGCTGCACGACAGAAGAGAAACTGCAGTATCGATCTCATCACGCTAGTATCGACCCGATACCAATACTCACCTTGGCATCGATACTATCGATATTTAGATCGATACGCCCACCCCTAATATGTGGAGCTTAAATACTTTGGTACAGAAATGAGGCGGGATTGAGGCGTGGTCGCTGTTCCTGAACCTAGTTATAAAACTTCATTAAGTGTATTGTAGACAGCGAAATATGACTTTAGATAACTAATTAAAGAGCACTAGTCTACCTGCAAGGGAAATGTTCTTATCATCCAACTGTTTCACATCCAGTTTGAAGACACATTTACATGCAGACAGTTTCTGTCAGTTACGTGTAACATGTTTCCTTCAAGGAGAAGCCACGTGGTAAAAGTCAAAATAAAGTAAAAAAGATTTAATGATTGATTTCATTGAATCACTAACTATATATTTTTAGTTCATGTAACCATATATGAGCAGTACTGATGCTGCAGTTACAAACAGGAACTACTGAGCAGATCCATTGTTCTGTATCTCTGTCTGGGAATACGTGATGCTCAATGTTATCTCACTGCTATATAGTCTAATTGCTTCCTCCGTTCTTCCAAATAAGCATGCCACCTAATGCAGCTTTGTAACACAACAGTGGCTGCCATGAATAACAATAACACTCACAAGAACAGCGAGTTATTTTTATGAAGCTGTCACCATACAGCACCATGTACGTGATGTGTGTTTCTGTAATTAATTAAATTAGCGTTCCAGCGCTGCAGAACAACTGTTACAGGGACATCGGTCATTCTGACGCACCACTGCTACGATGCATTCAGAGCCTTTAGCAACCAGTTACACTATGCACTGAATATTCAAAGAGTGTAGTATTTAAAAGTCATCCTGCTCGTATCGCCTTGGCCCTCAGTCAACATGACCCCGTTGTGACCTCAGCATTAACCACCTGGCACCGGCTGGATTCCACCCAACTCCCTGACTTACTGTATAATAATCTATAATTATCTCTCAAACCTTGAAAGAGGTTGTCCTGCTCTCTTGTGTATGGGATTCTGCCTGAAGTGCTGCGTTAGGCTGTCAACAATTGCTGAATAAGTACATGCTGAAGCTCTGGGTGCTTTGATGTCTGAAGTATGTTTCTTTAATCAAGACTTATCCAAAGAGATAATGGCTTCATAGATAATAAAACGAATATAATGTGGTGGTCATTAAGGATTAAACATTTAAAATTACAAGCGAATGGACAAGTAAGCCCTGAAGACTGTCCTGTCCTTCACAACTCCCTGCTGTCTGCTCACAGGCACACATTAATACTGCAATAATCCTCTTTGACTTTTTGCCATTTAATACACACAGTGTATTAGGAGTATGCTTAAATTCATCTCAAAATTGTGATAGCAAAGTCCCTTTATAGGCTGAATGAAGACTCCTACCCACTTTAGCAATTGCATGACTCAGTGGTAATGCAGAACACTTGTAGGAAATTGATACTGAGAGGAATTGTTGTGCTTATAATCCATCACTCACCTAACAAGATACCGTGTTGCGTTAATATGGGAACAGTTAAGTGACGTTGGTTGTTTGCAGTGAATATCAGCAGCCGTTGTTTTGTGAGTTCAGATTTGACCTCTCAAGTAGGAACTCAAGCTAATGTGGCTGGTTTTCCTGATTGGATGTGGGAAATGCAGAGGTCAAAGTTATAATTGAATGCAGGGTTAATTAATTTTTAATTGTTCCCCAAAGATACAGAAGTCTTACTCAGCTAAAACTGTGAGGACTCATGATAATGACCACATTTTCCCTAAATAAGTCTCAGACATACTGTATAAGCAAAATCAGTCTTGACTGTCCTTGCCCCATGGAATCAGAAATTCCGATTAGCAAATTCTTCTACTCAGACATACTTATGCAGCTTTGCTTGCAGCAAACAACCCATTGTGCTGCCCAGGATATTTAATGTATTTATTCTCAGTGTATTGTTTATGTTTCTCTTCAACATATCAGCTAAAGTTATCAAAATGTACGTTTCAAATGGACATTTTTCAAGTATCCATGTGTAGAAATGATTCCAAAACGGTTAAGGATGGGCAGAGCGGGGAAGTGTGACATGTGCAATTAGAATTTGTTTTCATAATTATGGCTACTTGGATTATGTTCACAGACAATGTGGTGGGTAGACAACCTGCAGGACCGTCACACCAGAGTCCAGAGTCTGCGTCCGCACTCTGGTCTGTGCTCACGATTCGGGAAACGTCGTGATTTTGGTTATTTCGGCACTCGGTATCAACATTTTCCCGTCCTGCCAGGTATGTTAATTAACAACATTTCCTCATTATGTTCATAGAAAACATAATCCAGTTGGCATTACATTTCTCTGAAAACATATTTACTTTTAATTCCTAGATGGCAGGGTTGGCACGTGAAGAACCTTGAGCCTTGAAACTTGAAAGAATGTGAGACAAGATGCAAAGTGTTGAAAACAAATTTCTCATAAAAGCCATTCACTGACCTGACCTTACTCTAACTTTTCACTGCACTGTGTGAAAGACACACTTCTTACTACACTGACACTAAGCACTGCCACAGAACATAATAGGGCTGAATATCTGTCTATAAATGTAATTCTTGGAACAGTCTCCGTAAAGCGTGACTAATAATTGTAAGTGAGAACAAGGTCATTTCGACATCAATACGTCTGCACTCGTCCTGCCAGTATGTGGCACTAGTTTGACGAGTGTACACTATCTGTAAGTGTACAAGCAAAGCAGATTAAATCTATACTAACTGGCTGCAAGGACAATACACTAAAGATACATATATATCTTTTATGATGTAGAATTTATTACACAGGTGCTTTATGGTGAGCCTTCCCTAGAATCAAATGGAGATAAGGTATATTTTAATAAGACATTGGAGGAGCCAAACAGGAAAAGTTTAATGGTGAGAGGAAGAACAAAGACTCCCTTTCCGTCATAAATGTAGATTTGATTTATGGAAAAATAAAAACATCACACAGACCTCATTATTTGCCAAAAACAAAAGTAAAAAGTGCCTATTCATTTGCATTTTGTAATGAGCTTGCAACCAGTGAGGAAAATATTACAATAGAATTACCATTTTCATGTGGTTTTGTGAAGTGTGAAGTGATCTGAATCTAATACAGCCTGTAATAAGAGTCGTGTGTGGCAGTTTCTGAGTTTTCAATATGCCCTGTTATCATGTTGTCCATTTTGATTCATTCATACTGCTTACTTGACTCCATCTGATGTGTATTATATTGTTATCTCACCCTGTTCAGTACCATCTCTGTGGTGCTACATACTGTTGTGGATCAGACTGTACCGGTTGCTAAGGGCTCTTAACAGTCCTCCGCTTGATCTACTCTCTTCCTTTTTCCTTTAATTGAAATGATTTAGCACTGTCACTCAGCAACCATCATGTGAGTTTTTATGGCTAGTGTTCCAACGTTTAATACCGGCTCAGCGGCTGCATCATAAATCAAGGAGGTAGAGAACTGGTAATGGCAAAGCACCTAACAACTAATGTATTTAGATTAGATCTCTTCAAGAAATTAAGACAGGAAATTGTCTTGTTTGTAAAACTCCCTCCACTCCCCCTCTGGAAATGCTTCTTGAGAAGCCCAAGTTTCCGGTATATTTTCACCGACAGTGCTCTCCTCTCTTTGCTGCAGCTGTAACAAGATATCCATATTAATTATGCTGGTGAACTTAGTGTGTGTTTAGTAGAGACACAAACCTCAGTTTCTTCGGAAACAGGAGTGTTTGGATCATGATATACTTTATTTTTCCTTTGGCATTTCCTTTTCCTTTTAATCCAAACAGGCTTTTTTTTCTTCAATGTTAAAACGTGAGGCTCATTTGCGCTTTCTCCCCATTTTTCTCTGCAAGAGGACCCAGTTTGCTACAAACTGTGGTGATCAGCATCTTTTAGCAGCAGGAAAACATAAAAGTTTTGAGCTGAAATTCCATTGTGTTTTGTTTCGGAAATCTGTGAAAACTTTTTTGATGCTGGCGAGCACTTAAGAATTTGTTATTGTCGCACACTGACATTTTTATTAAAGCTTTTCTCTGTGTTTATCATGAGGTTGTTATGAGCTTATCATAATGTGTTATTGTGCTCTGCGCCAGTCTTCATCTGAAAACTCAGTAGACACGTTGTTATCTAAGTTAGCAGTGCTCTCTGTGTAACTGTCCTTGAGATAAAATTGTACTGCTCTGCAGAGTTCAGTTAGTTTTAATGGAGACCCTGGGAAAAAACTAGGACCTGAGGAAGATTAGAGTGCAACGACACAACTGATGTTTATCAGTGAAAATGTATTAATGAAATGTAAACTGAAAAAATTAAAATTCTATTTTTTTTTAAAGACAAATGCAGAAGGTGTGACTTTATCTTTTAGACAGAAAAATAAAGGTTTACATCATGAAAAGCACTTTTCTTTTCGTGCAGTCTGCCCTTGCTTGTGACGCACAGCCGAGATAGAAGACAATCCGACGTAAAATCAGTTATGTACATGAAGCTTTCACAGGAGCTCAGTTCCCCCGCAGTGATGGAGAGATGTCCAGCGGTTTTATAAATGCCACCAGTTCATCAAGGAGAGAAAGGAGAGCGTCTGTTTTCTTGGAGAGCTCACCCCCCTCTGCTTACCTGATTCTTTCACTTGTTGCTGTAGCTGACATGGATATTAATCATCAGGTCATCTGGATGAAATCAGCAACTTCTGCTGGAACAACAGCAGTAATCCAGAGCGTCTACTGAAACAGGCGTGCATCGGTAGAACGCTGCGAGCAGAAGCGTTACGTAGCGTACCTGAGAGTTGCTGTGGATTAATTGTCAGTGCTTATTTAAATTTAAATTTGCACGAGATCACTGAATAATCAAAGTGGCACTAATGCAAAATTACCCTTTGTGATGGAGAGATCCATAGGGGGCTTGGTATAAAAGGAAAAGAATATTCAATCACGCAAGCTCACAAGATGTATGGTTAACCCTAACTTTTAAAAATTAATGTGCTCACGATCCACATCTTTGGCAGGAACTATATTGTGTAATCTGTGAAAATGGTTTCTGTATGTTAGCCACTGGTATTTGGCAGAATTAAAAGAAAAGCGCATACAGTAAGAACCCACTCTCCCAGTCACACTTTCATACTAGTTACACTACAAAATACAGACTTTAATTTTCACCATTTTTACTTTTGTATTTGAATAGTAAGAAGTATGTATGTATGCCTGGAAAAAGTGGTAGAATATTACAGCGGCGCACTAAGATGCTGTGTGCATTACAGAGTGTAATCAGAATTGGAGGCACGACAGCAGGAATATGCTGTGTGATATTTAAAGTGTGCAGAGACAGGTCAACATGTTACCTTGCAGCACAGAACACACATATAGAACAGAAACAGCAGAGCCGCACATCGTATGCAGAACAGGGTGTCGGAGCAGGATACGTAGTACTGTCGACAGTGCATATAAATGAAGCGTCTGGAACTGTGGGCATTCAGGTAGCATGGAATATAAAATGAGTGCATGTGTATACAAGGGTTAGCGTGTCTCAAGCAGGGCGCTTAAGTAATGTGCCATCAGGTAGGTTGCTGTGTGGGATGAAATGCCTGAAATAAGTTATGACCACAATTATGGAAGCTTAAGTGGTGCGGTGCACAAAGGTCCCTCTGTTGCCCGTTTCTTTTATTTTGTCTGAGCAGCTAAATGAATGAGCAAGCCATCTTGCTATTGGTGTTCATGCCTTTGATTGCACAAAGAGGAGCAAGTGATGCCATAAAGTGTTGTCTGCTAAACAAGTGAATAATGAAGATTTAGATCACCTATTAGAGCCTCAAACATTAACTGCTCTCCTCACGCCACTTGAACCGATAGATCAAGGTTTTCATGCAGGTTCAGCACAGCGCCACGGGATGATCAATTGCTGTGCACAAATTCCCAGCTATCATTGAGGCTCATTTGTCAAAGTGAGCTTACACAATGAAAAATTACATCTGTGTGGCAATATATCTGCAGATCTGAAGCGGTGTGTTCTGTCGTTACCTCGGTTTGGTTCGGTAGCCGACGGGAACGTACATACGGGCCAAAATATGGTGGGGTTCTTTATGTTGCTTTATTTCCCACATGCGTACTCGTTTCCAATGCTTTCTCATCACCAGTGGCACTCAGGACAGCCTACAGGAGATGCCTGCCGTTATTTATTATAGCTTAATAACTGCACGCCTGCCAAGTCGGAAAGCGTTCAATAAGAAAAAGTGGCTGTGAAAGGGCCTCATATTAAATGTGTCAGTGTTTGTGGAATACAGAGTGTGCCTCACCACTTGGTGAAGTGAAGAAAAATTGCATTTGAATCAGGCTCACCTTCAGCCCTTATTTGATCAGTATTAGTGCCGGGGTGTAGTGATTAGTCGGACTGCTTTTGTTTGGATCAGAGATGACATACAGTAGCAAGAGTGAAGACCTGCAAGGCTGATAGGAGTTCAGTCAACACAAGTTCAGTCTTGACTCTGGAGAGATAAACATAAAAGCTGAATTATAATTATAAGAAGTACAGCATGCAAGTTCTACTCTGCTCTCATTTTTAATAGCTGAAGATTTTTTCTGAAGCGCTAGAAAAACATATTCGGTCCCCTCACACTCGGCACTCACGAGCTGCTCTGGGAGAGATGCTGTTTAACATGGAAGGGAAGAAATCATTTTTTTTAATCAGATTACTGGATTAAACAAAGTTCACATGCCTTTATCCAACCTGTGGGGATGAATGAGGGGTTGTGGCATCTAGAATAAGAATAGAGCATATTGGTCAAGTCCTGCACAAGGACTTGGACTCTCTCTGTCCTACAAACAGGCCAAAACAACAGAGAGACAAACAAACAGAATTTTGTATACAGACTGTTGTCATATACGATCAGAGCTTCTCTTTTTCCGGAGCTCTGAGTGCTTCCTACAGTCAGTGAATGAAACAGGCTCAGGTGTCATTACACGAGTGTGAAACTTCGGTATGAAACCAGGTAACAGGTGGGAGAGATCATAACCCCCATCTAGGTTCAAAGATAAATATGGCTTCCCTCCTGTTTCACTCTCTTTCCTCCTACTGTTCTCTCTTTTCACATACACCTAAATCTATATTTAAAAAGGATTTTTAAACACATTGACATCTACAAAATAGGGAAATAAAAAGAAAAGAGAACTGAAAAAAACCCAGATCCTTTTTACCCCTTAAGTTTTACCTTATAGCGTATACCACTACTATTACCATCAAATGTAACCAAACACTTAATTCATGAGGAGATTCCCAGCATCACTGTATCTTCGATAAAGACTAGTTTCCAGATTTCTTCATATTGTTGTTTACCTCTCAAAGTAGGATGGTTTTTTTTACACGTTATATTTTTTACCCCGACATCAAGATTTGGTGTATTGCTCTAAATTCGGGGCTGAGAAATGAGCAGTCTTGATTGTACATACCTATAAATATAGCCTATTCTCCGTTGCTGTCAAAATAAGATGCTGTTGGAATAAGTGAAGTAAAAAATAAAATATCCCTCTAAAGGAAAATTGACGAATAAGAATTTTGAGATCATATTAAGAAGCTCCTTCCACCCCGCCTGTATTTTAGGACACCCCCGTAAACAATGAATAAGACTACTGTGGAAGCCATAATGTGTACATCAGGCCTTACTTGCTTAATTAGCACTAGTTTCTTTAAATAGGAACCAATCTCTGCCTGGTCGGGTGTTTCTGCATGAAAAGGTAAACAGTTTTTAAAGTGCTGAGGCAGCTTGTAGCTGCGGCGGTTACTTGTGGTTCTGGATGTTACTCTTTGTTTGTGTGTTAGTGGAAACTAGTTTGAGTTTAATGAACACCAAGAAGTTTAAAAAGTTTTGTCTCAGACTTTCATCAGACAGCTTCAAGTACCTGGAGACTCTTAAAAGCGAACAGGAGTTACATACAGTAGGTTTGCATCATCCTGTGAGGCTGAAGCAGCTGTAACTTCATCATAATTGTTTGCAATCTTAAGTGGAAGTATCCTCCGTCAGATCAAACTTCCAGAACTTCAGACTCTGAGATTTCGATAGAAAAACCAGACTAAAGCCAGTTGTGGATTAATGATGTTAAACCTCTATCACTGCAGTTTTTTATGATATTTTTTTTTTCCAAAGATGAAAGTGTGGGCTCTCCAATGATTTATTTCATGCAGAATAAATACAGCTCCATATGTGCAAATATTTAAAGAAGTGTGTCCTTGAAAATTTATACTTTGCTGTCTCCTAGAAAGCTCATAAATGTGTTGTAACTTTCAACCACAGTTGAAAGCCTCCATCAGATGTGGCCAGTTTGAGGGAAATAATATCCCAAACTTGACTAAAACAAGATAATGTGCGACCTATATTCATATATTTCAGAGTCACTCTCATCTTTTTGTCACACGAAGACACCCGGCTCTTTTGCTGAAGAAAACTGTGAGATGAAGAATGAAACGTGATGAATAGATCTTTGAGTTAAGATTATTGTGCTGCACTATGCACTTAATCTTGCATTACCAGCTTTCCTGGCCACTGGGGGACCACACTGACGCGCACCACCTGACCGATAAACACCTCATGAAGTTTATGTGGCGACTGTGTTAGGAAACAATATTATTTACGCAGTCAGCAGGCACGGAGCAGCATTAGTCACCTGGCCAATGTAAATCACATTCCCAGGGTTCTGTTATCTTTGTTTTGGTCTTCACCACCTCCTGAGTGTAATACTTCATCTGGCTCTAAAGCTGCTCAGCTCCACTATGTTTTTTTGGGTGTCATTTGGTGCTGGGAAGGTAATGTACACTTGGTATGTAAGGATTGCTGCAAACGATGCTAAATTAAGCAGTAAGAGTGAACCCAAACTGTCCAGGTGAATGTTAAAACCATATCAATGAGCTGACAGACATTTCTGTGGGGAACTACTCATTTTCCTTTCACACACATCACAGTTATGTGATTCATTGTTTATATAAAATATTAATTTGAGCAGCCTTTTGATTATACAGTACAGTTTGTTAAATGGTTGACTACTTACTTTAATCCCGTGAAGTTCAATCCAGACTTTCACTTTCATTTTAAAGGATTAAAAATCTGTATTTCTCTGCATCCTCAAAGATGGAATGAACAGTCATTACTGTTCATTGCAGCGACTCAGATTCATTTAACTTCATCACAGGATCATCATCAATTAAAAAACACATTTGAAACTGGGCTGGCAGAAACCCAAAAGATGTAAATTGTGGGAAACAAAAATCAGCAGGAAGTGCCTACATGCATTCCTGTTCCTGCTGTTTTCCTGCACTATGAAGAAGCATTTTAATTGGCTTACGTGTAGGTAGTGGATGTTGCACTCCCCTAAGGCTAAAGTGGGTGGATTAATTACTGAATTTACCGCTATTGGTGCTATACTGAGTTTGTATAATTTCAAATACCAAGGGGATATTTTTGTTTAAAAAAAAAAAAACCCACCTTGACCCCTTTGAGGATACGTTGTAAAGGGTCAAATCAGTGTTTCACGCTATAGAACT
The DNA here is from genome assembly GCF_042242105.1 of Pempheris klunzingeri. Classification (NCBI taxonomy): domain Eukaryota; kingdom Metazoa; phylum Chordata; class Actinopteri; order Acropomatiformes; family Pempheridae; genus Pempheris; species Pempheris klunzingeri. Next base: position 23,948,728 of record NC_092020.1, on the reverse strand, counting down.
CCACCTATGATCATGAATTTGGAGGTGAACGTCACAGTCATGATTCATGTCTTTCCTTAAAGCTAAACCCTCCCAATCCGTGTCTGACAGGACATGGCTAGTAAGACCATATAGCAAAGTGTCTCGTTCTCCTTGAATATATGATAAATTTAACCTGACGGAGCTCAAAGAATTTGATGAGCAAGCCCTCCACTTTGTGCTCAGGGATGAGCACCGTGGCTCCTTTGCTGAAACGCAGACTGTGGTCTTTAGAAAACACCCATTTGCATTTCTACAACCATTTGGCATGCTTCAGTGGTACATGTACAATAGATAATCTGCTTCAAATACGGGAATTCCAAATCACACTTATAAGCATGTGCGCCTCACGTAAGTGGTGGAGATAGATAATGAAATACACTGAATGTTAAAATTTATTTTCTAAGATCCTCCAAAAGGCAAAAGGCAAGCTGATGTGGGTTTTGAATAAATATTGGTTTAAAGCCAACATTAGAAAGCTGCAGCCTCTGATTTTATTATTATTACGCCTCTGGCTATTTCTGCTCCCATACTATGTCCATAATCTTCTAATCAACCAATTTACTGAGTGATTTTTATTACACAGCACTACAGCAATGTACATTTCCTTGTACCCGCATTTCAAGATCCGGAGGCTCAAAGGTACTTCAAACAGTGGCTGGATACACCCTCGTAGTTATCACATTTTCTATTTCTATGCACTTCATGGTCTGTTTGATGTTATTCATGAGCTGTAACTGAAAGTAATACAACTGCATGGGGCCAGAAAACGCTTTTGAATACAAAGTGTGGGTTGCTGTGCTGCAGGATCATATACATACCTGCTCTTAATAATGGATTTGAATTAAATGCTGCCTATCAGACATTACTGCGTCCCTCTGTTTGTGCCTCATGAAGAGGGGAGTAGAGGTGGGGTTCTCAGCTATCTGTGGAAATGTTATTAAGAGTTTGTTTTAAATTATGGATTTCATAATAGGGTTGCTCTCATTATTATGTAAAGAGACTTATGATAGATTTAAAATGATGCCCAGGTTTTGCCGACATTGAATGCTAAGACTCTCCAGTGTCACAGCAGTCTGCCTACCCTTCAGCCTATAAAGAAACTGAATACATCCTGAAGCACATAGGAGTGACTATATGAACACTTATCAGCAGTGCTTTAACAAACTGCCCCACATTTCATCCCAGGAGGGAAGAAAAATGCAGGTATGATACAAAAAAAAAGATGATAAACTTCTTTTATAAGTGTGCTTGCAGGAAATCTCACTCCGTTCACAGATATTAGAAACATAATTATCCATTGTCCTGTTCAGAAATCTGCTCATATAACAGTCCTGATTACTGATTTTTACTCCCCACTTCATATTTCTGCTACCCCATCGCCTCATTTATCAAATGACAGCTGAGAAACTGGGTCTTGATATTGATTTCTGCAGCTGAGTTTGAGGGTTTATGTGTGAGTCAGTGCAGCTATATACGTATGTGCACATACAATATTAATATGTGTTGTCTTGGTTTCTCTAACAGTCCTGGAATATAAAATGCTGTCAAGGGTAGTTCAGGCAATTTTTGAAACACTGCTTTGAACCGAGAGCTTCAACTACAGGTTGTATAATACATTCCTCACCAGTCTGTGGGTGGAATAGATTAACCACTACAGCTATGTGAGGTGGCTTTGTCATTTTTCTTAAAAAAACTACTGAAGATGTTAAGGTTTCTGTCTCATTATCATTGCTTCCAAAACAATTCTCCAACCCTGCTGGGGTTCCTGTTTCTCAGCATGCTAGAGTGCGTACTACATTACGTGCTCATGAAAAGCTGGATAGGAATCAGACTCGAAACCTTTTGCTGCATGTGATTTTCTCCTTTTGTTCTGCCATCGTCTGTATCTTTCCACTCTGTACTTGCTCCTCATAAAGCAGGAATGCCCTTTATGCTGCCTATTAAACATTGCTTATGTTGAGAACAACCGGTGCCTGGGCACTCAAATTGGCTGCTGTTCATTTAGTGACTGTTGCGGAGGAGTGCATCAGTGCTTCTCATGTCTTGGTAACCATGCCAGCCGTTTGTCTACCTTTTCAGAGGGATGACCCAGAAGGCAGAACTCATTGAAAGGATCCAGTATCAGAGCCTGGAACTTTGCAGGATGGACGTTAAGTGCCCTCACTCACTGAAGTCCTAATGCATCAAGCCACTACTAACCAGCTTATGCTCCCTGATTGTTGTTTCATGCAGATGCCAGTTAGGCACTGTGGGAATGTTTCCCTTTGTATTGTCCTTTTGCATTTTTCAAAATCAGCTTTGTGCCAGCGTAGCCAGCATCAAAGTGCAATATGCCTTAACACTCTCTTCATGTCAACATGACATACAAAGCTGATTATCTCTGGCTTGAGAGTCATTTGCTCTTGTCACTGTGGACCTTACAGCAGCCATATTGTACTTTATGACATTGTTGGCCGTGCATGTACCAGACTTGGGGGCTTTATGCTGGCTTGTGCTATAATGAAAGTTGAATCCCCACTACAAATGTCCTTAATTATGATTTTGTTTCCTACTGTTTGATAGGATGAGCCTCCAATAACACTGAAGAAGGGATAAGTCAGCTGGGACATTCATCAGTGCCTATGCTCCCATTTCAAATCACAGACAGTCCTCACATCAAAGGTACTCAAAGACTGTCTCTCTGGTCAAAGCAAACAACAAACAAACATATGACGAAGCCAATCACTGGTGTTTATGCTCCAATGAGAGGAGCTTATTTCTAAAGTTAGGGAAATGGACTGGAACAGACTTGCAGAGTGGGACATGAAAGCAGGGATTACTCCTCACACCTTTGATACTGCAAAGGTTTGATACTGGTACCAAGGTTTTCGTTTGTTTGTTTTTGACATATATAGATTTTAGACACATCTCTCTGTTCACAACAATACCTTAAGGACATTCAGATCGAGCTGTCCCCACAGTGTCTGCAGAAGTGATCACAGGACATTATTTAATGCACGTCTAAAGATGAGCCCTTGGAAAGACAAAAGGCTCATAAACCGGCAGAGTTAGACGGGTACAGATATTTCAACAATTTGATCAAATCCCTGCCGATAAAACATAAAATGTTTTATGTCATTTGAGATCCGTTAAAGTTGCACTTACACCTTTAATACTGGTCAGGGACATCTTGTAGGCTAAGTAGGATCATCACACAGACAGATCAGTTCATTTCTTTCTGTCGTAAGTCCTCTGCTTTGGTTTCTCTTTCTGTATTGCATCATTTTGTTTTGTGACTGCTGATCATTTGCCGACAGAGTCCTTTGAGGAAGGCTTTGTGATCTAGAGCTACACTTAAAAATAACTTTATGAGAGTGGGGAGTTCAAATTACATATCATACTTTACTTACTATATTATTAGACTCACATTAACATTAATGTATACTATGAACGTACGTAATTTAGGTTGCATAGAAATTATATTTATATTGGTACTTGATTGTTTTCCCAATTGCATTGTGACGTGCAATCCTGAGTCTAGATCTATCTATCTGTCTATCTATCTATCTATATGTTGGACAGGATCTTCTCAAAGCAGTCCTTCTCACTTTTGTTTGAAACTAGGTCTTTATATCAAGGAGCTTTAATTCCAAAGGTACTAGCAGACTAATTGAGTCATGGCTTTATAAGTTATGGTAGTTCTGTGTCGATAAATCAGTACTGCATGGTTCAAAAATCGATGCGGTTCCACTATATTAGATCTTCTGATTGCTGTAGGCTTTCATCCAAACTGTTATATACTAAAATGCCTTTATGAAAGTGTATAGGTTGCTCTGCTTATTGTGCATCTCTTGAGATTTCATGTATCTATAGAACATCTTGAATCAAAGCACAAACATTTCATTGATTCACGAGCTGCCTTGATATGATGTTAAAGTATACAGTCTATATGTAACGACATGTTTTGATGTTCTGAAGGAGAGGTAGCGGCTTTGCATCCAACCTGTCCACACAGCCCATTTTAATGAGGCCTCATTGGACTGACAGTCTGAAAGAGGTCAGTCTGATGTTGTGTGAGGTGCAAGGAGAGATCACAGATTTCATGCAAAACTAGGCCAAGGTCAGCAGAGAACCTCAGCACTGCAGATGCTGAGCACCACACTTAAAAATCTTTTTAAAGGCAGACGTGGACAGGATGATCTTGGCAGGAATTCATAATGCAATTGAGTATTATCTCAGTCAAAATGGAGTCAGAATGGAAGCTTGCTTTCTTGAAATGTTTTTCAGCATTTGTGGGTAATGTTTTCCCCAGTATTTCCCTTTAGTAATTACCCATGTAAGTATCAAAATAAAGCTTAAATTAACTAACTCATTCTGAATATCTATTCAAGCAGCGTAGATGTTGTTTCGTAGTACACCCACATAGAGAAAAAACTTGAAATATACAGTATACACACCAAATAAACTCCGGTGGGTGACAGCATAGCATTTTGTTCAACATTTTCAAATATCATTTGCATAATAACTTTCCAGCTTATAGTACATTTGAATTGGCAAAACTCCCAAACTTGATGATTATGTTGGACATAGCAGCTTTTCTTTATGGTGCATTGTTGACAATGGTTTTCAATCTCTGTGTATGTAAATCACCACTAATAATAGAACAGATTCATAGAGTTTTTATAGTGATTATGAGTTGAATTTCCCTGTGTCCTTTTGTTCTTACAAGTACAGCAATTAGCTCAGCATACTCTCCCTCGGCACTTGCATTATGTGCCCTCTCTTGTTAATAATAAGCTTCATACATTTGTCTGAACTCACTATATGTTGGCACAGAGGGATAGACGACGTCCCTACGGGTGAGGACTTTCTATATAAGCAGTATGTCAAAAACAAACACTACCTGGGTTGAGCACATCTAAATCAACCATGACAGTCCCTGCTCTCTGTGGCCCCCTCGGTCGAAAGCTAAGTTTGGTGTGAAGACCTTCGCTTTTTGTCTATGCTAAGAAGATACATCCTTGTCACTCACAGTCTCTCCAATTCAGCAGATCAACATGATGGCTCCTCATGAGAGCCCTCCGGCCCCCCTCCAGGCTGGATGCACTCTCATCACTTTAGAAAACAGTAACTTTTTTTACTAAAAGACAGTAGGATGCCTCCCAAGCCACATACCCATTTAAGTCATTTCAAGAGCCAGATGACAGGATCACATGGTCGGGAGACTAGTGCTAAAGATGTTAGTCTTCCTGAAATTCCCATACATCCCTTTCAAAATGTATTATTGAAGCACTGTTGTGGGTTCTTGGAGTAGTAAAGCATCACTGTCACTTGTCAGAGGAAATTACATCAAGATTGCACATCTACACACACGCAGACACAGTCACACGGTCCCTTCTTGCAAAAGAAAAAAAGGTTCACACACAATTTTCTCACTCAGGATCTGTCTGGCATTCAGCCCTAAACAATACTTATCATGCGTGTGCAACCAGTTTGGCAAGAAAAACAGTTTTTTACTCAGTCCCCAACCACTTTCTTCACGACTGCAGTCAGATGTTTTTCTCTGATGTCCTTTTTAAAGAAGCACATGACCTTTGTGTGGGGCATCTTCATTTGTTGGCTGTCTTTCAGCATGTGCCTGTTGAAAGGTCACCTTCTCTTTGACAGAAAAGAAAAAGGCATCACACGCAGTTGACTAATGGTGAGTTAACTGTTAACTGTGGAGGATTCTCAAACTTCTATGGATGTTCATTATTTACTCAATCACAAACCCGATATTTGACATTTTGTTTTTTCATATTCCCAATGCTATCCAACAAGGAAACACAATAGAAAGTACAAGTGAAACATAAAGAAAATGGTCTTTCATAGAAGATGTCATGCTACTCAGTGAGGCGTCCTGAGCATAGTGAAGACTGACAACTGCCATTTGCATCAGGATATACCATCGACAGTCAGGCAAGTAACCCAAGACTGTACCTAAAGCACGGTTACCACTACATTCCTGGAAAACACAGAAATCCTCCCCATGTGCAACATAAATCTAGCTGCACAAAGGGCAATGAAGTGAATAATTATCTGCTAAAATACATCACTTCATTGCATCTGGCATTACGGAAATATTATCAGTGTTGAAGTGTGTGATATACCTTAGATAACAAAGTGTGCCCAAAATGACCTCAGGCATATAGATGTATTCACAGCAAATGTACTGAAGTGCTGAATTTAATACACTTTTGAGGTGTCTGTACTTTACTTGAATATTTCCATGTAATACTATTTTATAACAGTCACTTCATGACAGTGTCAAATTCTGTACTTTCATCTCCAATATACAGTATTTGACTGCTCCTTTTCAGAATAAGATTTTATATATTAGTGTTCTGATCAGCTTCTTCTGCAACAGTATATAGTAGCAAGAAGTTTCTCCACCCAGACTGGCAACCATTTAAATATATTATATATTTTAATGTAATAGGATGAAAGGGGGTATTCGGCATTATGGGTGATTTTATTGTTGATTCTTTGAGTACATTTTGCCTCAAACATCTGTCCTTTATGCAGGTAAATTTTCAAATACTTTTAGTTGCTACGGAGTATTGTTTTATATTGCGTTATTTCTATTTTATGCAAATGAAGGACCTGACTGTTCTTCCACCACGGTGTGCACAGCACACTATGTGACCTTTTGTTCATAAGACGCATGGACTGCAAAGGCAGTTATTTGAAGTCATCTACTCATTTCTCATTTAGAATATCATATAATAAAGAATAAAATATCATATAGTACTGTTTCATGTACTGATAACAGTCATTATCTTTTACCTGAGACACTGGATAAAATTACTGGTATAAAGACGTTATGACCTGCATGCTGTTATTGTTCTGCCTTTCACCAAACATTATTGCTGAGAGGAGGTTAACTAGACACATGGGGGGGATGTACATACAAGCCTCGCATTATGTTTTATCCGGGAAGAAGCACCCACACACTCACAAAAATGTGTTCTGAATAGGGATGAGCCTGGACGGACAGATGAGATTACTGCTCACGTGCTCCTATACACTGGTGTTGTTTTATGTTATATAGTTGTAAGTGATTTCCATCGATGACTACAAGGTGTAGCATAAGATAATTATTTCAAAATAAGTCTATTTGTGAAATTAAACATGTCCTATTATATCTTAGATTATATATTATGCTCAAAACTTGTGAATGTGATCCCACTAAAGAACATCCTCAATAATGCCCTTTCCGTCCCGACTGCAGGGGACCACAGTGTGCCATTTAAAATCGTTGTTGCAGATATGTCTCTGAAACAGTGACCTGCTCTGACAGGGATAAACGTAACAGTGCTGCACCCTGATGCTGACAGCTGGCGTGCCAAGTTTCCCTGCAACCTCTCCTCATTAATTCAGCACAGAGCGATGGTCATCTTGAAAAAAAACCCAGAGCACATGGACACCCCTGCAGCGTTCTCTGACAGTTACGTTATTATTAAAAATGATTTTGATTCTAATAACGCTTATGTTTCAAAAGATCTGTTAGATATGGGGGGGGGGGGGCAATTAAATTACCACCTACTATAAAACCTCCTGCATCTGTGGACTTCACTGAACTCATCGCAATGTTGGTTTTGTTTCAAGTCAGTAATTTTACCACCGTATCATGTGAAAACCTTCCCAGATTGCACCAGGATGAATGAATCAAAACCCTATTTATATAAGTGAATAATTCACATCTAAAACTAGACCGTATCCACAGCCAGCCAATAGAAAAGGTTTGTTTATATGTTTAAATACTTAAATATTTTGGGAACAATATCATCTGCTGCAGACAGAGATGTATAGATCGCTTACTTTGTCCGCAGTCTGGTGCTGGGAAATTAGCGTTCAGTCGGCTTTTAAGCTTTTTTTTTTTATGTTTCTTCATTGAGAGTGAAGCAACATATTCCAAAGTTAAGGGCCTTAAAACCAAAACAAAGACCTGAAAGATGCTATAAAGCGCCGCAGAGCTGAGGGGAACTGCACAGTTTGTCATACTGAGCTCCTTACTCCTTTAACAGATGGATAGACAGACAGACAGACAGACAGACAGATACATGACAGACGTAGCAAAACATGAAAGCCTTGTATTTGCACATACTGAAATGCTCCATTCAAGTAAAGTAAAAGACTTCACAATTTTTCTTATTTTTTCATGACAGCAGTAAAATAACCCATCCCAGTTTTTTTGTAGCTTTGATCCAAGGCTGAAGCCTCCCCACCACATACACATAATACACATAATAGCTTTTCTCAAACCATTGTCTGATCATAATACACTAAAGAATGTCACTTTGGTGAATCTGTATGCTGTCATCATTGCTCGCTAGGACAAATGTCCCTGAAGGTTTTGGAAACAGGTGATCTGGCCGGCGGTCTTTGACAAGTCTCTCTGTGTTTCTATGTGATAGCTTCTTTTCTTGGTTTCATATCTACCATTTTGCAACTTGAAAAAAATCACAACAAGGCATAAATGAAGGTTTTGCCCACGCAACTATGAGTCTAAGTACATAATGGCTGTTACATATAGGTATTTAATTTTCCAAGATTATGACAGATGGCAATAGTAATTGCTTTTCTGTAAAGCACAATGTATGTTCCTGTGCTATATAATGAATTCTACTTGCTTTGCTGATAATTCTATCTTGCTAAGCATCATGTTTGTCAAAGTGCTTTCACAAGAAATTATCCAGAATAATTGCTGACTTAAATGGAAAGTCTCCAAAAATCTTTCATGATGTATTATATTTGCAGAGCATCCTCATTTTCTAAAATAATAGTAGTAATAATATAATAGAATAGAATTAACATTATGAAATATAGATGTAAATCTAGCTGCCACACAAACACTCTAAATTGTCTCACAGACAAAAAAAAAATAAATCTCTGGCTCTGCCTAGTCTCCTATGCAGCCCTATCCACATGTATGGGAGCACTACCCTCAGGAAAACCCTACCACTCTGAAAAGTCTTTGTAAGCTGAATCACTTCCAGACAAGTGGGGCAGAGATTTGCTGCTGTGCACAATGGATGAAATACTCAGTGGGAGATGCGAATTGGATGTTCCTCGAGTACCAGAAATCATGAATTATAAGAAGTACACAAAATTCATCTCTGTCAGCCTATCACTCTGCTTCCAAAATGTATTGGCAATATGATTTAGCACAACATGTGTTGACATACAGTCTTGCACATGTTCAATGAATGTTGTTGACTAAAAGTGGAAGCTGCAGTGGCTCCTACAAATTCATAGTGGGACTCATTGAAAGTCTCCTTTTTGTCGGCGCGAAAGATGTTCCAATGAATTCACGAGTGATTGAATCATCTCAGCATCTTCATATGATGAGTTTTTTGTGCCTTGTTCCTTATTTTGGGGAACCAAAGGTGCTCATGTGGATTACCATACAATTCAGCCGTTCCTCATGCTGAAAAACGGTGTAAAACAACTTCTAGAAGTGTGGAACAAAGGGACATTGTGTACGTCTTTGAGCCTTATTGTCAGATACACTCTCCACTTTTTGTTTGTCTTTGTGGATTTAGCTGTTAGTGCTCTCTAAATTACTCTCACACAGTATGGAGTACACAGCTGAGGTAATTGTGAGCGGGTAAATAAACGTCTGATTTATCAAGCCAGCTTCAAATTATCATGCTGCCGCTACAGTGTTGGCTTTGTATTTACTTTTTCACATCACAGCGTCCTGTGCCTTGTTTACTCTGGTTAGCCCTCTGAGGCTTCCTACCATCTTAATGAAAATGAAAAAAAGCCTCAGTGGTTTGTCTAACAAACAAGTGGCACTGTTGCTCATCCTTACTGACCTTACGAACAATCCAGAATAGCTTGCGTCACAAAAACCTGGATTGTTTAAGATTCAAAAATTAGACCACTTCTGATTTTAAAGCTGCTTCAGTCAGTATTTTTATACTATATAATATTTCATATACTAACAGTATGAACAGTTTTTATACTAACAGTAGAATAAATGATCTGTAATCTGAAAAAAGCCACTTGTAATAATGAAGTATTAGTCAACTCTGCTGTTCCTCTCAGATGTACGTAGCTTAGCAGCATCTTTTATAACAATGTGTTGGTTTTAAGGGCCACATGAGGGTCGTATCCAACAGAAGCAGGGAGTTATATTCAGACAGTTATATTCAAACCCGCAGTATGTTACAGCACCAAACAGCAGAGGAACAAACTGGAACATCTAGTAGCTAAAGTACCACATTTTCTGAGAGGCTGGTGGAGACCAAAGGGGAACCAAAAGAAGAATTAATTTTGGACACGAACATGATGCCAAATGAATGCTTATGTGCTGGATGCATAAACAGGTCAAGTCGACTGTTTGTTAACACGTTCGCTTTAACAACTCAGTGAGGTGATGATAAATGTGCAGCTGGTTGTACCAATGCGCAAGTGGCAAAAAAATCTATGAATGCTTAAAGGTCCAGTCAGTGTTAATGGTAAATCTGAAATTAATTTCATTGTCACATTGTTTTATTTTGAGAGCAGCCTAAAACTACATTTCATTTCTTGTGTAAAGTAAATTAAGTTTTTGAAACGGCATTAAATCTTTCGCATGGTCCCACTTTGCCCAGTGCATATCTATGTTTGTACGTTCAGGAAGTTGAAGCTTGGAGGTGTATAGTCAAACTTTAGAGGTTTCTAGGAGAATTTAAAAACAGCCTTTAATTTGGGGAGCCATCAAGTGATGGCACCAAGATGTCTGCAAGTCTCAATTGTTTGGACACAGGGCCGACATCTCTAACCTCATGGGACATTGAGTAACCAAATCTCTGATCAATACATGAGCTAATTAAGAGGTCTTGCTAGAAATGGTCCTTCATACATTGTCACAGTGATTATTAACACCCCAAATGTTTAAAAAGCACAAACCCTCCAATTGTAGCTCAGTGATAAAGAACTTTATGTGTAATTGTACCTTAAATCACAGATCTCCATCCATCTCAGACATAACAGGCTCATGTGACAGCCTGAAAATGCATATTCAGAGATCTGGGAATCAGGCCCAATTGAGCATATTAATTCAAACACATACAAGAACCTTTAGGGAAAGACAGTAAATATTTGGTTGAAAAAATATCTTGTTATTGGATGAGTAAAACTCTCTAATCTCATTTGCATAGTCCCTTGGGAGAGCTACTACAGTATATGTGTTTTTTTAAAAAAAAAACTCCTTTAAATAGCCACTCTTCATGAAAACCCACACTCCACATGCCCTGCAGCTGAGGCGGTCTGCCAATGGAGATTTTCGTAATGACACATTAACACCCGACAGAACAGATCATTTAAATAGGAGGAGGAATGAACGTAATAGTCTGTGATAGCAAGTGATAAGCTAAGGTACGATTCCTAATGCACAGTCCTATCTATCTATCTGCCTTTTTTCTTGTGTTTGTTTTCAAATTTTCATTTTTTTGCGACAAAATGATGATAGTTTACATTTTGGGGGCACCAGTACACAATGACAGTCTGTTGGTTGGTTGGTCCAGATTAGAATATGTCAAAAAATATTGATTATTGGATATTCGGCACACATTCGTGCCCTGAGGATGAGTCCTACTGAGTTTAGAGATCCCCTGACTTTATCTCTAGTGCCACTGACAGGTCAGAGTTTTCACTTATCCAGTGAAATCTCTCAACATGCACTGGGTGGATTGGCAGAATATTTTTCCAAACATTCATGGTTCCAAGATGATATATCACAATGATCTTTCCCACTCGTGCCACCATGAGGTTGACATTTGTGGTTTTTGAGTGAAATTTCTCGACATCTATTGGAAACATCTGCGTTTTATCAGTGCGGCGATCATGTTATGGTAGCATGCTGACTTAAATATTTAGCTCACGGCATGGATACCCACTGTCATAACAGAAGTAATTACAGCGAGGAAAAACTAATTCTTGTTCCCATTTTAGTCTTCAGTTAAAGAAGTGAAGAACAGAAGGCTCATTGGTTCATCATCATATAACCTGTCTGGCTGCTCTGTCAAACACTATAAACTCAAATCTCTTCTTTTGTCTTTTTTCTTTCTTTTAAATGTTTCATTGGTCCAGTCGGTGTGAAGATAGCACGACCAAATAGATTGAATTAACCCTGGAGCTTCACTGGTATTTGATCCACTCTATCCTCTGTTTCCAAAGACATAGGGCTTTTTAAAACTACATTTTAATGTCAAAACTTCATGAATGCTAATTTTCTGATAAAGTGATCTTTGGCCAAAAACAAATTCAGTGTGTTTCTTTATAGATTGCACTGTTTCTTTAATCTGACATAATCCTTGTGTAGAGAAACAAGAAGAAGAAATCATGGCCAATTTGTTCAGATCCATTACATTCATTAGATACGAGGATCATTAATCACTGGGGAGGAAAATTAGGCGTCCTGTCAGAACCATAAAAGGCTTTGTATACCACATTATAGGAACAAGCATAGTAGAAAAAAATACAGTAATTTAAACACAGTAAACAATAATTCATATATTATGAAAAATAAATATGTCAGTCATGGGTGTGACTGGTATGCAATGACTTGTCACAGAAGCCTTTCAGTAACTTTTCTTGAATGATAGATGTGCTAATGTGAAACTACAGGTGCTGATGTGCCTGCATTAAAGGGATTTCAGGTTAGTATTTCATTAATACCTCAATACGACAGCAGCTGGATTTTCATGCACCACCTCCTCTGAGGTAAATCAGTATGCTATTGTGACAGAGCGACCGCTGACAAGCCATCAAATAACTTGGGCCACAGCAACCAGCAGGTGACCGCACCAACAAGCGTGTGCAAATGGCTTTTAATAGGGCTTTGCAAAATGTCAGTTTCCACACATCACTGAGCAATCTCCACACCCCTAACCCTGACTAACACGCCCCAACCCTGTCAGGTCTGGCACAGGAGCCACTAAACAGGTCAAGCTACGGGAGACATCCAGTTATACTACACAAGCTGTTGCACTGACATTTGATTATGTCTATGAAAGATGGTAAAGCCTTGCAAGATCCATTTTCACACCCAGGTGACAATAAACCATGAAAGACAAAACACTGTTTTGGTTTTTAAGATAGTCAACTGGGGGCATTTCGATTAAGGGAGCATCTTCTGACAAGAAGAAACTTGTTTCCTCCTCTTTGTTTTGCCTTTATTCACAATGATGGTTTGTGCATCGAACAAAGTGTATTAATAGACATCCAGAAGAGTCCAATCCTAGGAACGGCTAAGATACTGTGCACAAGCCTTAAAGTCCCAGGCTTCTGGTAGAGGATCTTGTTCAAGACACACCAGCACACCTGAAGGGGTGAGATAAAGTGGGATAAAGAGAGAAATTTTATATATATTTGTATAGTAAAATAGGGAGTCATAGGGTGAAGTGCAGCATTTGGACACGAGAGATCAGAGTTTATATCCTGCATCCCACTGAAACACATTTTTAAGGAAAGGTAACATCATGGTTTTGAAAAGTCATTACATCCCTTCTCAGAGGGAATTTTACTTTTTAATTCTAAATTTTACTCTTTAATTGTATGAATATTAGTTTAGTTGAGTGAATATTATAGGAAAAATAAACATAAACATTATTTGCAGGTCAGTTAATTAAAAACACATCATGAAAGCTTTAAACATATTGGTTAATGTGTAATTAGCTGAATATGAAGGTACATTTTTGTGTTACGGTTGGATACAAGCTGATGGACTAAACGAAAGAAATGAAAAGTTAAAAATCAACACTTTGCATGAACACTTGATGTGTCCAACACTTTTGACTCACTTCTCAAATTTCACACCAGACTGAAAAATAAGTGTCAGATTGCAGGCTGCTGGCTTGATTAGCTGTCGGCTGTTAGCTTGGAAAGATTGTCGTGAATTGCAGGAGAGGCATCAGGAAGCCCAAATACAACAACTTCAGGCTTCTGTGCCAAACTGCAGCATGCTTCAAATTGTGTTATTATGCTTTTTTTATTTAGATACAAGTATTACTCTCACTTTTAGAAAACAGAGCGTTTCCACACTGCCTCACAGTCACGCTGCTTTTGTAAGGTGATGCTGTGTGTTAATATGATTAAGATTTTTGCAAACCATTTCACATGTTATTACACAGAAAAAGGGTGCATGGGTTCAAAGGGTTCATCGTTGTTCCACTCTACTCTAATGCCTGCCTAATTGTATCCCACTTGTCCTCAGACCTCCAGTGATGTGCATACTCATATTCTTCCTGCTTGAATCATTATGTCTTTTAAGGATGCAATTGCATCTGCGATGCAAAGCAACAGTGAGTGCAGGTGGCTGTGCTCCTGGTAAAACACTACATAGGGAATGTCTTTTATTTAGCAGCTTCTCTTTGTTATGAGTTTGTTGTGTCTCTCAGTTGGGTATCATTGATTTGCATGGTGAGAGATAGAGAATGAAGCCACCTAATTCTCCTGTTATCAGCATTTCTCGGTCACTCAATCAAGTCTTATCGTAGCGCGCTGCTGGTCCTGTAATGACAGTAATACATTTAAAAAACACAAACCACCTCTCTCGAGTTCATTTTAAGTTTCAAGAGTTTCCAGAGGGAATTGCACTCTGCGTAAACATGAATATACCTGTGTTTAAGTTAGCCTGTCGGTGGAGAAAGAGAAAGTCTTTCTTCTGAGACTAGAGTTGAGTCACTGGTGCTTTAGTGCCATTCATATTTCAGTAAGTGAAGTTGTGCTTTAGAAAATAGATTACAACATGAAACATTTCCAGATACATTTAACTTCCATCAGACGGTCTTCTCAAGACAAACGACACTACCAGTTGTTTCGGCAAATGCTTGCAGTGAAATGTTATACAGCCACAGAGTCTGCAAAGAGATGAAGTCAGGCTGGACGGAAGAATCTACAAAACATAAGGCTTTGACTCGGGAAACTGCTTTTGGATGCCAACTGTCAACATTGGTTTCTGTTAACTGTGACCGTGACTGATCAGAAAACGCTCACATGTGTTGCTCTGGTGGTTAACTTCTGCTGTAATGGTGTATTTTGTCTTTTAATTTGGGGAACTTATTGAGGAGGTTATGCTCTCAGTCCCATGTGATAACAGGTTTCAATCAAATTAAGTGGAAAATATCAGCCCGTGGGCCAAAAAGTGACTGATTTGAGTCTTTAATGGATCTAGATCCAAACACATGTCAACAGTGGGATTTAAAAAAAAGGATTTATTAAAGGGACAGTCCACCAATTTCATATTTAAAGCGAGATGTACCACTTTGAGCATGAGGGGATAAGCAGGGTGTTAAATGTGGATCAACGATGATGCTTGGAGGTATTACAGCCCAGAATCTGGGGGGGTAAGTCGAGCCACAGGAGTCGGGGAAAACCACAGTGGGGCTTTGTGGCTTTATCGTCCCCCCCATAGTTCCTGTGATGAGAGAGGAGAACAGGAGGCATAAAAGCAGTTTGGGGAAAAGGTTGGAGGAAGTTAGTCAAGAGGGAGATGTGGGTTGGGTGCTCCTACATTCAGAAGGTGGGGACAGGAAGCTGAATTAAAGCCTGGCATGGTCTTTGGTTACGAAACCTAAATTATAGTAATTTTACAGAGTTTTAAAGATGTGGGCGTTTAATAGACCCGGAAGGTCTAACAAAGGGCATTACTGAGCTGCACTACGGTACCTGCAGGATAAAGCAGTTATCCTTTCAGAATCTAGCTTGAACTGTATTATTACTGATAATTATGTTATACTAATAATAATGCTAATTAATACCAGGGGTAAAACGTAAAAAGGGCCTTAACGTCACAACACCTGGGACTCTCTGAAAATCAATTCCTTCTTTCCAGTTTTAAGTTTCTCAAGTGCCTTTTCAAATATCATCATTTCAACACTTGTGCTCTTCTAACCATGAACCTGACAAATCTGCTGTCTTTTTATTTTTCATCTTCTTTTTATCTCTAAAACAAGGGATCAAAACAACGTGTGGCTCTTGGGTAAAGTCAAGAGTCACCACAAGCTCAGTCCAAAGACAAACAAACAAAAAAACCTACTCTGTAGAGCTGAGTGTATTCTCTCTTTTTACTAATAAAGTTTGTATACAGAATCCTGCTCCAAAACTAATTATGAGTTAATATTTACTAGACGTGAATAGTACGCCAACTTTGCAAAGCAAAATTGTCAACACTTCTTCTCTAAGACAAATCCTCCACGTCTGAACCCTGTGAGTGAAAGTGAATAAATAAGAACAAACCACACACAACCAACCAACAGCATGAGGAATTCATCTTCTTACACTTTTAAATAATCTGAATTTGCCTTTAGAACTATTTAAGATCCAAAAAGATCAAACCATCCATCAATAAGAGCATGTTTGCCTCCTTTTAAACCCCTTTCTGCGACCTTTTATACATCTATTGAAGCCTGAGTGACCAACACAGCACATCTTCTGTGTTTTCAAATTAGCTGTGATTTAAAAACACATTTTATGGCAGTAAATTTGTCAAGTGATTAAATTTATACTGATGCAGCTTTTGCTCGGTACTTGGTGAAGATTAAATCCCCCTCGATGACCTGGATGAACACAGAGCCCTCACCCTAACATGTCCTGTGAAGAAACAGGAGGAGTGGCTCGGAGTTGGCTGGGTAGTTTTTCCCGGCCGGCTGGCAGCTGAGAGCCCTTCGTTTGACGGAGGCCATTCATGTGCTTTGTGGACCACAGTAGCACTTGCCTCTACTCTTTTTAAACCATTTTCCAGCCTTCAGGAAACGGTGCACTGAGTGAGACAGAACAGGTTTTGTTAAAGATGATTGAGGTAGAGTAAGATATCGAGCATTTATATACACTGTTGCCCATAAAGTTGGAATAAAATGTTTTTTTTACCTCTTCTCATGAAATGATTGTGACAATGTGATTTATTCTTGATAAATAAAGTTTATATCTTCTCAACTTTATTGATCAAACTCCTCCAAACATATCACAGTGAAACTTAAACCACAATTAATCTTTGCAAACTGTGTATTCAGGCTTTAACAAGATTGGGGGTATTGAACAATTATTCCAACTTTATGGGCAACAGTGTATTTATACATATTGTCAGGGGATGAGGAGGGAGAAGAACAGGCAGTAGAGCAGGTTTTTAAAATGTTGTTTTATATTTGTTTATAATATTCATCTAACAAGAAAGAATCCACAAGATTGTTTTTTATTTCATCGTTACCAGATTGTGCATTGTGATGAACCTTTTGTGGAAAAGACTGAACTCACCACCAGGCTCGTTATAATGAAGAAATAAAACAAAAGAACTTTATAATGTGTTTCTTACATCCCAATTATTCACTGTGAAACTG
Source organism: Pempheris klunzingeri (assembly GCF_042242105.1). Classification (NCBI taxonomy): domain Eukaryota; kingdom Metazoa; phylum Chordata; class Actinopteri; order Acropomatiformes; family Pempheridae; genus Pempheris; species Pempheris klunzingeri. Next base: position 23,931,362 of record NC_092020.1, on the reverse strand, counting down.
TTTTCTCCTCGGTCTCAGGAGGTTTGAGAGTCAAATATTGTTCCAATCCATTTTTGAGAGATGAAAATATTGACAATGCCAGGAAAATACTGTGACAGTGTGGAATAAGATTTTTTTTAACTTTAACATATTCAAGGGGCAACTAAATAGTAACATAGGATGATAAGTTCGCAGTCCTTTTTTGACATAAGTAACAAAAAACGACACAATGGCTGAATTTCAGTGTCATTATCAAAAACACCCAACAGTGAATCAAAGACATAGTTCCACTAAAAAAGCAGCATGTGTCCTAGATGACAAAGAAAGAGAGCTGAGGGAGAAGTTCAGTCCGTTTCTCTCTGCTGCACAGCTGTTCATTCATGATGTGAAGTGGGCATATACTGTATGTCGTATCGTCAGTTTGGGAAAGATACAGAAATATCTGGAAACTCTGGAAAGGTGTGGGGGGGGGAGGAGGCCTCACGTTTATTTTGAAGATTTTTCGGCCCCTACTCGCTCGCACACAAACCCTAATGACAACATCCATCCATCCATCAATCCATTGTCTTTTTGTCTATACCGTTTATCCCACAGGGTCGTGGGAGGGGGGGGCTGGCCCAGCTGACTTTGGCCGAGAGGCGGGGTACACCCTGGACTGGTGGCCTATCAATCACAGGGCTGACACATGGAGACAGAAACCATTAACACTCACACCTACAGGCAATTTAGAGCGACTAATTAACCTGCATGTCTTTGGACTGTGGGAGCAAACCTGGATTTGAACCTGGAACCTTCTTGCTGTGAAGTAACAGTGCTCTAATGACAACATAAAGATTTTAATTTGAAATATATTGTTTGATAGTATGCAAGCAATCGCAAAATACGATGGCTTTCATTGTCAGGTTTACTGTAAGTGTAAAATGGGTCCTGTATGATGAATGCATCTTTTCTCTCATTGTTTCTTGGTGTGAGTCACACTAGAAAGTTTCTTTCCAGCTGTGAATGAAAGTAACCGTTGCACAATGGACAGCATTTGTGTGATGTTGACAAGGAAATAAAAAGTGTTGCCTGACTGCAAGTAGATACGCAGCAGCTGGTGGAGTAGTTGGTTACTGACAACTTGCCTGCATGCTTATCACAATCAGTTTTAATAATTAATTCAATACATTTCAATGGGATAACACACATCCATTAGGACCCACACACTGATGATAGCAGCCATGTAGTCATTCATCATTAAGACGTCTACACACTTTGTTTAATTTCCTCAGAAGACCGGGGTTTTCATCCGCCCTGTGATAAGTAACTACAGTAGTAGCTGGGCCATTCATTTTATACATTTCAAGCAGAGAGAATGCCAAACTAAACAGCTGTTTGCGCAAGAGGATGTTGTGTACATACAATTAAACTGCAGTAACTAAGCTACATTTAATGCATATGCAAGCTGTACATGACAGCAGATTTATACTTGTTCGCTTTGGTGGGCAAGTAACCGTCATTATGGAAATCACTGAATGAGGATCAAACTCAAGATTATTTCAAATTAGAAGTGCAGGATTTTGAAAATCCCACGGGAAAACAGCAGTTGTAATTATTTTAGCGTATACAACTGGTGGCTTGTCTTAAACCCACATAATCCTCTGGCCACTCCAGATAGAGACAAGACAATACCAAAGTGATTAGAAGAAAAGAAGCACTGGATAAAGTTGGACATTGGGCTATCGTGGACCTTTCCGTTATTCAAACAATTTTATTAAGAGTGAAGGAAGAGTTTAGCAGCTCTTTAAAAACATGCTCTATTGGCATGAAAACCACTAGCTGCAAATGGTTTTCAGTCTGGCAGGAAAGGCCTAATTAATGACGCCCATCTAATGACTATTAGCTAAGTGTGGCCCAGAGCAGAGGGGCAAAATGATGATTTTAATGAAAATCATCAAAATGAACCATTCATTGGACAATTATCTATAAATTTGTTTTAAGTATTTGATTGAGTGCCAGTAGAGCCAGATATTAGTTAGCTTAGGACTCAATAGGCAGCAGAGAAACTGAGGACTTTTGTCCTCTGAAGCACTTGGAGCGCACAGATCCTTACTATATGCAGCGGTCAGCATTAATGTGGTTTTTCAGTAGCATTACAGCATCTATGCAGGGGTATTCAGAAGAAATGGATGGCTCTATATCATCTTTTATTTATACTTTTTTTGCTATTCATTTATTTAGTCTATTGTCTACTGTGAGTGTTGCCACTGCCACTCTAAAAGTCTGACTGGCATCATTTGCTAGAAAACTGTTGCTGTTATTGTCTGCTTGCCTCTCTATCTCCGCATTCATTCTAAACACTGACAAACATGTCAGAGTGCACAGTGTAGTTAAGCAGTTCACTTTCCACAAAAAGTACCAATCTGTCAGTCACATATTGAAGAAACAGGCATTTTACATACTTGTGCTGCATGACTTCACTGCAAAAACAAACTTATATTTAGCCATTCTGGCAGAGTGGCTGCAGGGATGTTTTCAGCATATGCCAAGACACTAAACTGAGACGGTGAACATGGTTAACATTTCCTGCTAAACATCTGTATGTTGACATCGTCACAGTACAGCCTCATAAAGCCGTTAGTGCGGCTGGAGACTCTTGTATGTCTTGGATTTTTTGACCACACATTCTTATAATTAGTTAATGAGCCCTTTAAGGACTTATTCTCACTGGTGGCTTGATTTGAACATCTATTTTAACATCTCAACGGCAGGCACACTCCATCTGCTGATCTGTCAAGACCATGTGATATCCAAATCTAAATGGGTCTTGTGGTGAGATTGTTTCCTCAACTGTTGTTTCAGAGGTCTGGAATTAAGTTTAGATCTCAGCTACATAAATGCAGCTACCGCATATGTGTAGTGCGGCTTTGATCAAAGTAACGTGCAATAGAGAAAGTGATGTGTACCTAATGCCACGTATGTCTTTTTTTATTATGACTGGCAGCTTTGTGACACTGATAATACATACTCCATACATTACTGTCTGAAATGTCAAGGAAAAAGATTTGGCGTCTCTTGGATTGTCCAACTGACGTTCAAGTTGAGATAAAATAATTACACAGACGTGGATAAACCTTCACGCCAATCAAACATCACCACTGAACTCAACGTATGGCTACTGGCACGTCACTTTGCAGTCTTTAAAATAGTCTCATTGATTATGGCAATTCTGCTCTACATGGTGGCTTTTTAATCCTCCCTTTTCTTGTTTGATGTCCAAAGCTGTTTGCTTTTGGATGTTCGCATGTCCCTTTGCATTGTTCGGAAGGGAATAGTGGTGGGAGCGATGGCAAACAACGTCATTCTGCTTCCCTGCTTGCGAACAAAAGCGACACCCAGGCTTAGATGTATGATGTACAGTTACATTTATGTGCGACAACTGGGACAGGGCCACTGTAAGCTCACTCTCAACTGGCTCTGAAGGACTGGAAGTGAAGCAAAGACACGGGAGGTGATAGGAGGGAGGACGCTCTTGGGTTGGAGAGAGAGCACACGAATATGATGCAGTAAGCAGAGTGCAAATTAGTCTGGGGTGGGGTGGGGGTGGGGGGGGGGCTTCAGCGGTACAAGTCAAGTGCTGAGTTCTTTGTTTTCCAGTTGCTCACATAGCCTGTAGGAAAACAGGGTGACTAGTCAAAATTTGCAGCCTGTGCCAAGCCCCCTGTCCTACTTGTTTGTCCCAGATCTGCTGATGCAGTCCTCTTCCTCGTTTTTTTTTTTCTACATTTTTTTTTTTTCCAGCTGTGGGCATTTATTATTCAAACCATTCCTTTTGAATTCTCCCTCTTCCGTGTTTTGCATGAGGATTAGCAATGCAGCACTTGTTATTTTTTTTTTCAAAGCAATATCCAAATATTTGAGGAACATTAAATAGGATTCAAGGTGGAATGTATTTTTTCTTTCCATTTGGCAGGACAGTATCCTGATTCAGGGCTTCTTACAGGGCTTATAGTCTTAGATAAGATCACTCAGCACAGCTCAGTATGCTCAGTGCTGAGTGGATCTTGGCCTGTCTAAGGATGTAAGAGCTACTCCCAGAGGGAAAACAAATGCAAAGCCAGCTGCATCTATGCTGCATCACACGAGGTAGTTTCCCATCTTTGCTTTTTCTTTTTGCACCCACTTGAATTGTGTTTCTTTAAATGTAATGATCTCTCTCGTAAAGCTGCATGGTCACTATCAGCAATTCAAGAATTCTGTATTCTGCTGTTGCCAATGCGGCTCAATAAGTCAGAAAATACACATCGCAGTGCCAGAGTGGGAATGTAATGAAGCAACACAGTCAGACGCTAATTGAAAAAGGTTGTACACTGTTGTTTATATTGCATGATCCTGTTTTCTTGTCTTGATGATTGTTACACATGCCCTTGACAGTATTCCCCTTCCCTACGTCTCATGGAGCCATCAGCAGTACTAGACTGAACATCATAACGTGAAGCCAATAGGGCTTTCTGAAGTGGTTCTCGGAAGTTCATTAAAAATCTTATCTGAAGATGTTTTAAGTGATGTGATTAGGCTTCTGGACGACCACAGAGTTTGTGTGAAGTGTCCCACTGGTTGATATCTCATCCTTTTTGTAATTAATTTCTCTCCCACGCAAAACAGCATCAGATACTGTTCAGATATCCTAAGAGGCATTATGCAAAAATTACACTGATGATTGAATTATTAACCTGATAAATAGTCAATATTTCTAGACTTGGCAAAAGAGGCCCAGTCTGTCTGTTTCCATTGTAGCAGCTTCACAAGGTAATATGGACTTTCTATAGATTGTTGCTTTCTTGACAAAAACCCTCCAATAAAATGCAGCTGGCTTTTAAGTCACTATTCAATATTCATCCTTGTCAACTTCAAAATCTCTTTATTGCTACAAACACTATTACTGGTGAGAATTCATTGCCCTAAGGTTGAATCATGGTTAATTCAAATTGTCCTTAAATCTTGCAAGACGAGCTATACCAACCATTTTAATTTCCTGCAGACCAAATGCGCTCTCTCAAAATCCTATCACGTACTACAACAACTTTGCCGCTCGCAGTAAATTATTTCCGACTGTCACTGAGCTATTTCAGCATTTTCTACTTGACCCTGCTAAGCAAAGCACAGCACTCCTCGGCGCTCTCTCGCTCCTGTGTCGACTAAACTGAACAGTTACTCCTTGTTCTCTCAAAGCCTATTTCTTCCCCACTTTCCCAGGGCAATCCATATCGCCTGAAAGTAATCCTGTGATATGCACCTGCTGCCGTGATCAACAGCAAGACTGCCACGGGGGAAACGTAAACAGTGAGAAACCCCGTTGGATATGTGGTTTCCTGTTCTCTGGCAAGTCAATTAAGCAGCAAATGACCCTTAGAATCCACCATAATAAGCCAAGCACTACAGAATTGCCTTTAATATATCATAATGATGACAGTAATTGGATTGGACGGTTGATTGCATTTTCTCAAGCTGTAAAGGTACTTTAGTAACAAAACAATAAAAATAAAAGTGCTGCCAATAAAAGGAGTTGTAAAATTCATTCTTTTTATTGAAGTGGTTATAAGGGGGCTTTTGTCAGCCTTGGCGTTGAAAAGCAGACCTGAAAACCTCATAGATGAGCCGCCCCTTCCTTTTTAGTGAGAAAAGCACCTGATTTTTCTGTAAACACGGAATCCAGGTGATTATTGTGTACTTAATGTTAATAACTCAAAATGACGGCAGAGTTATCCGTGTTGATGCAGTGCAGGGAAAGGCAAGGCGAGCTTATTTGTATGGCACTGTTCAACAATAAGGCTACTCAGAGTGCTTTACACGAGACTAACAAGAAAAGAAACACAAGGCTATGTAAAAAGACACTTTCAGATGGGACTCAAAAGAGTAAAATGTAAATAATAATAAGAGAATAGTGAGAAATGCAGTGAAGTTACAGTGAAGTGGAAAAAGTGGAAGTAGTCGCAAATTTAATTCAGAGAAAGGCAGATGCAAACACAAATGTCTCAAACTGTGATTTTAAAGATTTTCATGTTTATGATTCTTATGTGGTATATGAAAACTGAATACATCATCTCTGTGTTTAGTTTGGTTCATAACGTAGCAGCTGATCGGAGACGTGTTTTGGCTCCATAACATTCAGATTGTAACAAACCAAGTTGATATCTTTAAGTCAAGTCTTTGACATACAGAAAGCCAGAATAAAGATCTGAGAACTGGAGTGGTTTGATCCATTTTGTTGGTCTTTGCTGGCTTCAGCAGCAGCGGTCTGAATCAGCTGCAGCTCACTGATCGACTTCTTTAGGGAGTCGCCAAGATTGCTGACCTGGTTGGTGGTTTTGGTTAGTCACTTAACTTAAATACTGACTTGCAATAGTTTTTCCATTTTCCAAGTATTTCCAAATCTTGGCACAACCAATCATGGATTTGTTCAGTGCACCTACTCAGCACTTGTATAGGACCGTAGTCATCTAGTGATGAAGAAGATATATTGTTATTTTTATAATCTGGTGTATGTAGACATATGTAGGGGCCCGAGAGTGGAGCCTTGGGGACCCACTCAGACAGATGTGTAATTACTGATAAACACAGAGGAGTCCCTATACTTCAAATAGAAGTTAAACCAGTTAAGCAACAAATTGAAACCCACTAAATCTGTTTTTAAGTGGATGCCATTCAAAACCTTGACAAGAACAGTCTCAGTGCTGGGGTATGGTTGAGAAAAAAAACACAGAAACATCTGCTTAGATTCAAGATGGTGGTTTGGGTACATTGTTGAACATCACTGAGGTGTTTTTGGGCCTGTGGGAATGGGAAGCCTGGGAATCGAGGAATGGCAGACGATGTGATGCCATGCAGTTAAAAACACTTTTAAAAAGGCTTGCAGGAATATCAAGGCAGTAGGTGGAGGATAGTGTTTAACTTCTCAGCTTCCTTTTTTCAGTTTTTACTACTGTTTTTTTTCTCCATGGTGCTCTTTTCTTACTAGTGACTGCTTTGCCTCAGTGAGGGCAACGGGATCAACAACAATTTTGGAGCTGAAAGTATCTGCAAGATCATTGATTGAGACACAGGTGGGGGCAGGTGTAGAAGAGTTACTCACTGGGGATTTCAGTGGTATACTGTTTTGTGATTACCTGTGAACAATTTGCACCCTGAGATAGTCATTTCATAGAAGATACAGAAATGATCAGCAAGAGCAACATCAGTCTCCACAACCTTTGACATTTTCAGACCCTTGGATTAACTCCAGAGTGATAGAGCAACAATACTGTACTTTTGACAGCAGTCTTCGCTGTGTACCTGTACTTAATCCTTAAAAACAGTGGTATAAATCTAATATTTTCTGGCTGAAATAAGTGTATGCCCACCAAAATTAAGACTATAAACAAACACAGACAAAAAGAACAAGGAGAAGAAAAGGAGGAAGTCTCTAACCTCAGCTTGTGTACAGCAGCTGGTAGATGCGAGTTGCAGCGTGGCTTTGCTGCACCCTCATAGCAACGGCTGAACTCTTGTCATGTTTCTGCCAAACATTAACAGTCATTATAAGACCTCAACACTTCTGTTATCACTGCAGAGTCAAACAGTGGACTTGAGAGACTATTAGGCTCACAATCCTCTCCTATCTTTGATTTTGCAGCACCTGTGTAACACATTCTGTCTTACTCTTACCTTCTTGTTCTTACTTTCATGTAACATGTGTATAGCCTTAAGCCAAAGAGGTGCTTTTTTCTTTTTTGAGGTTTGACAAAATAGCCTTCTGTTGAGTAAAAAATAGTCTATGAAGTATATTGGGAAGTTTGCTGGTGCTTTGTTCACTGGCAGATTCAAATGTAGGAAAGAAATGGTAAATATAATGCTGTCAGAAGTGAACTTATTAGATAAAGAGCGGCAGGCATTACATGTGCCTTGCACTGTGGGTGATCGTAAGCCTCCAACATGTAATCAAGAAACACCTTTTACCATGCTGTTCCAGTCATATTGAAAAATGGTCTGCGCTCTGCCTGCAGCTCCGGCTCTTATCAAGGCTGCATGGCACAGAATAATGCAAGTATTTCACACGGTGTTGAATTAAAATGTTTTTCCACAATAGCATTTTAATTTTCCACTTACAGTGTGTATGTATTGTTTGAGGAAACAAACTAAAATGAAAATGCAGTAATTTGATTTATATTTTCATTTTCATACTTGTATGGGTGTTCTCTGACCATATTAAAATGAAAATGGAAATTAATTTTCCAAGTTGTAGACCACTATACACTGGACAATATTTAAAAGTAAATTAAAATGCAATATAAACAACGTAACTTGATTTTCCCTTAATGTGAGCAATATTTAAGCTACAGTTGATATGAAAATGCAGTTTTCTTATAATTTGTATGTAAAAATGAAAATTTGAACAGAACTTGCTGCACAGTGGACAATATTCAAATGCAATAAGCCAAGCAGCACCCCTTGTCTACTGCATTTATATTCATTTGTCACCATGCTATTTTGGCTTCAAAAATAAAAATGAAAATGCAATTTTCTAAGAAAAGAGCAGGGAGAAATGCTTCTGTTGTGAACAGCCAGGCTTCTGCAAGCAATGTCTAGCCTTCAGAAGATGATGGACATCCTAACTGAAGACCCACCTTGATAAGAGGACAACCAGATTACATTTTCATTTTAAAACCAAAGCAGTGTTTTTTTATTTGGAATTTTTACATGTTAAATGGATTTCACACATAGCTAGATCCCTTCCTGTCACTTTGTGGACAACCAGACTTCTCTCCCGCTTCTTTGCAAACATTTTTCAAAAATGTGAATAGCTTCACCACAAATATATACATAAAAGTAATGTTTATGCATTTGTGGATCCATTTGGACATGTGATCAAATTTGTAGATGGCTCCCTTGTCTGGGAAACGTGACATTTGTAATTACACCAGCAGGAGGTAAAGTTTCCTCACATATACTGTCTGTACTGCAGAAAAGCAAAAGTCTGCCTAAGATCTGCATCCGTACCAAAAGGGGAACAGATGAAGGACGGACGCCTGGCCTCAAGCAAGAGGGAAAGGACAAAGTGGAGCATCTTTACTAAACCCGATGGTTGTGATTCAGGATCAACCTACAGTTTGCTAACTTAGGGGTAGTTGCACACTCAGATCTGTTTTGGCAAGACTGCAGCGCTTTGTAAGGCCAGAACATTAAGCGTAAGGCTTGGATATGATATAGGACATGTTTGTATGGATTTCTCAACTGGAATTACCAGTTAATACAGGTCAGGTGAGCAGGGAACGTTTTGGCTCCATAGTGATGGAATCAGAAGTGGGATAGCTGGACTGATCAGTGCAAAACGATCATTATCTTAGTGACAGCAAATAAGCCGTGATGTCACCTGTGTGCCTCTGCTACATGATTGTGGGAACAATATGACCTGTGGATACTTTCATTGCTTTCTTTCTCCCCGTCTACCTCCAAGCCATCGTTAACACTGGATTATACTGCCGCTGGCGAGCCGGACTCTTCTCTGAATCCGCAAATCTCTGAATGCGTTATCATTCTAATATAGCCCACTATGGGCTTTCATAATATGTGTGGTTACAGTACTGACTGTGAAACTCATAAAACTGCTTCTACAGGAATGTCATCCAATCAAGTTCTTTTTTTAACTTGGGGAAAAAGAAAATTAACCAAGTTGAGTCTCTGGGAAAAGTAAGTAAAGTAAAGTATGTCTGCATTTGAATTTTTCAGCCATACTCAATCTGTCTCTCTGTAATCATAACAGTTTCTTACGTAGCTTCAGTAAGTGCCATTTCTATCATTATCTTGTTGAAGTTGTAGCAGCAGAATCCCTTTAACAGTGAAGCTAAAAGTACAAAACACTGACTACTTGGACCTTGTATTAAGACTATAGACTGCTAAGAAAAGATGTGATTGAAATAGGAAGTGGTACTCGAGCATGCTGAGTTGTCTTGATGATCACATTTGTCAAAGGCCCCACCATTGATTTTGGGAGATAATTATCTTGAGTATGTGACCAAGGTCATTCCATGGGTTTATTGGAAGTGAGAAAATCTTCAGCTGAAAACTAGCCTGCACATTACCAATTCATGAGCTTATAATGACTGAATGATATTATCTTCACCACCAAACCATTTTCATCTCCTTCAAGATCTGTTTGATTGATTAATCATTCAAATTTCATTTCCATTGTGTACCTTTTCAGATGTGTGATTAGTGGTTAATAAATATTGATGTCCCTCTTTCATGATTTTATATCAATAGCCCAATTAGATATTCTAATATGATATCATTTGTAAGAGTTAGTGAATTTCTGCTGAACAGTCACCACGGGCTTTAAGAGCATTTTGGGGATAATAAAGCAATCAATTTGTTAAGGATATATATTTGCACAAGTCTAAAACTTGATCATTACCCGAAGAGGCAGGATTCACAGGTAGTTCTTTTACCGCTCTTAATTCACAGCCGCATGTGCAGGTGCCATAAAACTACAACCTGTGAGCAAAGGTTTGAAATTATTACAGGTTTACGGAAGTCATGGCACATTTTATCATTTCCAAGTCTCTCAGTGCGAGCAGATATTTTGTATTACAAGAGAAAAATATGAGGGAACATCAAGAAATTTCACATCAAAGCTACATGAAAATCAGGCATCTCATTGTTATGTTTTAGGGATTTAAATACACTCTTTTGATGTACCTTTCAAAACCACTCACAGCCATGATGTCTGCCTTCTGTATGTGTTTCTCATGGGCTTACAAAAGGTGGATAATAGATGTAATTTAATGTGCAACTCAGAGCAAGCAGTCTGTCCCAGTAAATCACTTTGACAGTGGATTGAAACCCAGATTAATTCCAGTGTCACTGATAATAGTGGGCTTTGGGGCTCCTTGTGACTCTAATTTGAAAGATCAGACCTGAAGCATGCATGTGGAGTATTATGTCAATACGTGCTACACATTCTGTGTGGCGTTAATGTCTTTACATTAGTGCAAAGGTGAAGTCTTAAACAATTCTTTAGGCCCATCACTGACATTGTTGACACTTTTCTGTGAGCATTAACGATATAAACGGCTTGTAAAGATGCACCATAATGCAAACTATTGTTTTGCTGCTGCTCTGCTGTCACTCCTCTCACACTTTCAAAAATACAGGTGATTAAGAAGGGTAGCTAATTAGAAAAGAGACCTGTGTTACACAAGGGCTGCTTTGTCATTCGACTTCAAAATGTCACAGAAACATCTTGCACACCTTTCACACATTCAGATTTGTGTTGAGTGTCTTTAATTAGCGAACAGCAGCCCTGCCTCCTAGAAGTTATTTACATTCTACCAGCAGTAAATTCATGCTTAAATTAGGAGGAAAGATCCTTCTTCATTACTTTTTTTTCCTTTTTAATCAACATAATGATAAAGCGCTGTTGATTAATATTCCAGACCAGTTGTAAACTGTTAAAACTGAACGTTTTGTTGAAATGTTGAAATGCATTTCACTCACAGCACTTGGTTAAGTGTGGGGAAAGATTGTGGTCTAATACAGATAACGTGTGCAGTGACATGAATCATCAGACTTGCTGTACTTATTAACCACAAGCAGGAATTGGGATACGTATCCTGATCTATGGTTTTAAAGTAATTTGCTTTGTATGCCCATCACCATGCACCAACCACCTCCATGCAACGCTGGTGTAGCACAGAGGTAGCGCACGTAGCATTTCATCCACTCAAAAATACATGTGAACACCACAGATACTAAACCCTTATAGAAACCAAAGACAAATCAAGATATAACAACGTAACAGCAGGTAAAAATGTGCATAAAATAGACGGCTGCTATGTGAGAACACACTTGCTGAGTAATTGTCATTAGCAAGGTTTAGTCAGGTCTAGTTTCTATCTACCATTTTGGGACATTTCACATGTAAACTTGCATTATTTCCATACAGGTGTATATAAATACATTATATTAATTCATACGTTGGCATTTCACATGATAATTTCACATAAGGTCAAGACACATGGAACATTTCACATATGAACTATGATAACATTCATTTCACAAAAGCTACTACAATACTTTAATTATCTGTGTGACCAACCTACTCTCATTACCAGGGTGTCAAACAATGACATTTAGTCTCTTTGGCTTCTAATGTTGACACACTAGGCATCCTTCATTCCCTTCATTCCTATCGGTTTTCATTCTGTTCGTCAAAAACGTACTTATGCCTGACTGTCTGATACTACTGGAATTTTTTATTGTTGAGGCAAGGTGTGAAACTGCAGGTGCAGGGGATGGGTGCTGTCAGGCAGTTCACAGTGTGATGGTTTTCAATCTCAAACTGCGGCAGTCATTGATGTACAGGATGTAGAGGAGAGGAGAAAGGACACGGTTGAAGTTAGTCCAGATGGTCACAATAAAAAAAAAACATGTGTAATCATGTGGAACTACTGAAGTTTGGGTTGGTTGAATTTAAGAACATTTGGGATCAAATGAGAACATAACTCACACAAAAGTAAAGCTTCACTTTCGGTTTCGCGCGGGACACAAACCAAAGTCAGAGCCGTGCAATCAGCCCTCCACCTCCCTATGCAGAAGTTTATTGTCATACACTACATTCCCTTTTAGTGTCCCATGCAGAAAGGGCGTCTCATACAGACACTAAAGGGTGCCCTGTGTGTCGGTATGCAACGCCCCTGTGACCATCTGCTGAGCCTATGATAGAACGCTGATGGTTACTGCTTTATGCAAGATTTAGACCGGCTGTGTCAAAATAATGTCCTTATCTATGAAGAAAGATACCAGAACAATATGAAGTCTAATTCTTATAAAACTAGAGGGTGCAGACATGAAACAAAATATGCATTTACCATTTTTTTTCCTCAGGAGAACACAGGACAAGTCATTAACAGAGCAGATAGAGTCCCTATCAGTTGGACTAACATTAGTCTCTTGGCCACGATGAACCAGAGAATCACAGCCTGTCATGTTTGACAGTAGGTAGTGTGAATGTTAAGTGGAGTCTGAGCAATCAAAACTTGCCTGTTCATCTCACGTCTTCTGTTTTTGGCCCAAAATAGAGAAAGATTGGAAAAGAGTCTATTGAAAGCCAACAATTCTCACCTGCTGGTCGATTTGTCAAGTCACTGTTACTGATCAATATCTCTATGAACCACCTGGAGATACCCTATGGTCATTTTGGACAGCAGGGGCAGAAAAATAGCAGTCGTTACCACTTAGATTTTTTTGTGATGCTCCCTGTCTTTCATAGGTTTGTGTATTGTTGTGTGGACTACAGAGGACGTGTAAGTCTGCTAAAAGGCATGTTATCAAAGGAGGGTATCCACGGCCCTTGATTGGCCTTCGCTGCCCCGGACTATTCATCAGATGATTGGATGTCTCTTTTGAAATGTTTACTCTGACTGAAAAGGCCACTTAGCCTGCCACAGAATAAGAGTGAGGAGTGACTGCCAGCATGCAATTTGAGACAGCCCATCATAGTGATGGCAATACTCTGCTATTTGTGTCACATGATCTACAAATTGTGAGGCTGATCTACAAACAAATCGAATGCTGCTGGATGTCTGTGCAGTGGCTTTAAATGGTGGAAGTTCAGAAGGAGACTGATGCTGGGAAAAGATGTCATTTTATATCCTGGCACCAAACTCCAGACCGAGCATGCACACACAAATTCAGCACTCTAGATTATTTGATTCTCGAAGCAGGAAACTAAAAGTTACCACATTTAAAAAGGGTTTTTTAATCACTGCTTTGGTTAACAGAATTTAAGGATCTGTCTTTTGAGTAGGATATCAACCCCCCTACCCCCCCCCCCCCCCCACGGAGAAGGAACACAAACACATTTAACTTTAAATTACCTTGACACCAAAACATGACAAAATGACCAAAGAAATTAGATGATGGCATTATTCACTTGGCAGCCAGGACTCCAGGGCTTGCAGCACAATAGCTGCATTTAGTACAAATTATCTTCAAACTGGGTTACCTCAAGTCACTGAGAATGCAGTAAGAATGATCTCAAGCAATTTCACTGCTGTGTATCTTATTTCTTTGATTAAAGGGTGAATTCAGAGCCCCCGCAAGGTAAAAACCACACACACACACACACACACACACACACACACACACACACACAAAAGGCAGAGCGGTAGAGATCCTCAGGCATTTGTTTTATGAGGTTGCAGAGGGTTCTAATTTTGTGGATTATAGTTTTTCAGGCCTGTTAGGGGGGTTTATAGGGGGTTTGCCAATGGTCTGTTATCTGAGATCAAATCACAATTTGTTTTCTTTATTTATTTGACTGTTTTGAGGGAGATGGTGCGTGACAGTATAATATTCAAGCTCAGGCTGAGCTCCTGTCTTTTTCCCACTTATTATAAAACAGTGATTTCCGTATTCATATCAGTATCAGGATTTATCATTTTAAAATAAGTCACTGGAGACAATTCTCATTAGATGTTTTGTCCACAAGGTATTTCTCCAGTTTGTTACTATTGGAACATATTGATATCTTTAAATGTAAACTAAAACTACAGTTTTATTATTTATATGTATTTTATTCGTTATCATCTATAATATATTATTTGACTGTTGTTAATTATTCGGTTTAATTAATTCACTGTAATCTACTTATTTGATTAAGCATTTTTTATAATTTTTATTGCTGTATTATCATTTATCCTTTATCATCTTAAATGCTCATCTTTTATTGTTGTTTGCTTTTTTCATTGTTTAGTCTCTAAATCCATTTTTAACAACCCTACGTTTTGTCAATCACCTGCACAGCATTTTGAAATTGTTTTTGTTGAATTTTTAGAATTGGATTTGTGTGAATGGTGCTGTATAAATAGTTTGATTTATTTATTGATAGATTTCCCTCCCGCTAACAGCACAATCCACAGTTCATGACCACCAATGATATACAGCACACACACACACGCCATCATCTTAGCATTAACTTGTGTTGCTTTGTATTTAAACTAACAACAGACCTGGATTAACTGTTCTTATCCTTGTGGGAAGCAGTGGAAATGTTGGGTGGTAAAACATGTTGAGGCATGTTGTCGTGTTCAATCTCACCTTTGACAAAAATTAAAACTGAACACAAGATTAATAAAATCAGATCAAATGCGATAAGATGGTGCAGTAAGTGCCACACATGCCACTCTCTGACACTCCTGACCTGTGTGCCACTGGGTAATAATGTCCGACAGGCAGCCAGTTAGCTAAATATGACTTGCAGAGAAGATCACGATGAAGGAGCCAAGGAGGGACCATCCTAAAACTAAACTAAAAAGTATTGCAGAATAAACCCTTTGCTGCTTTCTTTCTCCATTAAGTTTGAGGAGATACTGAAAATGAGAGCTCTGATATTATTATTCTGATATCTGTTATTGCCCCCGAGGTCGGACAATGGCTTCAGTCTTATGTAGTCCGTTTCACTTAGAATAATTTATTTGATTTGAAAGGATTTTCATAAGCATTTAGCCTACGCAGCATAGAAAGTATGCTAATAAGTCTGCCGTTGGAACCGATAAAACCCTTTTATTGCGCAACAGGTGTAGCGTGCATCACAGGTATTCTGCACAACAAT
Source organism: Pempheris klunzingeri (assembly GCF_042242105.1). NCBI lineage: Eukaryota > Metazoa > Chordata > Actinopteri > Acropomatiformes > Pempheridae > Pempheris > Pempheris klunzingeri. The sequence continues at coordinate 23,915,755 of NC_092020.1, read as the reverse complement.
GGTCAAGGTCTGGACAATGTTTCTGTGGGTGTTTCAGATAATGTCTCGTTGAGTTGTGGGAAGCATAATTCAGTTTACCAGAAACGAGAGCTGACAAACACAGAGCTGGTACCATGCGTATGTGTCACATCATTCATGACAGTGCAACAAAATGAAAACCTTGAGTTTTGAAGTGATTGTGAGGAAAATCTACAGTGAATTGATTTTCAAGAAGCGAAGGGACATGCTGTCACAATGTGGTTCTCACTTATGCCAGCTGCCTGTACATCTGGCCTGCTCTTCACTCCTACTTTATCTTATCTGTATTTTCTGCAGACCGTGATGCGTCTGCTCCGGACGACAATCTTGAAGTTGGAGAGAAACGATGCATGAGGTCTGTGATAGTCATAGTTCTCCCACCAGAAGGTTGGAAATACAAACAAGTATTAGCAGCCTCACTGATGAGGTACATTACCCATTTAGAGAATAGGTATGACTGTGAACCTTTATCAGCTCTGTCACTTGAAGCTCCCTGTGACAGGGATCAATATTTAGAGCCTTGTTCTTTACTTTAACAAACAGCTGTAAACATCAGTAAGTAGAGCAAGAGGTAAAACACAGGAAGCTCTAATTGCTCAGAAACGGGTGAAGAGTCTGAAGTGCCTGCCCAATCGGAGCTCATAGAATAAAAATCTGGCTCTCCATCCCAATATCTCATGCCTACTATGCATGGATGTGTAAAAGCTTTCTTGGCGAGACAGGCACACTGATTTAAATTCTTACTAACCTCCATCTCAACTAGATTTACAGCACAGGAACACTGACAGCCAACATCACAATAACTAGCAATAAATGTACCTCAAGATCCAACACAGGAGTTGTGGTGCAGGGACACTCTGTTAAATTTAACTGAATTAGTAGCACATTAACAAAATAACCACAAAAAAACAATAAGTGTAAGCAACATCTAATATTAACAAATGTGCAGACTCACTTGAAATGTATCATGATGGTTTATTTCTTTTGGCATCTTTAACGTGAATGTTTTGGCAATTTCATTTTTGCGGCTCTGTTATCGACATGAAAGACTACGTGCCAAAAAATGAATAACAGCATCTTCACTCAGAGGCTCTGGCTTAGGGGTCCCACTGGCCCCTGGGCCCCCGGGCCTGTTGCACTCATACTACTATGAGAAGATCTTCAGTCACATGACAGCTTTGGACCAAAGAGTGGAAGTGAATGTCAGAAGATCTACTGCAGGCCTGATTTAACCGCTGGTCTTCTGCTTTGTGTCGTGGGTTTGTGGTGCTGAATGAACAGCTCCTGTAAAGTCTACTTCAAGCTTGGCTGCCACTGACGCTTTGTTTTCGGCTTTGATTGTCACTCTGCAGGTTGATATGATGTGGATGTTGATGGTATGAAGGGTCAGCATTGTGTAATCTCCCACTGCACCTGTCTCTGTTTGTCTCTGTCACTTTGTGCCGCTCGCTCATCTCTCTCTCTCTCTCTTACCGTATGTGTGAACATGGCATCTCTCTATGTGACTCCAGCACTCCTTGTCCATTATGGTTTAATTATATAGTAGTCATGTATTTATGCTGCTGGTGTTGTTGGCACCTCTTGCTTCTTGGCTTTTGATTATTGCCAACTCTAATGGCTTTAAGGGTTAGCAAATAATTGCATACTACATCCAGTAAACACGTCTTTAAATCTACGTCCAATATTCATATTTACATACATACATACATGTTTGAGCTGTCCACCAACTCCTGAGGGAAATATCTCTCTTTGAAGCTGCTAAATGCTTTTTTTTAGTCTACAACACTGCTGAGAGTGGGAGTGGTGAGACTCAATCAAAGCAGTCAAGTTGTGGACCGTAAAACCAAAACAGTAAGCTGACAGACTTTGAGGACATGTGAGCGACACCTTTTACCTTACACATAATCATTTAAACCATTATGTATGAAAAAATACTGTTTATACTAGATTTAAATAAAGAATCTTGTGTTCAACTTTAAAAGAGATGACGCCTCCTTTAAAAGTCTGCTTATTTGGTCTTTACTGAAAGTAATCAAAAGTATTCATTCTTAAATATGAGTTTGTTTTTTAATCATTAGGCAGTAGCACCCTAGATGGATAGATGGATAGATAGATAGATAGATAGATAGATAGATAGATAGATAGATAGATAGATAGATAGATAGATAGATAGATGGATAGATGGATAGATAGATGGATAGATAGATGGATAGATAGATGGATGGATAGATAGATAGATAGATAGATAGATAGATAGATAGATAGATAGATAGATAGATAGATATTATATGATGCACACAATGACAGCGTCATATTAAAAACCATTGTGTCTAAGGGTAATCACACCTTCCTGACATATGCTGCTGAGCCACTCAGTTACATAATATGAAAAAAAAAAGAGTTTATTAAAAGGCTGCACTGACTGATTATACTGACTTCATCAATCCTAGTCAGCCATTAATTATTTAGTGAAAGACCCCTTTTGTATGAAAAGGAATAGGGATTTTTATTGAGCATGATTAACATGTGTTGATGTGCTTTCCTTTGTAGTGTTTGGCAGATGGCCCCTCTCTCTCTCTCTCTCTCTCTCTCTCTCTCTCTCTCTCTCCCTCTCTGTAGAGATGCAAACATTCAGTTCATGTTGAACAGGACAGAAGAAAAGAGTGGGAGCTGTGAGACATGCAATTGCCTGGTAGCTAGGCAACCCTAGAGAGCTGCTCTGGAAGACCTTGAGATGTCTTCCATAATATCGCAGGCAAGTATTACTGTTTGGAAGCTCGCTGGGACTCAGGATTTTTTTTTTTTTTTTTTTCAACTCAAGGAAGTGTCAGAGCAAGTTGATGGGATGAATCGGAATATTGGGGAGTGAATGAATTTTGGATGGGACTTTTAAATAGGCCAGCTTGGAATCTTTGCTTCAATAGTAGGAAAATGTATGCATCCCTCAGCTTTCATTTCATCTGGCACGCCAGTGAATACTAACAGCAGTTTTAAGATCAAATTGTTAGAAATACGCTGTACTTTAATGGTAATGTAGGTCTGTTTCAAGCAACAATTTGAAATATTTTCCTTTCAAAATATTCCTATAACTATTCCTTGTGGAAGACCTTGTTGGAAAATGTGCTTTGAATGTCTCCTCTTTGCGTCTGCCTCTTATACCTCACCTCTGTTTCATTATTCATAGCTGTTTGGCTATACAACATGGACATCTGAAACCCCCTGCTCCTGCTCAGGCACAAATGTCTGACTTTGTGGGACTATGTGGCAGCCAGATAAAAGCAAAGCAAAGTGATTCACCTGTGGCAAGAGGAACCCTTTGCTTTTAGGGGTCGCTCACCCACATATGATGTGGGTTCAAAGCATCCTAACTGAAAGAGCGAGGCAGTAGTTCGGACAGAGACAGAGGGAGATGTAGGAGAGAGAGGAAATGAAGAAGGGGTGTCAGAGGGGAAAGAGAGAAAGAGAAGATGGGGAAGCAGTGACACAGGAAATGGAAAGAGGACCGGGCAGGGAAAGTGCACTGGATAGATAGGGTGGGGGGGCCTATGAGAGCAACAGCAGCGTGGGCACTCAAGTAGAATATTTTTCCAACATCATGGCAGGAGAGCCTCTGAGTGCCCCTCTTATTAGGTGTATTTGTGTTGCCGAGCCTTTTTCTTCTCCAAAGGAAGCAAGTGGCTTACAGTACAGTAATCTAATAGTACAGTAATCTAAAGGACACTAATCTTCTGCACAAATGTCAGAAAAACAAAATGATGATGAGCATATGTCCATATGTGTCTTTTCTTTTCATCAAGGACATGATTTTCTTCTAAAATACACAAATATCACAATGTGACTCGCACCGCGCTCATGACCCAACAATCAAACCATGTCAAAAGACAGCACTAACAAATCCCCCTACTGTTGTGTTCATCATTTAAAGTGCTGTCACAGTGTAATATTCACAATGCTCACTGCAAACTGTTCTCAATGTATTTTGGTTTGTGAAAAACAAAACAGAACAAAACTAAAAAGCCTCAGCTGGACTTTGTGTTGCTCAGTAACAAATGTGAGCATGCTAAGACAGTAAAACTGGACTGTTAACTCAGTAGTCCAATGCTTAAAGTGCGGGACTGTATGATTTATAAATGACAGTGTCTTTACATACATTTTCTATGTAGGCTATATTTCAATAAGGGTCCGGTCTTTCTCTGATTCTCTCCTTGATCAAAACAGTGAACCTAAAAAATATCATCAATTCAAATTCAAATCAAGTGTTTCATTTGTGAGATTAAATATTTATCATCATAAACCACATCTCATATGCCCAATAAGATCTAAGGGGATGAAAACAGCCCTGTGACTGAATGTCTTGGATTTGGGGGTTATTACAAAATAACTGACAGTGATAACAAATATATTGTTTATGTATTGTTTTAGTTTACCAACGAGTACATTTCCACTTCCTTTCAGACACAAAGGCTCAGCAGTCATTTCAGCATGCAAGATCACACAACACAGCTCCTGAGTGATACACCACAGTATGTCTTAATTATCAGTGATTCAGCAGAGCTTGTTACAGAGCACAATACTTTATCGATCCTTCAGTCACAATAGTTGGCTGCGGCACAATCAACTAGGGATTACTGATCAAGTTAGATGGATCACAGTAAGCAGAGGATCATAAACAATGCAACACAGTTGCTGGGTGAAAATCATCTTTCACGCATGTTTTAAGTTATACGCACAGTCGCAGGCTTTAAGGGTCAAAAGGTTATGAAACTATTTCAGTGTATAAATGACCATGCAAACTTTTAGTTCAGTCAAGGCAACACTGCAAATATTTCTGCAATATGGAGCAATAAAAGGATAATAAAATTGAGTTTTAATGCAATGTAAAATATTCACAATGTGTGACTACGCTGATTTGTTCATGAAAATTAACAACCTCAGTTTAGCTGTTTATATCAAAGCTGTACAAAGCTTCTGGGACCCTCAGACAGACCGTCTGCATAAGATATAACAAACATTTTCACTAATTACAGAATTTCTCAACAATCCAGATTAACCACAATGATGCAACAAACTTGCAAGAGATCCCAATTAAAACGAATCCAACCCCAGTCATCTCCATGAATCAACCCCCGACTGATTTCATATCTTGAAATATGTCAGAAGAGTCTGTAGAGATTGCAGACTGCAAGCCAGGTGCAGCCCTGGCAAAACTTCCTATTATACATAAAGTCATTTAGTATAAATGTTAGCATCTGACATCACTGCACCTAAGGTGTGACACCTGTATTAATGAAGCGCGCACTACACGTCTGCATGGACAAATAAAGTCATGCATCTCAGAAATTACCTCTCAAACAGTGCTCCACAACAAATCACTATCCTCTATGAATTTCAACAAGTCTAAAGTGGGATCTCCAATACATTTGGACCATGTCCCATAGAAGATGTGAACTGTGGGCAACATTTAGGTGTTAACTATTCTGCAGTATCTGAAAGAATCACACTGGCTGATTGAATTATATAATAATAATATTTGCTATTGACTAAGCAGGATTCCACCATCCACATGAGGAGTAACCACTTACTGCAGGGGTAAAATGGATGTCTGTTTTTGTGGCCCAAAGGTTTAGGAGGGAATGCTGTGATGTCTGAGTTTTGGTTTCCTGCTCGCCGTCATCTTGGCAGATGTTTGGCACTAGAAAAATCCAAACCCGGGCAGTGTGGTGGATCCTGGGTGGAACCAGCAATCACGAATCATCACGGCAAAATGACAGCACAGCACAGAGGCAAATTGTAGCTTAGGCACACAGCCAAAATGAAACGACAGGCCTATCTAAGACCGTAATGTATTATCTGTGTCAGTGTAACACAGAAGAAGAATCTGGCAGGACTCCTATGATCAAAAAGTGCATGAAACCTTTTTTCAATTCTTTCCTTCATTAAGTTGCAATCACCTCTATTGACCGAGCATTAAAAAGGTCACGACAAACAGCATCGAGGTTGCAAACGGTTGTGATTTGAGTGCAGTGGCGAGGAGGTAACATCCCAGAGGAGTGCAGTGTAGCAGTACTTTCACACAGCCATTCTGCTGATCAAGCCTGACTTCTTGTGTAACAGCTTCATTCATTTCGTAGTACTACTAGTATCTGTGTAATTTGGATTATCCTGTTTACTTCTACACAACCTGAGCTTTTTTGGATTCATGGCCATAAGAGAAAGTGTGACTTATGCCACTTCTGCTTTGGCTTCATTATTCCAGCAGCGGCGGCTGAAACTTACTACTTAACGCTACTACTTTTAAGTGCTTTCAGATTTTAATGTCTCTGTAATGTTCAGGGCCAGAGTTGGTTGTTTTTTCACAGCTGCATTTGTAATTAGTTTATTACAGTATGTCCTAAAGTTAGTTAGTTAGTCCTCGCAAGCTCTTGTTATTAAAATGTGTGATAAAACAGAATTAAAATACTTTAAATTCTGCCAAATACACATCAGATCCAGATCAGGCTGATAATAATAACACTACTACTACTATTACTACTACTACTACTACTAATGATAAATAACCATTCACAACAACTCATGAGCATGCATGACAAGGACGTTTTGGTGCCCAGCCTGTCACAGAGGATGAGGGACACAAACACACAGGCATAGCTGACATTTTTTAATAATGCATGCGATTCAGGGTGCCATTCTGGTGGAGCCACTGTCATTCACAAGTAAACATCTTTCATAGCCACCCAGTCAAGCAGAAAGAGTGGGCTCACCAGGAGAGATATGTATGGACAGTTTATTTTTCCTTGAGAAAACATCAATATGCCGCTTTCATCGTGTCACACAAGAAAACGATATTGTATCTGTATTTTATTTATCTATTCGCAACATCAAAAAATGTTATTTGAGCAAACAAAACTGTTGTATTGGTGGATGTGATGTTGATTTTGTTTTACCGTCGTTATGAGATTGTTAATGGAATTTTGGCGTTTATGATATGTTGTATGTGTTTTATTATGTTTTATGTTGAAGCCTTTGCAGCCTGTTTTTGCCATTCTGTAAACAATAGATATCCTCTGGGGGACAACGGAGAGCTGAAGTCATAACATAACATTTGAGCTAGCTTCTGTTTCATACACTTGTGTACCTCAACACAATCTCTCTCTCATTCGGCATTTCTTTCAATATCCCTTTCTAACACGGATCTGTCTGAAAAAATTAAGTCCACCGCAGAACTTGCTTTTAAAAATGGATTTGGATGAAATTATGATTTGAATTAAAACAACAATTACACAAAATAACAAAATAGCAGCATTTCAATCACGACCTGTTAGTGTTTGGTAATGATATGATCTTTGTTCACTGGCTAACACAATATAAATTAGGAGAGGGAGGAATTCAAGTTTAGGGTGGATGAGGCCAAGGCACACCGTGCAGACGAAGAATAAGTTATCAAACTCAAAGGAAAACCAAAAAGCTGAGTCAACATGAGGCAAAACAAGAACAACGTTACAGACAGCCCAAACCTCCAACTCCCCAGCAGAGAATTACAACATCTAACAATCACCATCCTGCATACAAAGAAGGCCGGTGTAGCTGGGTCAGGCCGTGAGGATGAACAAGCTCTGTATATAGCCTGGTGTTGTTGGGGCAACCAATCAGCTGCAAGTACCTCAAGCTAATGAACCAATTGCTAACTGTCACCCCAGTCAATCAGGAACACACACACCTGACAAATGTCGATCAATAATTACTGGTCTCACAAACACTCAGGGGAGGAAAAGAGCTGACCCAAAACACAACTAATCTACAACCACTGCTGTTACAATGATTAACTGACAAATAAAAAGAGGGCAAACTACTCATACTCAAAGAGAGTCACATAATGGCAAAACAGAGGATGGCTGTAGTTTACAAATACGGCATCCTTTTAATTAAACTGAATTTAATTTGACATGTATTAGAGTATCACCAATACTTCTGCTAATGCAGTACAGCACTTCAGCAAACCTAACGTGGTTATTTGTATTGGATAAATTCATACACGCGACCTTATGCGCAGTTATTAGAAAGCAGTCTTTTCTAGAAAACAACCAGTCTTCATATTCTTTATATTATTGTCTTATTATATTATTGTCTTATTATTGTCTTTATATTATTTTCCTCATGACTGACATCTTGTGCTTGTGTTACAGTAAAAATATCACCTCCATAACATTGGTCATTAGCTCAAAGTATATGTGCTTGTGTTCTGTAGCAAAAACCACAGCAAGCATGATATTATATAGAAAAAAGGTTGCTGTGACAGTTTGAATGTAAAATGTCAGTGACTCCGACAGTGGAATCAATAATCTGTATTACAGCTAGTAACAGTTAGTTTCTTTATGTTGAGAAGACAAGCTTTCCTTAACCTAAGCCTCCTGAAGTTAACCAAACCTTAACCACAGCATCGGTAATATGAGGTAGATCCAAAAGGAGATCACTAGAAAACAAAATGCAGATACTTTTTTTAAATAAAACTTCAGGTAAAATCTTTGGGGTAAATATTTATTAATAGATGTTTAAACCGTACAGGGCCTTGACAAGCGGCATGAATGGCAAACGGACTATTTTCGCAGTATATTTCAGTCTGGCAGATTTCCCCTAAATGCAGCATTTTGTAACTCTAGAAGCTGAATTAGGTGTAGATCCTTAGGCAGGTAGCCATGATGGCCTCTCCAGGGGGCTATATTCTCTGTTTATTTTCATTCTGACTCAGAGACGAGCCTTTGTGTAAAGATCATGTTTATTTGGTATGCTGTAAGAGGCTCACGCAGGGGGCTTGCACAGATATATGTCGTTGTGGGAGAGTCCTTATTTACCTGAATCTCTACAGTCTCTAGTATTGGTACAATCTCTACCAATTAGAATGGTCCATAGAGCCAAAATGGACACATTTATTGATAATATGCTAGTTTGAAATACGATGCATAGGTGAAAAAGGTTAACATCATTATTGGTGTGATGACTACAATTGATTAGAATGATAACATTTGCAGAACAGACAGATAGCTGTTGTATGTTGCATATAGACAAACAGTGCATTCAGCAGTTTGGGTATGAGGACTTGCTGAAATCTTTAATTTAAGACATTGAAACCCGGTCACTACTCCGTTAAACCTCAAACAACTACTTCCAGTGTATTTGTGATCGCATCGTATAAAGTGTTTTTCACATTCTAAGTAAAAAAAAATAAAAAATCATTAAAGATAATGGTGGCAGTCAGCCAATACTATCACCTTGGCTGATTAGATGACATTGCGTGACATTAGCTTGTAAGACAGTAGTGCTGGCGGTCCAGGATTTTCACAGAGCCTGGGAACATGTGATGATGCTGGCAAGTGGTGATGATGATGATGGTGATGATGATGATAGTGCCTGTGCCAGTGGCTGTGTGTGTACTGTTTCAGTGTGATGAATATCCCTCTCCCAGATGGCTGGCTCTCCACGAGACAGAGCGCGCGAACCTTCTCAACCAGCATGAGGCTTCAGCGGCCGGCCTCCGTCTCCCCACCAAGGTCACCGTCAGCAGAAAGGGAGACAGAACCGGGAACGAGTTTAATATCTCCACTGCTGACAGCTGCAATTTAATTGTTACCTTGTGAAACAGATACAGCACTTTCAAAGAGCGGGAGACTAAGGCTCTATCTTGATGGCTCTCCGGTGAGCGCCCCAAATCCTTAGGCTTTTCCTTTTAAACTTGAGGAACAATTCTTTTGACGGCATCTTTTTAAACTTGAGGAACAATTATTTTTACAAAGTCTGCGAGAGATACCACACAGGCAGTTTTAAGACTACTATTCCCTAGGTCCATTTATTGATAGCTTAAATTCCTTAAATTCCTACATGTTGATGACTTGCTAATTAGATAGCAAGTGTCAATTTAGTGTTAATTTAGTTCACACTATGTCCTCTTGAACATGCACCTCTAAAACGGCCCAATAGGTTTCCTAGATGCTGGTGCAGCCTGAGGGTGTTAAAGACCGCTCCCTCATTAAACCTCAACTACAGCAGGCAGTGAGCATGTGCAGAAGAGAGGCAGAAGGGACTATTTTAAATACAAAGCAATACTTTTATTAGAAATCAAATAGAGGCACTACAGCTCAGTAATGAGTAATCGAATTTTGCATAATAGTGACAGAGTTTATTTATAGTGTTCTTGTGTCACCAAGACTCTGTATCTTGCTCCATGTCATTACAATAACTATGTACGGCCGGCAAAACTTCATATATTTGTTATTATCAAGAACTCTCATGAACTGACAACCACAACGCTGCATTAATTCATCTCTCAGTACTTTCTGAGTTTCCAGCATGTTGTTGCCAGGCAGCCTCAAGCCCGTTTGTTCTATGTGAGATTAAAAATGAGTCCTGAATATGAACCTATGATAAAGATTTCCTCAAACAAGCTGGGTATTGGAGTTTTTAGCAAACGGTACTCAAACTGGAGTAAGCAGTGGATGTGTTGGGGACTACTTCCATCCATCCATCCATCCATCCATCCATCCATCCATCCATCCATCCATCCATCGTTTTCTTCCATTTCATGGGGCTTGGTTGCGGTGACAGCAGGCTAAGCAGGGCAGATGTCCTTCTCCCAAGCACTTCTAGCTCCTCCAGGGGGATCCTGAGGTGTTCCCAGGCCAGATAAGATATATAATCCCTACGCCGAGTTCTGAGGTGTGTCCCGGGGTCTACTCTTAGTTGGACGTGGCCTGAAGCCTTCTGAGGGGAGGTGCCCAGGAGGCATCCTAACCACATACCTGAACCACCTCAATTGGCTCCTTTTGACTTGAAAAAAGCAGCGGCTCTGCTCCACACTTCCTCCAGATGTCTGAGCTCCTCTCCTTATCTCTAAGGCTGCGCCCACACACCCTGCAGAGGAAACTTATTTGGGCCGCTTGTATCCGTGATTTCGTTCTTTCAGTCACTACCCAGGGCTCACGACCATAGGTGAGGGTTGGAATGTAGATTGAGTGGTTCAGCAAAGTGCCAGTACTGCTGACACCACATTTTACCTTCACTATTTAATAAAAGCCTGAGATATTTGAACTCCCTCTGTCGTGGCAGCAACTCACTCCCAACCATACTTTCAAGTCCTTTTAATTATTAGCATAATAAACAATTTGTGAATATTTATGACAGCAAGCTGTCCGCGTTGATCATTATGAAAGAACATATCAAGCAGGGCAACACTGTGACTCATTGGTGTATTTTTAACAGACAATTCAAATAATTCTTGGTTCTGTTATTTACATGAAATCTGTTGACAATACAGAATATCACATTATCTTTTAATGCGATGCAAATAATAATATTTTTCCATATTTCTATTTAAAATCCTGTGAGGGAAAACAAACAAATGTTCACTTCATGCTATACTTGTTTTAGAGCAGTCCTCTAATTAGTGGTACTATAATTTATGTGTTACCTTGTCGTCGCCATATTCAAATTAACATGCTTAGTGATTTATTTATTTGTTTTTTCTTCAGCATATTTTGTGAAATCTAACTAGTCAAAGTGTGGCTCACCCTTCCACAGTGAGGTGCTGTAGTCAAAGTCACTTACCATGACCCATTGTTCAACTGTTGATAAATATTTCTTTCCTACAAGGAACATAAAAGCAGATAACTCCATCAAATTAAATACAATTTTAACATCGTGGTCCATTACAGCAAAACTCATTCATTCAGTCATTTAATAGGCATTCAAAACAACTTTTTAATAGCTCACTAAGCCTCGTAGTCTCATTGAATATTCTGTACTGTGTCTAAAAAGTAAAAACATAAAAACTCTTGCACACTGAAACACAACTGAACCTCCACTGTCCAGCTAATTGTTAAATCGAAGTGTATTCAAACGGTGTTACATGGATCAGACGGGAAAATAGACAAATTATGTAATGACGAATGCTGATATACTTAAGCTTATTTTCTCATTATGTGAGAGGTTGGTCAGTTCCATAAAGCTTCATTGTGAGGAGGGAGGCTGATTCAGAGAGAGCCTTGGAAAATTCAGTAAGCAAGACCACATCATGCACAAGAGAGACTGCTGCGGATAAAGGGTCAGTGAAATGAGGTTACTCAAAGATTAATTCTTGCAAGGTTTTCCTTATACAACAACAAAGGGCCTTCATGTGACTTCTTTTTTTTTTTCAAGAATGAAGAACTTCTGCAATACCCTTTAGCAAGGCAGCCAGTCCAAAAACTACTGTGGCATCATTGTACACAGCAATGTTTTCAGCACCGAAGTCTCTGTCTGACCTCACAGTGAACCAGCAAGACGACACAAACCTTTCAGGGAACATATCGTAATTCTGGAAGCCATGAAAGGACTGGATGTGTAAGAGCTTCAAAGAGTGTAAGTATGATAGCTTGACAAATTCAGCAGTCGCTTTATCTTTTGACAAATATCAAGACGGCCGCATCTAAAACACTGTACAATCTTCAAAGTTAAACCTTGACCAGCAGTAAAGCTACTGTAATTCTCTTATGTTCTCTCCTGTTTTAAATATTGCCAAAATTAGATTAGTCATGTCTGTCACTACCATAAAAGAGTCAGATATGCTTTTATATTTGTCCCATATTACTATGACACTTTATTTACCAACAAGCCACAGCTCAGTGCTGCAGCAGGGCTTTTAATCAGCTCAAAGAGAAGGCACCACATTACTCTTACTCTGGCATCCTTACATTGGTTGCCTGTCAGTTTCGTGATTGATTTTAAAATTTGATTGATAACTTTTAGTGCTTGTCAAGGCCTTGCTCCCAGCTATATTTTGGACCTTTTGACCGCGCATGAGGCATTGTTCAGCCTTAAAGCCCCTGGCAGGGCTCGACAGATGCTCGCTTTGCTACGGCGGCTGAAACAGTGTTCTCCTTCAAACCTTCTGTCAAGAAACAAATGTGGTGTAAACACATTTTCTCAACACTTTCACAACACATTCACAATTACATGAAAAATGCATGTTGAAGCTTGTATTTGCTTCTTTCATTTATTGTTAATTACACACACACACACAAAACAAGCTACTGTGCCAGTATAGATTATAACACCAACATTAAATCAAAACTGGGCTTGGTTGGTTTTCTTGTCTTGGTTTATTTTCTTTTTTTTCTTCTTCTTGGATAAAGCTGTTACACTGATGCTATATTGAGTCAAATAGGGTCAACGTTTATGGTGTGAAGGTTAACTTAAATCAGAATTAACCCATTATGTCGCTTGAGTGTAACTGCTCAGACCAAATGATTCTTCATTTTCAAATAGGATCATATGCGTTGATAGGCTTTAACACACTCACTTTCCTTAACACTCAACAAGATTAACATAAGCACTAGCAGGGCTAATGGTTCCGAAAGAAGTAACAACACTTTTTTTTTATTTACAAATGAAAATTACTGTTGTTTTCCCAAGTGCTTAACTCTTCTAACTAATGGTTCTCCACTCACTTTGTGTCATTAATGCAAAGAAAACAAACACATCACTCCGTTCTGTAGCCGAAGTGTTGCGAATGAGATGAAATGTGTAACTTACAAACTGTTTTATGCAAAAACCGTTTGCGAGACATGATGTCGCTTTGTTTGAGCACAAGCAGCAACGTATGAAGGGGAAAATGAGACCTGTGTAATGATCACTGCAAGTTACAGAACATTAAAACTGTCAAACCTCTGAAACAGGAAAAGACTCGTCTGCACACGCCAGACGTCCTTGTCTTCTTTTCTTTTTTAGAGTTGTCCTTCAGGACACAGTGTGATGAATCGCTGCAACTGTACTCGTCATAGAATTCATTAAACCTGCAGTGCGGACCGATTGTCTCCCCCCTCTGGTAGTGAGAGCGTTACACAAACACTGTGGACGCCTGCTTATGGCGTACGCTGATTTTATTTATTTATTTATCTATTATTCTATCAATCTATTGATTGATTTAGAGTTTCTTTTTATCGTGGACTTTTTTTTGGATGCTTCTTCTTAGGTTTTTTTCCTGCCGTACTCCAACAAGCCACACACTCCAGCTTTAAAGAACATAAACCCTTAATATGCAGTACAATTAGCAGAAATGATATCACTGATTATATGCAATCACAGACATTGTAACATGTGTAGTGGGGCTGCAGGGGGGAAATAAAAGGGATATTGCATTACAGTTATTTATTTAGCTACAGTTGTTTCTTGCAGATGTTGCACTCTCATTTGCTTTTAATTTGACACGTGTGGTACGTAAGTACAAGCAGAGAGCCGTCTCTGCTTTCTGTTCTCATGTTATAAACATTCACATGAGCAAAAGTCTGGGGGGAGCAGACCGGGCTGGTTTGACAGAGCCCATTTAGCCCTCACATGCAAGGGTTTTAATTGTCTCATCTGAGTATTTCACACAAAGACAAATGTCATCCTCTTGTGTAATGCCAGTATTCTGGTGGATGTGACATATTTATAGATCAGTAGTGGCGGATAAAATGGACAATCGCGTGAAGTTAATCCTACCGAAGGGATTTTAGTTTTTTGCAGCGCTGTAACATGTTGTCTTGTGTGTCAGTTTCAAAACTGCAGGTTTCACAGACTGGCAGCTAATCTTAAAGACTGTGTTAATACTCTTAGATGTGATTTTTTTTTTATGTATTCTGTGAGGTAACATTTTAAAAGAAAATGCAAATATTAATTATTAATTCTAGGTATATTATAGCATAAGTCATTGGTTACTACCAGGATTTTGTGTGTCTTTTGTGTGTCCAATTTAGTCATACTGCTATAAATATGCTATAAATATACAATTGCATGATTCAATTATAACACTCCAAACCAGAATTAATTAAACTTATGCAGATTGTCTGAATATTTTAATATTTTTATTCAAGTGAAGTGTTAATATGGTAGATTTAGCTACCTTGTTTTATTCAGGATGTTCTTTATGTACAAAAGTCTTTCCAAAACACAGTCTTGCTAAATGAGGGGTTGTCTTTCTCCTTATATTAGAGCAATATATGTATGATATATACATAAATTAATATCACGGCATGAGTGAGTGAGCGCTTTAAAAAATATTTTTAATTGTATATACTAGACAGCGACAGTAATTAAAACATGTGCCACTTTACCCCCCCCCCCCCCCCCCCCCCCCCCCCCACCAACGCTCAAAGAGGTCAAGAAAGACATCAAGGACCTTTTGAAAGATGCATTACCATTTACCCTTTCCCCATCTATTCCCATACCAGGCAGAGAAAAAAAGACTTGAACTCTTTCAAACCCAACTGACATTTTTCACCAAGGGAGACCTTTGATTTCTAATTGTGATATAGATCATAAACGGTGCGCAGTGCACCCATGGGTGTGTTTTGTGTAGTGCTGTGGCTCTTAAAGTGTGGGAAGATTTTTTTTTTCTTCTATAATGTCCATATGAGGGCTTTGGGGGATTTGGATGATAGAAATCAGTGACATTTGGAGTCGCCGTAATGACTAAAAGGTGAGTGAGGATGAAATATGCAACAGAAGAGATGGAAAGAGAGAAGGAGCACTGTCACACATGGCTGCAGCCTCCAAGGCTGACCACTGCTCGTTAAGTTTCATCAAATGGTACAGCTGCAGCGGTGCTGAACTGCAGGGGAGGACAACTGTAACTTTAGATTATCTTTAAAGGTGTTTGATCTGCAACACACACTGATATTTTACCATACGCTGTTAGAGATGTGCCATGTTGAAAGCTAACATAATTATTTGTTGCTGTATAACAGACACCCAGGCTGCCTCCAAATCCTTGTTGATGCCATCACTAATTCTAAATTGTTAATATAGTGGTAAATGCACTTGTATAGCATCTTTTTAGTCTTTTCGACCCCTCACATTCACATTCACATTCACCACTCATACGCTGATGACAGAAGCTCCTGTGCAACGAGCGAGCATGCTCATTAGGCCGAAGCACAGCTTTGAGGTTCAGCATTTTGCCCATGGACACTTTGAAATGCTGAGTGGAGGAGCCGGGGATTGAAATGCCAATCTTACAAATAGTGGACGACCCACTTGATAATTATCAGCAAATACTTTGCACCATTTCTGACAGACGCAATGATAAATAACTATAGTTCCAATCACATCATTTGGGTTTTTTCTTTCATTTCACTAAGTTTAGATAACCTAACCTATGTGGTGTGTAAAGTTTAGACACTAAGTATATGAGGTAGCAAATAAGAAGTGATTTTGGATAGACTTCAAGATAAGTCAAAATCATGGAGTGCTTGATTAGAGGGCTCTAATAATAATAATGTAAGATAGCCTGAGCTGCATTGATGTTTCCCCCATCGTGATTTTTGTGATACTTTCACTGGGCAGCACCACCGTTTACTAATGTTTGAAGTTTACTGATAGTGACTTTAAAGTTGCTATAATCAGTATTTTTATGTAAACAATGGATTAAATGAAACAGGATTGAATTAAAATGTGAAAGTGGTCGTTCATCCACAGCCAGTTACCCAACTGTGCAGTTTCCCTCAGATCTACAGAGCATTTCAGTATCTTTTACATGAAATTCACATGTTACAGCAGCAACAATAGAAAAAAAAGAGTAAAGAAAACAACAGCAGAAAATAAGCAGTAGCAAATAAATATATGTTGTAATGATAAATTAATATTTACATAGCAGGTTTTTTTGCAGAAACCTTGATAAACTGTCAGCATGGTACCTGCACAGCACCAATCAAGACACAGAGAGATGAACAACTAGGTGATATAACAATGCTGCCATGTCAGCTAAAAATAACATTTTGCAGGCTTAAGGATATGGGAAGCAATAAAACCATGTTTGCAAACAGCACAACATATTGTATATCATAGGAGGCAGTGTTGGACGTCTTTTGAGTCTATTTGATACTCATTACTCTATTCATCACTTCCTATGGAGAATATGTTGTTACAGTACAACCCACAAAACTGGTAATTACGTCCTTTCTGGTCAGAAATCAAACTTTACATGTGGCCTCTGTGTGAATATCAGGGTAAGTGCTGTAAACTAGCAGTTCTTTCTGCAGCCTATGAGTCCATTAAAGTTTGGTTAGAGGCTAAATGAAAAGCACACCTGTGGTGTAGAGGCTGAGGAGCGATGCACGACACTGGGACATCAGCAGCCCTTTAGTGCGCTCTCTCCTGTCTCATCATTTCCAGCCAATGAGTGTAAGTGTTTCTGTCTGCCAAGCAAACTCTTTAAGTTGTTGCTTGCAGATGTGCTCTGCCCGTGCACTGCGCATGTTTGACAGCCTAAATATATCTTGGATGTTAACTGAATTATGTGGTTTCTTCTTCTTCCCTTGGTTTAATGGCCTATTAGGTGACAAAAAACTAAAGTTGTAAGAAGTTCTTTTTGGGGAGAAAGTATAATATTATCACTGACATATTACATAATTATGTTTTTGGATTGAAATCTAACACTTTGGTCCTGATGTTCATTCCTCTTTCACATCTAATAAATGCCACTAACTGGAGTGCAGCCAAATATCACCTTCCTGGCAGTGTTTGCAGCAGGGATCAAAATAGCCGGCTTCACATTTAAATTGAAATAGTTCTTTTCTTGCTCCTGTAAATGCATCCGTCCTTGTAAAACAATGTGAGCCAAACAATGTCACGCAAGCTTTAATTAGCTGTAGCCACAAAATCACGGATATTGAAGTGGAGGGACATCAACCTGTGCCAGTCTGAGGAGACAACTAGGGTATAGCTTCATTTGTTAGAAGAGAAAATGCACTCAAGAACCAAGTCACATGTTTGGTGCCTGGTATAAATCCACTTTTGGAGTGCATGCTCAGATGCCTCGCTGTGATTTTAAACATTCATGCCTCAAACTGAAAACTGCAGCATGGTGTGTTCTGTATGATAGTCATGCACTGGCATCTGAAAGGTAGTCTCAATTATACCCTCTGTGTGCTGTGGCTAAGTATTCAGCAGCATTGCAATTACAGCTGGGGAAAAAAAAAAGGAGGATTCGCATGAATGTAGCACGACGTTACCATGTTTTTCACATGGTATGAGATGTGTTGTTTGTAGCTTCAACCTCTAACTGCTCTGTTCTAGATGAATGTAGTTAGTTGTGTGAATTAATTAACCTGTGATGTAATAGCACCTTTGTAATTGCAAAGTAAAAGTATGAGCACTTTTCATACTGATGACAGTAAACACTCAGATTCTGATCTCCTTCGTTCCCCTGAATGATGAAGGGCAATGACAAGGAGCCAATGGATTGATAAGGAACATCTTAATTGGGTTACCAGCCATGCAGAATGGAGAGAGATCCGGCTGCCTGACAGAGGTGACAAAGAGATTAGATGCAGGGAAGACGACTCTGAATCACTGCACCACAAGTGTCAATTGAAGCCAGTCCCCACCACAACAATGCAGTTTATTGCCCTCACTTACCGGAAAGCACTCAGTCACATAATAATGAATAACTATATGGTGAGAAGCGTATAATATCATAGAAGTTGACTTTCTCTCACTTTATAGTCGATTTTCACCTTTTATACATCTGTAATATGATTTCTCACATTATGGACGTATATCTACCAGAGCCAAGATCATTCAGGGTCCAGGCATTGTCTTATTTTACACAGGCTAAATATTTCCATATTGTTAGATGGATTGCCATAAACTTTTACCGGGGGCTTGTACACCACACAGGACAAACCATGGTCAACTAACAGCTGTTTGAAGTTTACAACTGAAGTCTTTCTGCTTTTATAAGGCAGAAAAAGAAATAGTGGTCTTTAGAACATCTTCACACGCCCACACACAAAATGTTTTACTTTAAATCATCAGGGACCTTGCTGGAAACAGACACAAAATGAAGGTGTTTCCATGCTACAAAATCCAAAGACAAAATGAATCTGAT
The DNA here is from genome assembly GCF_042242105.1 of Pempheris klunzingeri. Classification (NCBI taxonomy): domain Eukaryota; kingdom Metazoa; phylum Chordata; class Actinopteri; order Acropomatiformes; family Pempheridae; genus Pempheris; species Pempheris klunzingeri. Next base: position 23,896,842 of record NC_092020.1, on the reverse strand, counting down.
ATTTTTATTTCTATTCTTTATGCAAATGCATGTATCCAAACAGTTTGGAAAGATATTAAAATGTTATCAAAAGTTTGAATCTTCACCATGAAGCAAGTCCAACCGATGATGCCCAACATTTTTTGACAAAGCCAAGAGCAGTGGGAGGTTTATTGTGTCAGTTGAAGCCAGTCCCCACCGAAATAATGCAGTGAATTGCCCTCACTTACTGGAAAGCATTCAGTCACACAATAATGAATAATTATATGGTGAGAAGCGTATAATTTCATAGAAGTTGACTTTCTCTCATTTTATAGTCGATTTTCACCTTTTATAATTCTTTAATATTATTTCTCACATTATGGATGTATATCTACCAGAGCCAAGATCATTCAGGGTCCAGGCATTGTCTTATTTTTGTACCTATACTTATTGTGATAATATTATATAATTACCCACAAAATAATGACACAGCTGGATTTCTGTACTTGTAAGTGCTATTCATTTTTTTTCAGCCATGCAAGCAGCATGGCTCCAGGTAAGATGGTTAGATGGATTGCCATGAACTTTTACATCGACATCGATAATCACCGGAGGTTGAATTACATTTACTTTGATCATCGTCTTACTTTTCTTCTCCCGTCACCATGAGGGTCACATTTGTGGTTGTAAGTAAAAAATGTCTCAACTGTTGGATGGATTCACATGATGATGATGATGATGATGATGTGGTGTGGACATTCATGTTCCCTCCTGGATGAACTGAAATAACTTTGGTGATCACTTTACTTGTCATATGGTGCAATCACCAACTCAGAATTTCATCAAATACAACAAAAAAAAGGTGAAATATGATAAAATACTTGCCTTAGCTGCACTTTGTGTTTAGCATTCAAACACGCTCAGCTAAAATGGTGAACCTGGTAAAAATATACCTGCTTAGCTACAGAACCAGCATGGAGGAGTTAGAGTTGTATTATAGTACAGTAATGTGTAATTTCCTTATCTATGATGATCTACATACATCCTGCAGGTCTCCAAGTAAGGTTTTTGCAAAAATATAATCAAAAGACAAATGCTAACAATAATTATAACACAGAGTTTCAGTCCTGATTTTTCTGAATGAGGAAATTTGTGCTCATAGCAATCAAGTAATGGAACCTTTTTTTGCATGAATACACACACGTGCACACACACACACACACACACACACACACACACACCTGGGAGTTGCGAAACTTCTCAAGCGATGCACTAGTCAAACTAAACTGACCTTGGCCAGGTGGTTGTGCATAAGAATGACAAAATAACCAGTGGCTGTCCTTCTGTGTAGATGAAGAGGCTTGTACACCACACAGGACAAACCATGGTCAACTAACAGCTGTTTGAAGTTTACAACTGAAGTATTTCTGCTTTTATAAGGCAGAAAAAGAAATAGTGGTCTTTAGAACATCTTCACACGCCCACACAAAATGTTTTACTTTAAATCATCAGGGACCTTGCTGGAAACAGACACAAAATCTTATTTTGATTCATGAAAAAGTTACTGTATTGAATTTTAATTTTTCTTAAGAAGTATTCCCTTAACTAATTTTTAATGATGTTTTTTAATGACATTTGCTTCAGTAAAAGGGACTCGTATCACTAACAACTTCCATCTTGTACCTGCGCTGTCGGCTGCATGACTGCGGCTGCTTTGTCAGTGCCAAACTGCCAACACTGAGACGTTTGATAATGGGAAGTCTGCTTTTCACATCTCGGGAATGTGTTGGCTACAGTCACATTGTAACAACTGAAATGAAACTCTGTAAAGTAAATCTGCAGCTATGTAAAGCAAACACTCGTATGAAAACATACGGGTGATTGACTCATCCCTTCATATCATCTTTCTAAAAAGTTTTATTTATTTATATGTATCTATTCATTTCAGTTGAGGACACTTAAACCACTAAGCTGTGGTCAGCATGTAATCGTGCTGTTGAAGCGTCCTTGAGGAAGACAATCAGTTTCTTTCCATCCCTGCAATTATTTTTCTACAACTAAACCACCCATCTGGGTGTGTGAACAGGTACATACTTTTTCTACAAGGCTCCACAAAGCATTACATAAAATGCAACACTTACAGCCAATGAAGGAAGAAGACATCTGTGTAGGATGTTGCAGCGTTCGTTCGATTACTAGTGTTAAAGCACTTTTATATTTAGCTGGCAGTGGGTTTTTAGACTTTACCCTTTTTTAATTGGCATTGTGCAGAGAAGACTGGTGTAGCTGAGTGTGTCAGAATGCATCTAGTCTGTTGTGGTGGCTGTGTGATAGTGATGTCTACCCTGGTGCACCTCAACAAATCCACAGCTTTTTTCTGAGACAGGCAGAGTGTGAGGTGGTTGGCAGTTTGCCCTTGGCTGATGAGGTGTCATGAGGAGATTTTGTGTGTGGTTGTGCCCCTGGAATTGTGCATGTGGGCACGTACAGCACCTGTTTATAGCACTTTTGACTGGGAGCAAGGTATTGCGTTATGCTTTTATGAAATATTAAAGATAACATTCATCTTTTAAATATACGTGTAGAAGAAAGATAACTGAAATATAAGATATAATAACACAAGGATCACAATTCAAATGGATAGACTGCAAATTAAGCATTAAGTAAAGCCTTCATAGTATTTAATTTGTAATATTATTTTGCTGAACCCAAGCTCTTTGTGCATGTTGTATGTAGGAGAAGCTAAATAACCATATTGACACTGTGACTTGTGTCTCTTAGGGCTATTTGTAGCTGTACTATTGCATGTGAAGGTGCTGTAACCCAACTCTTGGTATCTGGTGGATGATTCTTCTAAAAGGATCATAGATTCAGACCTTTATAGAAGCCTACATATTCCAAATAGAAAAGCGGGCTATAAACAAGGACCTGCTGCTGCCTTTGGACTGATTTTTATAAGGTGGGAAGCTCCACTCGGATGACTAGACGTGTGCGTTTTTTAATTAATTACAGTCTTTACACCATAGGCCATTTTCACAGCAGACATTGTGACATGTCATAGCAGGAAAAGCACGAGTGTAACCGGTGTAACATTAAGAATGGCTGCAATCAATTTTGCTGTGTTAAGTTCAAGGCCTTGGTGATGTGCATGCTGGCTCAGTGGGACACGCAAATGGAACAGAGCCACGGTTAATGTTATTAGTACCACCTGTGCTTTTCCTGCTATATAATGAGTCAAAATGTCTGCTCTGAAAAAGGCCCGTGCAGGTGTTCAGCAGGTGCAGGTTCAGCATTAGATTCCTTGTTTAATAAGGGGCCAGAAACCAACTGGACTGTACATCTTTGTTCCTGATCTCTAAAATAACTTGCAGCCACTGGAGAGCAGAGCTACTGTGTTGTGCACTGGCACTGACTCTGTCTGTGGGAAGCCAATTTCAGCCAAGCCAGGTTGGTAGCACTCAAATAATGTTCTGTTTCTTTAATGCCAGAATTTTCAACATAAAGCATGTGCATGAATCAGATTATGCTCACCTCAGATGTCAGTTAGACGTCAGTCAGCTGGCCGAATAGTTACATTTCTTATTAAAATTAAGTCAACTAAGTTTTAAACTGTAACTTCAACATAATTAGAATAAATTAGATGACTCACCGAGCTGCACACGTTAAGTATAATAAAGTGGAAATGATGACACAGATGCCCTCTTTCCAGTAGCATTTCTTTGCTAGTGTTCATTTACTTTTAATCTTTTAATAAAAATGTATATTAGTTTGGGTGGTGCAGTGGTTGGAAATGTTGCCTCGCAGCAACAAGGTTTGAATCAGCTGGCCGGCAGGTTTGTGGACCTTGAACCTTCCTGTGTGTAGGTTGCATGTTCATCCTGAGCTTGCGTGGGTTTCTTTCCAGGTACTCCTGCTTCCTCCCACAGTCCAAAGTCATGCAGGTTAATTGGTTACTCTAAATTGCCCGTAGGTGTGAGCATGAGTGGGTGTCTATCTCTATATGTTGGCCCAGTGAGTGACTGGGATTGGCTCCAGCCCCCCCCCCAGCAACACTTATGGATATAGACATATAGCGGCATAGACAGTGGATGTATGGATGTAGGTTTAAATCAAGTCTTAGTCATTTGATTCTTGTTTTTGTTAGTTTAATTCAACAAAAGCCAAAGATATATTATTCTGTTTTTTTTTTTTTTTTTCTCCTGTCTTCAGTGAATTTTGAAGCTACTGCTGACGCCATCTTTGTTGCGGACAGTGTTGCTTTCATCTATGGCCAGGTTAGTGGACCAGACACTGTGTACTTATCTCTCAAACACAGTGTCCATGTCTGTCTGCTCTGCAGTAATACAACAGAGTGACTCTCCACAGTAAATCCACTTGTCATGTCCAAACTCTGTCTGTGTGAACAGAGCTGCTGACCAAGCATTAACCAATACAGAGCAGCAAGTCATTCAAGCTGGATTCACTCTTATTCACTAACAGACTGTTTATTGTACGGATTTAGCTTGAGAGGAGAACTTTGAATGGCGTAATGAAATTCATTTAGAGAACATGTGGAGGAAGATGTAAATGGCTGCCTGTCGAACATTAAACTTGAAATTTGCTCATTCCAACAGCAACACTAAAGAAAGCTGACTGAAGTTAAAGTCAACATTACACCTACCCCCAAAGCATTTAATAATGTTACATTACTGTGGTTTACCTTTTTATAAATGTCAGCATGGCCTGCACGACTTTTATGGTTTTGTTGCCACTTCTTGTTTAATCCTGAGTAGATGAGAAATCTGTTATTTCAAGATAACATTGCTGACATTAACATGCTTCTTATAAACCGCTGTGAAACGGGTAAATTAACATCTGCAGACTATTTCTGGGTGGCGGAGGATAATGTTCTGCCAATCAGAAGCTAGGCTGCAGTGTGTTGTTCTGCGGATGTATGCAGGTCACTTAAGACATTGCATTAAAACAGTAATTTGTTAATTTTTCATTTGTTTATCTTTCACATAATCATTTTGTTTTTATGTGACGGTGAAAAGTAATGCATCATATCATAGTTCTTACTCTCAAAGGCCACTTTTTAGATGGTTGTCATCTTGTTTTTGTTGTGAAAAAAGGTCATTGAATATTTTGTTTTAATTCATTTAAAGTAACTTATTAAAAGTAAAATTATTTTCCTTAGTTTTATAGTTTTAGTACACTAATCTATCACAGATCTCCTTGCTTCTATAAATGTTTTGAGTCGGGTTGAATGTTTTATTTTCAAGGTTATGACATGAACATTTTCACTGTTTGTATAATGAGGAGGGCACCTTAACTGATGCTGCACTAACTGTCTTCCTGTCTTTTTTCTAACAAATGCAAATAGAAAATGTAAAAAAAAATTGGAAGTTGGCAGTTGGAAGGTCATTATTGTACGTAACAGCTGGTTGACATGAAGAAAAATAACAACATGCTTAGTCTCAGACCTAATATGCTATTAGTTCCTTAAACAACCCTGTCCCAGTTTGAAGCGGCCTCATGTGATCCAACAGTGTGGAGAGAATAATTGACAAATTTCAGGAGAGAGCTTTGCAAACTGTGACAGTCTTCTTACAGTTTCAAGCCCTGTGGGACAGAAAAATGTGTCTGAAACTGCTTGTCATCTATGTTGAATGCATTTCTTTTCATTCATCAAGGAGAAAAAAACCCTTCATCGACTTACCAAAATCTGCTGGTATGACCAATGAATTATGGGAAATGTGTGCATGTATTATTGTTACCTCTGCTCTCCCTGCACAGGAAGAAATACTTCCATTCACCTGTGTAAATGCAAAGGTTGATGCATTGGAATAGATGGATTTTTGAGCAGGCGCTGTGCTTCCTCAAGGTCATCTATCAAGCTCCTTATCCTACTTGTCAAATCTGCTGAACTTGCTGTTTCCTTTCAAAGCTCTTTCTAATGGAGCCGAAGGTGTTTCCATGCTACAAAATCCAAAGACAGAATGAATCTGACATTTTTATTTCTATTCTTTATGCAAATGCATGTATCCAATCAGTTTGGAAAGATATTAAAATGTTATCAAAAGTTTGAATCTTCACCATGAAGCAAGTCCAACCAATGATGCCCAACATTTTTTAACAAAGCCAAGAGCAGCGGGGGGTTTATTGTAATAACCCTCGGCACGCTGCATCAATATCCACATTTCCTACATTGCCCAAAGCTAGATGAATTGGTGTGACAAAAGGATTGGTGCGACAAAAGAGATACAACTATGGGTTAGGGCAATATCAAGTGTAACAAGTAGGTCCGAAATCACATCAGCAGGGTGTCCCATCTTCCTCTAATGAATGGAGATATTACTTTGAAAAAGGTCTGCATGCATCCAAGTGTGAACACACACTAGCTTTAAAGTTTTCCAAAATTAGAAGAAATCCAGAGCAGTTTCTGTGCGCATGGATTTATAAAGCTACGTCTCTAATCTATGTCATGATTGGTTTGCATTCAAATATCAGAATTTAAGATGTATCTAAATCAGCTCATTCAATTATGACTGCTCATACACAATGTTATTTATCGCAAGCTAACAAATGAGTTATGTATACAATTTGAATAAGAAAAGAAATAGACAATTATTTGATTCCTCTCTGATAAGTTTTAGATATTCTCATCATTCTGTCGTCTTTATTAACACCTTTAGGTTTTACAGTGAAATCACAAAACTAATTTTCAGATGCTTGATCAATTCATATAAGAATTAAAAACTTAAGTCTTGAAATGAAATGATTTGAATTCATACAAATATAAATGATTGTCTAATAAAGGCACACACACCAAAGTTCAGAATCATTTTAAAAACCCAAACCAAACAATTTAGACTTTTTAAAAATGCTGCGTGAGTGCATGTGTCACGTGTTTAACCCTCCTTCAGACAACTGGATGCCGGAACAGATCATACACAATCAATGTCTATCCTGAGGGTAGTGAGAGGGTGCAAGGTCAGTCAACAAAGTAAACATCCCCTGTTCTCTCTGCAACGGGTGTTAGAGCCCATTATGTGTGGAAAGTCCCTTTGGATGTGTCCTGCTGTCCAAGCCTCTGTGCCCTCTGGCCCTGATTTGAAAGAGGGACATGACCTTGAGGCTGAGGACCGGAGAAACACTGTGGCACTGAGCCTCACACATTTGTATTATTCAGCTCTGCAGAGACAGAAAGTGATTATTCACAATGATAAAACATACAGTATAAACAAATAAAACATTGATTTTGTTTTTGGGCATAGATGTTGTGCTTCTATGTTTATACTTGTAATCACTCCAGGACAAAAAAGAAATGCTCATAAAGTCACATTTAGGACAAAAACATTACATTTCAGAGTTTGTGTGTGTGTCTGTACTGTTTTTAGTACCTTTTTTGTTCAGTAAAGACCAATTTGAGTTTTAGATCTTGTGAGTGAGGACTTTTCGTCGTGCATTGCTCAATAAGGGCATGTAATAGTTAAAGGAATACACCACTGAAAAGCCAATCATTGAAAATCAAATTCTTTTGGCCTGTGGGCTTTAAAGGTATGTCTGAAAAGGTGTTAGGCTGCGCCTTCACAGAAGACAGCAGCTCAGCTTACATTCCAGTGGCAACCCCCGAGTCACTGCAATAAATACATAGACAACGCATCAAAATATCTTCCTTTACCTCTGTGCTGTTGGTCTGTGTACTCACTATGTTCTGGACACACAATCAGCCACATGCAGGGGAATTTCTGAGATTTGAAGAGGCAATAGAGTGACACAGAAGTAGTGAGTTGTTCATTTTTAATACATTTTGACACTGATTTTGGGTCACCAGTGGAATTCATTGTAAATCCAAGCCGACATTCTGTGTGAACTTTTAAGGGCTACCGGCTGGGTTTAAATAATTGTGTGTGTGTGTGTGTTTATATATCTATATCTATACATATAGAGATAGATAGATAGAATTATGGTGAAGGAATGTTTAGGCTTAGGAGACTAAAACATTTAAAGAAGCTAAAGGTGACTACAGGGGTTGAATGTTGATTGCAGGTCTGTAACATGATGTCAGCAAGTTTCTCGCCCATCCGCCACCATTTACTGACTCATTATTCCATATGGACATAATCTGTAGGGATATTCAGCCGCTTCGCTTGAGTGTGGTTCAGCAATGTCAATTACAACACTTATTCCTGAGCACAATTTGAATATATATAATAATAATTTGGTGTCTTAAAAGTAATTGTATGTGTGCAATATGTAAGCTGATTCATTTCTTTAAAAAAAAATGGCTGATCCATGTCACATGTACGATTCTGATTTGACCTTTTTAAGCAGTGTTAGTCATTTTGTAAGAAGGTGGAGGAGGAGGGAGACGAGAAGGAAGGTGTCACTTTTAAATGATATAAACCTCTTCACTGAGTCATATGCTCACTTTACAAGCAGTAAGTCTCTCAGTCAGTCAGTTGGTAAGTGAGTTGCTATTCATCTTGTGCTGTTGTGTGCTCAATATGCCATACGCAGCTCTGTATGGACTGTGTCTGCAGTTGTGTGTGTATATTATTTGCTCTACTGAGGCTCTACTTGTTTTATGTTTTCTGGGCTTGGCAAGAAAAATAATTCTGAATCTGAAATGGAGGAAAAGGGGGAGACATCCCGGACAGCAAGATCTAATCTAGTGCGTTGACAGGCAGAGCAGTCAACCTTCCAAATCATTCAGGATGATGGACGGCTAATTTTCTTTTTACATCTCAATGATTAATCCCCTTGCAGTGTTATATTTATATTTTTAACAGCCTTGCAGCATTCATGCTGATGTTGATGGTCTGACTAACAGTGGCACTTATTCAAATTAGCCTTGATGTCCCACTTTGGCACCAGGATCAAAAATAGATGCTCGGGGAATCTGCAGCAGCAATCCAACAAGCTCATATGCTACCAAACCTACTGAGAGGAGTTGCGTTTGCTGCCACTCCAAAGTCACTGCTGGGTATTTATATTGGAAGAGGCACGAGCATGAAGGCAATTATACAGAGCCTGTAGGGTGAACACTTGGTGTGACCCTGGCTCACATTTGAACAAGGTGTTTGTTTAGATTAAACTCCCCTTCTCTTTTTACTTAAGCATATTCTTGGCTGACACTCACAAAAGGTTTTTTGTGAACCAACTGTTGACGAATGCAAGGAAATATTATGATTGGTGAAATCCATCTCCATACACAAATATAATCGCTTATTTATACATCCAGCAGTTAATCAGCAATATTATCAGTAATTTGGACTCCTGCTTGTTTCCAGCTGGTGCTTTTATGGTCTCTGCCAACTCCTGTCAATCAGTGAAATATGACTTTTTAGCCATTGAACACTCTGCATTCCCCAGCTAATCGCCAATCGCCGTGCCTCCGTGCTGTTTGATGCAGAGCAGGTAGTGGACAGCATACAGTTTTTGGGACTTTGTCTTTGAAAGCTGCTGTCTGTTGTGGCTGAAAAGCGAACCAAAGTAATAATAGTCTAGGCCGGACACATAGTGAATGAGCTGAAAGCTCTGTAGAGCCATGGGAAGCTGCAGAGCGCTAATCCTTGGTAGGTTTGTCATAACCCCGTTCAGATGTTTTCATTTGATATGTTTTATAATCATAAAACAACCCATTATGACTGCTTTGAGTCTCTTTCTTGATCCTGAACATATTTCCTTTCCATAAATCTGATGTAAAGTTTGATTGTAAGATTAATGATCATGAGATTATCACTTTGTGTGGCAGAAATTAGATTGCAAACATCTTCCAATCTACAGAATGACAAGTACTTCTTGGTCCTTTGGACCAAAAGGTAGCCAGAGAATGTAAGCTGCACTGCCTCACGCTTACTCCAAGTGCAAATATCTCACCACTTTCTTTTTGGGTGAATTTGTACATTTTCGAAGCCAATTTAAGTGAACACAGAGAAGTTCATGAGGAGAAAAAAAGGCTCCAAAGGCTCGAAGTGCTGGATGTCTACATTAATGTTTGAAACTGTGGATACAATTCTCAGTGACACGATGCGCGCAGCAGGGCTCAGCCGCGCCGCAAGTTCAGTGCCTGTGTTAATCTGATGAAGGCACACGAGGGGGACTGGGTGGTGTTGCGGCTTCATAATTTGTCTGTGACGTCGTTGCCTGGTTCGACTGCTTTCTGTTACCACTGTGGGGGTGGGCGCTAGGCTACTGCACAGCCTTCTAGAGAGACAGATGGCATGTGAATTTGCATTAAGCTGCTACAAATTTAAATATATAAAAGTATATGGAGCATGTACAGGAGTACTGCTGGAGGGCCGTCGTGTCAGTGTGAAACATGAAGCAGACCACTGTGACTGTTTCAGTGTTAAAACAAAACCTAAAATAATCTTTCCTGACCTTAACCAAGTGTTTCATCAGACCAAACTTGACAACTCAGATCGTTTGTCGTATGTAGGCATGTCACACTTCCTGGACTGGAACGACTATTATCTGTGAGCAAGACAACTTAACTTTACTTTACTGTATTTGTTCAGTGCTGTGACTGACAGTGTCGGCTAAATGCTCCAACTGAAAACATACAGTCACATTATGTGAACCAGCTTTTTTACCCGTTCTTTCAGTGTAATTTTACAAGTTGCACATCCTCTCATTCGATACTGTGTGTGTTGTGGAGATGATCTATGATTCAGAAGGAGGCAGATGCAGAGCTGCGTCGTGTGAGACGATTGAATCACACTGTTGACAGTTTGCTGTTTATAAATTTACTCCGCTGAGACTGAGAAACCAATATATCACCTGATGATGATGATTACTTGTAAAGTATTTAACTTTACATTTCAAAGACAAATGCCCTCTTGTAATTACAGTACACATTAAAATAACAAAGTTAATTAGCTTTTTTTCAATCTTGTATTGTTAATTAGCTGAGGTCAGGGTGGGAGAATTGCTAGTTAGAAGAATAAATTACATATTCTTTTAACAAATTGCTGCAATTTCGGAGTTGATGAACAAAATGATTACACATTTGAGTTCAAAAAAAGTTTCTGTCCTAATTGTCAAGTCTGAGGATGAGAAGATACCTCGGCACTTGTGGGTGACAGTTCCCAATATTCAGTTAATAAACCCTCAGAAAACCAATCTTGATCTGAATGAAATTTAAATGGAGCCAACTGTTGTTATATGGGAATCATCACCGGTGTCACTAAGATGAAACACAATTCTCTGCTTCCTGTTGATGAAAATCTCCAAGAAGAAAAACAATATCTAGCAGCTCATTGCAGAGATGATAATTGTTGTTCCTAACAGAATGTGAGGTGTGTGGGAGTATGATTATCCAGCCCGGCTTGAGAGCTGGCACAAGGGCCAATTCCAACTCATAAACAAAAGCTATACAGTACAGTACGGTTACAGAATCATTCCCAGTTAAGAGGGCACCTTCATCAGTCAATTACAGAACCTTATAACACAGCATGCTTTGACTCTGTGCACTACACATATCAGCTCAAAAAAATATAGTAAATAACAGGATTTGTCTCTGGTGGCTATTCACAAAAACAAACCCATGTAATGTGACAGCAGCTGGCTAATATTATGTTGAATGAAATAATATTCAGGTGAAATAAATGAGAGGCTGATCACACTCATTAAAGGCCTCCTGGTGCTTTGTAATTTCAGTTTGAGTGATTAGAGAATAAAACGTGAAGCAAAGACAATAGCCGTATCTGTACCGAGTACTGTGGTTCGAATAATGTTGGACATTTTATTTGATTGGAATTGTTACCAGCCGCCACCAACATTACTGTCACTTTAAGATATCCCATAACAAAATGTGCATGGCATGCAGACATAAAATGCATTCATAATTGAAAAAACAGCATACAGTTGGTAATTTATTCTCATCTTTGATAACAATCATTTGCAGCTAATACTACTTAGGCTGTAAGGACATTGGAGACGTACAAATAATCCAAAAAAGGATTTAAAACGGTAAATTCTTTTCTGAACACTCTAAAATGACTCTCTTATCAGACTAGAGCCGTTTCAGTCAATTATTTTCGCTCCTATCCGCGGGGAGCCAGCAGGTAGTAACTGGGCTCCTCTTGCATTTTCATGATTTCGTTGTTAAAGATTATTATTATTTTTGGGATCTGTAATTTCAAGTGTAGTGGTTACATGTGGCAGGTACAATGTAGACATTTCTACAGCATCCAATTTTTGAAGTTCTCTGAAACATTTACTTGTTAAGGGTTTGGAGACATTAACTTGGCTGTTTATTTTTTATACTAACTTTTATGTTTTTTCCTCTTGAGCACGGTTCCCACATGAGTCGAACCAACCAGTCAGCTTAGTTCCTGCAAGTCATGTAGTTTCTGGGAGAAATTTTGTTTTCCAAAATTCACCTGACATCATCATGCGTGATAGTAGCATGCGTGTGTGTGTGTGTGTGTGTGTGTGTTATGTATATTATGTATGTATTTATGGATGGATGGATGGATCTGTTCACCGTAAGTGGTTCCTTTGTAGTCTTTGAATGGTTTTGGACTTGAGCTCCAGCAGCTGAATATTTTCTCTGTTCCTGGAAAGATGTGGGCCTCTGGCCTGCTTCCCACCTCCTGTCGGAGTGCTGCACAGGGAGAGCCAGGTGAGACTGGAGAGCCATCTGGAGGAACTGCTTGGTTTCATAGTGTGAAAACTCTGCTGGACATTAATGACGGTATTGTCTGGAGCCATAATGAGCCCTGCGTCCGGCTACTTTCAAAATGTCTTTGGCACAGTTGCCCTTGTAGGTGTAAACAGTTTGAAACAGGGGCTCTGAGAGAAAACTCCCAAACAAAAAACCTTTAGTATTAAAGCTCTGTGTGAATGTTTCCCAAACTAAACTTAAGGTCTACTGCAGTAAGCTGCTCATTATCCACTAACAGTTGCATTATTCTGTGGACAAACAGTACACAGAGTCACACTCTCGCTGTTGGTGTGGATTTTATAACCAGTGGAGTCTACATTTCCAGAAAACAACAAAAAGTAAAAACACTGTTGTCAAGAGTTCGTGACTGAGATCAAAATGTCGGCTTTTTTCTCTCTACGTTTTGTGGAGTTTTGGATGTTGCAGATTGTTTTTTGTTGTTTTTGTGTCTGATGTTAAAGCATTCTTGCTATTTTCTATCAAAATAGAAGAAAAAGTCTTATTTCATTTTAGTGCATCATAAAGAGTTTCTACAATGCTCCCACAAAACCTCTCCTCTAAATAGGAGTTTTAAGCTGAAAGTGGTAGTCTCAGGCCTTCACTGTTGCTATGCAACCATTGCAAACCCAGCTGAAGCATAGTACCTTCAGTCAAGTTTGACTGTTGTGTGTGTTTTTTTTTCTTAAATTTCAGCTGCATTGAGCTTTTAAACACGCTCGGCATTGTTAGGAAGTTGCAAAATGAAGTTCTTTCCATTGAAAATTAATTGTATTCGTGCACAGAAAGGCCCCCAATGGACATGCAGATGTAGCTGTGTTTGTCTGTCTTTGGAAGATTTTCTGTGTGAAAACAAGACAAAAACAAATGCACCCTTTTCTCACATTTTCAGTGTTTCAATCTGTTATTTGCATTCTTTGTTCCAAATACCTGAGGGGACCACAGGCGACAAATGCTGACATCGGTTTTAACAGGCATTCCTCTTAGAGCTTCACAGACACCAGAACCATCAGAGACAGTGATAGGAGAAGTAGAGATCCTTTAAACACCTTGTCTTTATGTTTGATCCGTCAAACACAACATAACAAAAATTATAAATTCCACAATAAAACCCTACAGGCCTCCTTCTTACACCACATAACCAAAGTGAAAATCAACAACAAACTGAAGATTTTGATATTTGAGAGCCGCATGAGGAGTATTCAGGCTAAAAATATTCATCCTGAGAGAATAATGAAAAACTTTGATTCTCCATAGCAACTTTCAACCAAAGCATGTCTGGAGCTTTGGTTTTTGTTGTGAGTGTCATCTAAAGAAGTTTTTGGATAAGTGGCCATTTTTTGGGTCTAATCCCATTCCTCGTTGGAAAACCTTTTAGTTCCACTACTGTATTGACTGTAAGCAGAAATGTCCTCTGTGGATTACATTGTGGGGTAACAGGAAACAAAACAATTACACTTAGTCTATCCCTCATTTACATGACAATAACAAGCTACTTTTGATTTGGTTGCAGTTCAAACACATTGGCTCTATTCTGCAACACAGTAAACAGTATTAACTACAACAGAAAGTAAACTTGGTAATGCATGCTACATGGTATCTTAAGTGCTTGACAGTAACATACTAAATACAAATGTGCTCTAACATTCGGTACAGGTCTAAAATACAAAACACATCAGTGAATCCCCAGCACACCCATGGCACACCTCTTCTCAGGACTATAGTACAGACCATGACTGATGGTATGTATGGATGACCTTTCCATGGCTCCCTTGTTAGTTTGTAGCTGAACTAGCGGTTCTGTGTGGGTTTGCAGGGCCTTCAACAGTTGAACGTCTCCTTGGCCTTGTAGCACATTGTACATATTTAGTTTACATATGTTCAACAATATTTGTTCCAAGACGGCACCATTTTTCACTAAATCCACAAGGAACAGATTTTGGCAGTGGGACAAAGGAGTTCCACCTGTCGAGGACACAGTCGGGGGTCTACCTCCTTTTAACAGAGACAGGAGAGGGAAGAGAAACTGCTGCTATCCTAACAATGCTCAAGGTGTAACACTTCAATGTGCTCCCTCAGCCCTCCTCACCAACCAGGAGACTGAATCTCAGACTGCAGTGGCATCCATAATGCCTGACCACACTCGGAAGACGCATGATAAAAGTCATCCATGTGACTTTGCAGGATAGTTGGTGCTTGAAGCTTGGTGTGATGACTTAGTGGCTACTTGTACTTTCACTAACCAGGGAGTAAGTTCTGACATTTTATTCAAGGGAACTGATTCATGCCATTCTATATCCAAGCTGATTGCACAGCATGCCACATATCTTTAGAAGAGCAGTTTATATTCTGGCAGTGCAGGGTTATGTGAAATTAGATGGTATGACACAGCTAAAATGATGGCTTTTTCTTTGTTGGACTCATCATGCTCCAAAAGTTCTGCAGTATCAAGACAAATTGTAATCATTGTAATGTCATTGTATGTTAAAGTTCATTAAAGTTGAGTTCATCCATTGAAATGAATATATTTTGGTCCCAAATTTCCCTGTAATGAATGCTGGTGTGACTTGGCTCTTGGGATGTCTCAAGCCTTCGCTATCAGTTCCAGATAGCGAAGGCTCAGCTGGAGAGCAATGGCATCTGGAATGGGGATCTCTTTGCACCCAGGGGTGACTCCATGTTCGATCAGAAGCAAAGATGAAACTTGCAACGGGAACTGTGTGGGATTATTCTTCTGTGACAGTGACTTCTTTAGCTCTCTCCACTAACTGTGCTTCAGAGAGAGAGGTAAATGGAGCGTCTCTTGCCGTCTGTGCTTTCCTATTGCAGTGACCCTTTTCACCAGGACCTCCATGTGTCTCCCCCCTCAGTGTGAGGAAGATGACAGGTGGGCCCACAGAGCTTCAAATTCATAACCCCACTGTGCACCCACTCTCATAATACCACTTTGTGTGGTTGGAGGTCTGTGCTCTTCTTTCCCCTTGACCAGACATTACACCAAGAGCCTGTGCACTACAATTCAGGCATCCAATTCCCAATTCCCTTATGGGTTGTCTTCCACACTGCTTTCTCCAACCATGCTGTGATGGAGGCATTGGAAGAGGCAACAGCAACTCTCCTGTGGAAGAAAGCATCACTGACATGACTCTCCAGATGATGCACATGGGGTGTTATTCCCTGTGCTCCATGATCCCCAGAAATAACAGGGAATCGTCCAGTCTTGTGCTCACGCATTCAGATCAATACATTATGTAGCTTCCACGGTGATGTATTAAGGGAGGTGTGTTCAACTGTGCAAGACTAAAAGTATTTCAGCTGGAGTGGAGTCAAGTGGAGTGATATGTACAAAGTGTATAATGGACAAGTCTATGCTCACTCTCTGAAGAGCTCCCGCATTCTTTGCCTTTTAAAAGTTTGAATGAATGTCCTTGTGATCCAACCACATTCATATATGATGAGTAACATGGAGACATACACATAATTCACAGGGAGTAATAATAATTCTACTTTCTTTTACACTGAGCTTTAAAAACTTGCTGCACAGATGACTGGTAGGACAGACGGTGCCCATGGTGGGTGATGCTCCGTTGTTTATTAATCTCTTTTGCTTGGACAGGGGCTTGGGCCTTAGTTAGGAGTGCATCACATTCCCTGTGGCCTTTGCCTCTTCTTACAAGTAATAGCAAAATCCATTGCTGGGTAGAGCAGGTATTCATGAAAATTTGAAGGGCATAAAACCACCTGATTGGGCAGTCGGTGCATGGATCTTTCTCAGCTTGCTGAGCAGTGTCTTATTAATGAGGTCTCTTACTGGGCCATGCACATACTCAAAGTTAGATCAACAGGACTTCTATGTCCTGATTATTAGTAGTCAGAAGAACAAATGTCATTTCCCATTTTAATTTTCATTGGGTGAAATTATGCTGATTCATAGAATTGTTCAATACAATGCATGTTGGTGAAATGCATGTTTTTTTTTTTAAGCAAAAGCAATAATGGAAAAATTGATCAGACCGTGGACATGCATGTTATCCCATGTGTATTTTGAGATTTTTTTTTTTTTTTCTGAATGCTCCCACATTTTGATGCACACTGGCAGTAGCACACAATTAAGTGATCTTCCATTAACACATCAATCAAATGTAGTTTTTGCCACTTTCAGGATTCATTTCTCCCATCAGTCCAAGGTGAAAGGTTTCATTATGCCATTACTTTCTCAAAAGCTTTCATATGTGCAGCAATTTAAATCTAACAGGCTTAATACGGGAAACTGAGGACCACACACTCCGGAAACTGACAGACTAATGTACAATCCCAAAGCTTTTGGTGCTGAAACCGTAATTAATTGAAAATAATTATTGCTTTCACCAACTGAATTACATTAGAAAATGGTTTCAGAACAGTCTAAATGACTTGGTGAGAGCTTGGTTTAACTCCCCTTTGAATATTTTTTTAGATGACTGTTTTGCTGATTGGATAAAACTTTACTTGAATAACTGAAGTCATTCATTTGTAATGCGTGGAAATGAGTCACAGAACAACTACGTCGAACATCCATGAATTTTGATAATTGCTTTGACCCCAAATACGAACACAAAGAAATTATAAAGTGACACTCTGACACAGCCTGACAAATACTTACAAACTGTTTCATCTGTTTTCTGTTTATATATCTGTTTTAACAATGAGCTAAGTCAAAGCCAAGCAACCAAAAGCATAGTGTGTGACCAACAGTGAGTCCAATCAGCTTCCAGCAGCATGAGAAGAATAAAATGAAAAGATGAAAAAAGAAAGAAAACAAAGGGGAAAATCAGCCACAATTAATACATTGAAATTTATGCATGTCAAATCCCAAAATAGTAAATGATATTCTGAACCTTCATTCTCATGTGAGTACATGCGTGTAATTGCATATGGTGTTGACATGTACTAAAGCCCTTGCTAAAAAGCCAATTAGCAGCAGACAGACACTGGCCATTGCATGTATTAGTAGACAAAATGCCAAATGAAAATGAGATGTCACTGCTTCCTACAGAGGCCGAAAAAATTAATTCAGCTACCTTCAAATGCCTTTACTGTTCTATATCTGCAGCCCACTGCCACGGCCACACTCTGGGTCAGAATGAAAATGTTATGGAAACAAACTTTAAAAGCCATTTGTGAGATTTTAATGTTTTATTTAAACTGGACTGACACAGTCCTCCACATGGAATATGTTATATCACTATAAAGCTCATAACCACATTGAGAAGCCACTGGAAGAAGCAAAAAATAAGACACCTGGAAGCACACATCAAGGTGAGTTTTAGTTCATGATATTCAGAGACCTTGATTTATTCATCTTAGCATCTAAGTCAGTTGTCAAAATGAGAAACTGATAATTTGGTAGCACAACATTGACATCAAATTGCTATTTAGGCTGTTCCAGAGTAGACTTTTCATATAAAGTTACAGGAGTAAGTCAGGTCTATGATGTAACCTCAGTTAAGATGAGGACCTTTTTAAGAAGTGGAAAACTCTTTTGAATAGTGTAAACTCTAAACTACATGCAAATATAACTTACTTTATTGCTCACAAAACAAAATCAAACAAAACAAAAATTAAAAATTCAGATTCAATCCTAGCGTCCAGTACAAAATGACAGAAGTCAGTCTTTCATGTTGCTCAAAAGAAAAGCACCCACTTTTGAAAAAGAACAAAACAACAAAAAATAGTACTAAAGAACACAGATGTGCAAACATAGACGTGGACTAAATTTCAGGGCAATTCTTCCAACTATTGATGAGCTGTTTCTAGAGAAAAAGTCTAAAGAAAAAGTCAAGAGATTATCAAAGTCATTGTGATTCATCTTCTGGGGACCACAAATGTATGTGCAAAAAGTTTTGGCATTTTATGTGAGAACTGTTGAGATATTTCAGTCTCGATTAAAGTCTAACATGGCTAACAACATATGTCATATTTGCAATAACTGCGACCATGTTCTTTGTAAATGTAAAACATTTAAGTAGTTCAATCTATGTGAGTAAATTGTTGTGATGTAAAATACTGTGTATTTGTTTGAATGTGGAATTCTTTCTATACTATATATATATTTGGACAAAGAAACTGTCTACATTTTGTGGACTGACCAACCAACCAACCAACCAGCTGATTGACAAATCAACCGAGGGAGCTCTATAGAGCTGCTGCTTGCTGTGAAAAGTACACAAATCCAGTCGGGTTGTTAATGGTGATCATTAAGGCAAACATGGCTGAAAGACAGAGAGACAAATGACGATGAATTCAGAAGTGAGCTATGCTATACTTTTTGCCTGTAAACATTTCAAATCCTTTGGTCATGGATCAGTGTGGTCAATTAAAGGTGAAACAGACATTTTGCTGATCAATATTAGCAGGGCTTATACTTTTTGTATTAGTGTACCTCCCACAACAGGATTTATTGATTCAAATATAGCAGGTAATGTTCAGTTCTCACTGACGAATTAAAGCCTGGGGTGCAGATCTATCAGCAGGATCGTGTTGGCGTTTCAGTCTAAATACTGGTCCTATGAGTAGTTTTAGATAACTCTGCATTGATGTGCATGCTGAGCTACACAAAGTAATTGTGCTGAATGATATAGATCAAAATAGGGAGAATACCTTAAGAACAGCATGTTCTGTTTAGTTTGTAGTTGCATATCAAAAAGCAACCTTGCTAAAAGATGGTTGGCATCACATTCAATATCTGATCTACATTCAAAAAAGAATGTTAAGACAGCTGTTGATCTGCAAGTGAAGAAATACTCTCTGATACAGTGATACAAAGTCATTTTTGCAGTATTTGTTCCAGCAGTTTACAATAGTCACGAATAGTCGCTGTCCTTGGAGAAGGTCTGTGTATGTTTTCATGTAGGTAGAGTGGGTGTCCTTGTTGTGAGAGGATTGAATAACCTTTTGCAGAACTCACCAATTTGCCAAACTGTACGACAAAGGGAGAATGTATCAGTCAATGCCATGCTGGTCATACAACTCTGCAAACAAAAGAGGCATTCTCATGCAAAGTGAGAGGACATAAAAGTTGTAATGACAGTGGAGTACCATTACGGCAATGTGCTACTTCTGCCTCCAGAAATAAAGGCAGTGTATTTTCACCCTTTTTCACCTCATTTGTTCAATGTGGACAGCTAGACATTTTATTATATACTGTCTGCAGGTTTAGTATCTGAGCATCATGTCTCCAGCATTTGGTGACATGAAGAAAAATCTGTGATCATGTGATGAATGGTATTTTAAAGTGTTATTGTGTGAGCCAACTTTATAATGAGGATGTTTTCATTTGGAAAACGATGTTTATCACGCGTCTCTTTTGAGATGCTGCATGTGAAAACTTGAATTAAATTCACAGCTGGGTTTCTAAATGTGCCCACTTTCGGTCAAGGCCCAATAAACACACATTACAAGGATAAAAATTAATTACTGAACTATAAATTAATTTGCCACACATTTTGTGTATTGTAAGCCGTGTTTTGTAATTTAAACTGTACCGTTTGCACCATTTGCCGTGTTATTTGTATTTTAGTAAACCCCAAGGAGAATCAAAATGACTTTGTTCAGACTTCAGACAAACGTACGTCTCCATACACACATCCAGCCAGCTTTCAAAGCTGATTTAATCTGTCCTGGTCTTCTCTCGTTATATACAAATCAGTTTAAGCTCCACTCTGGCACAGGGGTTGTAGTAATGCAACTGAAACTGTTAAGTAAATGATTAAAGGGTGCTAGAAGAAGAGAAACATCTGCACTTTAGCATTTTCGTCACAACAATAACAGTTTAGCTTGTTAGCTAACACTTATCCATAAACTAAATGATGGATCACACTTATGGATTGATGAGAAACAAAGGTTTTGCTCCTCTTGAAGGGGCTCTGATCCATGTGCTCATACAGACCATTAAGTGGTGGCACAACAACTTGTTATTCCTTCTATATGATCTTATGTATTGAAATTGCTGGAGCCACTTCCTTCCAGTCACTAATGGCTAATTTCAGTGTAATTTCTTCAGATGCCGCAACCACAGGCACAGACCCTGTAACGTGTGCTTCCACAGACCACTTACTGACATCTTTACACTTGGTTGAGTACTGGGTACTGTGTGTCTTGGAGAGGAGGATGCCTTTATGCCACTCAGCATCTGACCAGTTTGTAGTGGCTTGTCTCAAACCCTCTTCTGTCTTCAATGCTTCTTGGCTGCATTTATATTATTATACCACAGCTATCTAATTTTCCCCAAGCAAATGAAGTGACTAAGTTAAAGGGGTCTTTGTCGGCGCTTTCAGGTTGAACACACTCTATAATCCACATAGAATATTATGGAGATTACATTGAGGACACACACGCACGCTATGCCTTGTCTGCCCTCCAGTCATTCTGGAGGTCACCTGCAACACTCATCCTGTTCAACATGTTTAATGCACTTTGAAGCATTTTGTTCAATTTTGCATTGTCAGCACACATTTAAATTGAGCTAAGTGCTTTGGAATAATATATTTTAAAGGTAAAGTGACACATTTAACACTCTCATCTGTCTCTGTCTTTCTCTCTCTCACTCTCTGTCTCTCACATACAAACACACACACACACACACACACACACACACAGACTACCTACCATCACCAACAACATGAAAGCTAGGGGCGTTCTTGTGTGCATCATTCAGCGTGACCTTTGGTTCTGCAGGAACCGTCACTCCATGTGTTGATAATTGAGTTGATCTCATTAAAGTAGGACCTCCCACCTTGTGAAGCATTCCCCCAACAGCACTTGAAGTTTTCTACTACTACTACTAGAAAGGAAAAAAATAGAGAGAAAAAGTCGGGTTTATATGTGAGAGTGTGTGTCAGCGTGCAAAACAGCCTCGACCTTGGCTGACAGTCTGAAGGGACAATTAAGGGCCATTACGTTTTGTTTTTTTTTTCTAATTTGCACAAAATGACTATTAATTTGAATGGATTTTATTAAGGTTGTTGATTAGTTACCAGTGACATGGTTACATCAGAGGCCTGTCTTGCAGTGGTCAACCAACTACATTTAGGCATAACCCTGGCTTTTTGGTGACTAGAAGCTCCTCCCATATCGATTGGAGCAGGTGAGCAATAACTTCATGTGCTGAAGTTAAATTCAAAATATCAATCATTTTAAATGCATCAGAAGATAACTTTGGATAGCGACGGCTCGAGTCAAACAAGCTAGTTTTGGTCAGAAACAGGTTTTTTTTTTGTATTCTTATCAATACGCCAACAATAATCTTAGATGACTGGATATGAATCCTCGTTAAAAATCATAGAATTTCACAGTTTTCAGACTATTGCACTTGCAATGTGGGCACAGATGGTGTGGCCTCTCCTCAGCTCTGTTAGTTGTCTTGTGATGCACAGGAAGCACATTAACACAGGAGTCGCCTGGCTTTTCCAGACCCTAGTTTCCCCAAGGGCTGCGCTGAACAGTGTCTGCATCCTTTTGTTCTCATTATTGGGCCATCAGTGCACCATCATCAGTATGGACTCCCAGCCCCCCCACAAATCAGGACATTGTAACCTTTTAAATCACCCGTTAAATATGTACCACGGCCCAAAAGCAAGCTAATATTAGACTTAGTTCAGCTGTTCGAATTAGTTAAAATGAAATGTGCACATTTGAGAAAATGAAAGCTGTTGTCACATGATGACTGTAACAGTTGATATGAAAGAAACTCAAGCTGTATGATGGTAAAGCACCACAAGTGCAGACAATTATAACTCATTCACCATTGGCAGTTCCAAATTTCTTAAAATTATTGTGAAAAACAACAAGGAATCTGCAAAGAAGGTCTCGGCTCTCTAAATTACTAGCATGGATGAATTAATATTGTAAACGTGACTGTTCTTCCCAAATTATTAGTTATATTTCATTGCATTCCATTAGATCGATAAGTGATTCTTCGCTCCTTATACCACATCACTTGACTACCACATCCCAGTGTGTGATGTTGTTTAATCAGGGAATTTGTGAGTCCACCGCGACAAAAGATCCGACATGACCTTCGATCGACGTTGTTTCTGTGATGCAGGCATGTCATTTTAACACATTTTGTGTCATCATGTAATCTCTGTGAGATCAGTCTGGTATTTAATGAATGGCATAAAAAGAGGAATCTATAATTTCATGGACCGATTTATAAACAATTTATTTCTGCTGTTTGAGCAGCTTCAAAGAAAATGTAATCTGCCTTATAGGTACTCTTTTAAATATCTAGAAGTGAAAGGCTTTGATAAATAAAATAATACACTATACCCTCATGCTCGTGAACAATCACCCATGGACTCACTTTTTTTGAATGATCCACTTATTAAAGGGGACATACAGTATCACTCATATATAAAAGGCGGTCTCAGCTGCCATATACTAATACTATACAACACCTGAGACATACAGTATATGGCTGGAGGAATGAGCAATGGCAAAATTCATTCTTTGTCTGTTTGTGCCAGACATTAAAAACTGGGTGAGTTTGGTAAAATGTGGTTGCCTTTTATAAATTACGACACTTAAACCAGACCAAACTGATATGTCAACAAATATGAATACTCCCATCTTCACTGGGTTTCCACTTATTGTACTCATTAACAAGGTTTATATAGACATCACCTTTGTATTTTCATGATTGAGTTTTTATTTGATTCAATGTTATTCTTTACCTTCTTTTCAATGAATTATTGCTTGACTTTTTTTTCTCTTGGTAAGACTGTAGGTAAATGACTGCACTGTAAATTTGTATTAAACAGCACACTGTATATAGTTTATCATAGATTTATAGTTCTAAATGTCATGCCGTTTATGGCATATCATGTGGGCCGCTGTGTTTCACAACTTTTAATTGTATACAGCACAATAAAAGCAGTGGGGAAAAAGATATTTTGCGGCTGACAAATGTTGCTAATTGGTATTCAACCTAAAATGAACGCTTGTTTTTAAGTGTGACAAAAACAGAATTCAATAACATGTTTTTGTAATATTCTGCTGAACTTTGGCATTTCTAATATGCATGTGAGCTACGGCTGATTAGCTTTCGTTGTCCTCTTTTCAACGTTAACTCAACTAGAGAAGGTGCTACAGAAAAAGCTTTGGACTCCATCGTCTCTCTAAGCTTTGGACTAATGTTTTCATCACCTGAGGCTGGGTACGCAGGAGCTACTCAATTACTTGAGAACCAGGCAGTTTGTTGGCACTGATAAGCTTGGAAGTAACTATAGAGATGTCCAGTTAAACTCAGGAGGGGCGATTTTATTGGCAGTTTTATTGACAAAAAAAGAAGGAAGCAAACTGCAGATTAGTAGTGAATCACACTGGGTGAAACAGCAGGCAGAATCACAACCACAGTACACCAGCACGTGCATGGAGGGCCAGGACCAACACACTGTAACTCAGCTACCCTGTGAGCCCAGCCAGAAATTACTGACAAGACAATGAAAAAGGGCAGACAGTTGAAAAGTTGTGTCTCTGCTAAAACAGTTGGGTCAAACTATGTCGAACAAGTCAGCCCCATCACTAAATTCCCTATTCACAGACCGTCCTCATGCTAATACAGAATCAATGAGATCTTCCTCAACTGCAAAATCAAAACCAGAACACAAAAGGGCAACAAAACAAAGCTGCATGGCAAATGCCCTGAGAGCAAGTAAGCTGAAAGCAAATCATCCCACTGAAGCCATGCAAGATTCGTTGGCGCTCGATGACACAACAGACCGAAACGCTGGAAGTTTTTACTGTAATGATGTAATAATCAAAACTTCCAGTGGTATGAACAGGAACAGGAGCAGCTCCTGTTTTACACTTCTACCTGAATATAAGGATCAGTCTTTAACGAGACATCTGCTCATAAAACCAGCCATCCAAGTTTAAAACAAAACCAATATAGCGAATATAAAGTTCGCCGATAACAGCTGTTCTAAAAACAATTCCCTGTTCTCTATTTTCCTGCTTTTCCATCTCAGGGTCTTTGGGGACTGGATTCTATCCCATCAGGAACTGGGTGAGCACACCCCGGACTAGTTTCCGGTCTCTAACAGGGTTAACAAATATAGACAAACAAATTCACACTCACATTCTCACCTACAGGCAATTTAGTTTCCATTTCACCTAACTTGCATGTCTGTGGTCTGTGGAGCGAAACTGAACACCCAGAGGAAAGCCACACAGACAGGGTGAGAACATGCAACTCCACTCTGTTTTCATTCAAATGTTGTGTTAAAGTATAAAAGACAAAACTCACACAACTTATTTGTCTTTATTTGAGTCAGCCACTGCAAAATTGGGGTATTTTAATGAGTTGGTATTGTGAAAAGGACAAGCAACCACATTAGATATGTCTATGTATGTATGTTTGCTTCACTACCACACAGATGGATGGATTTATAGAAATTATTGGAGAACTTAACAAGCATTAGATTTAACTACAATAATCATTAACAAAAAAAATGTTCTATATTCATTATTGAGTTTAGATACCATGAAAATACTGAAGCCAACAACTAACAAATAGAGTTTGTGCAGCCAAACCCTGGTATAGTTTATTCCTCCGTGCCACGTAGCTCCAGTGTTGTTCAAAAATATCAATTAGCGACATTATTGCAGTGGGTTGCGTGTCCCTGCATTACTATAAATATGGCCACTCTATTTTAAGGCAATCCCACACACACCGTTCCGCTGCCAGAAATACTCACTGGAGCACCAAATGTGTATTCATCCGTGTATTCCCTCCACTGACACTTTGCCAGGATCCACTGTGTTTTTAAAACAACCACAATCGTACCTGTACCCAACTGATTAGAGGCCACTTGGTCTGACAGCAGTAAGGCTAACTTAAGCTTACAGTATATATGTGACAATATACCTGCTTCCTTGGATCCATTACAGTTTGCTTATTGGGTAACTAGGTCAGTTGAAGATGCAGTCTCCCATGTCCTGCGCTCGGCTCTTTAAAATCTTGAAGGGAGTAACTCGCATATCAGACTGCTTTTTATCGATTTTGGCTCATTGTGCCAGAATAACTGGTATTTAATGCCAACGTAACGGGTATTTAAGACATTTTTCAGAGACCATTCATTCCATCCATGCTTGGGTATGTGATTTTCTATCTGGCTGACTCCAAACAGTGATTTCTCACTCTGCCGCTCGTATTTTGAGCACAAGTTCAACAACAGGGATGCCTCCTTACTCCTCTACTTTACAGTTTGTTCACTCGTGACCTTGCCTCCAAAATTTATAAGAAAAAATGTTAAATTCACAGATGATATAAGAGTGATTGGTCCCATCCATTACAACTGTGAGGAAACCCGCAGGATGGAGGTGGAGAGTGCTGTCCATGTGGTGTTGGGAAAATAACCTGTCACTCAATGTAGCTCAAACCCCGGAAATTATCATTGATTTCAGGAAGCGCAATGTCTTTCACTCCCCCTTAACTATTAGGGGTACAGTTATTAAGACTGTTAAGTGCTTTAAATTTGTAGAATTACAGATCTCCTACTGTTTTACCTGCCACTCAGCATCTTTGATTACATACTTGGCGAAGCTCAGCAAGTCTTTGCTTTCTCCCCTGGTGAATTTTTTACTGCTGCACTAAAGAAAGTATTCTACGGCAGCCTTGGTTTGGTAATATGCCTCAAAAAGATTGGAAATGGCTTAATAGCGATGTCAAGCACGTGTCTAGGATTATAAGCAGACAGCTTCCACACCTTGAGGAGCTCAATACCAGCCACTGCAGGAAGAACGCTCTGGGAATAATCAGGGGCACAACCCACCCTGGTCATCACATTTTCAATCTTTTACCAACAGGGCGGCGTTACTGTGGCATACAACAGGCCCTTTTTGACGCAGGGACAGTTGTTATCTCCAAGCACTAACACTCCTTTCCCTTTCTCTATGCATGTTACCTCTGTTTTATTGTACTTTTTTTGATTAGTGGGAGTAGTATCACACTTTTTTTTTTAAGGGCGAGGGAAATGTAATCGTGGTTAAATAATTAAAAAACACGACTGCTGACTTTTTCTTGGCGCACTGGTGTTGAAGGCAAACATAAACAGGAAGACAATCACAGTCTGATGGACAGGAACACATCAGTCACAAATAATGAATTACATCTCAGAATCACAATATAAATCAACATCTAACAATGAACACTGTTATTGTGCTCATGTTTAAATGTCACCGCCGACTGGCATGAGATGAAAAGCCGATATGTGTAATTAAAGCCAGACCTCCACGTCTTACTGCTCTATATGGACACATCTTATTTTCAGACACACTAAACGTTGCCATTTCATGAATAGTTACAAATGAATGTTATTTATACACTTTCCTGCTACTGAATTGTAATTGTTTGCTGCAGATGTGGCAGAAAGGCATAAAAATGGGCATAATTTTAGACAAAATATGTCTCCAATATATCCTCAGACAGACAAATTGTGGCTGCTGATACCTAGTTTTTTTTTTTGGGGGGGGGGGACAACCTGCCTCTCTCTTCTCTGTTAATTTGTTGTTTTTGGTGTTTAAGTTTCTTCTCTTTATTAAAACATTGGCAGCAAAACAGAAATTGGCTCACTGGCCTGGTGGTTTTGCACACAAACTGGTAAAATCAGCAGATTTTGAAAGTCAGAAAAAGTATTTTGCTCTACACCCAGATTGCCAGTGAACTTCATCCGGCCACTTTTCTGTCGCCTGCTTTGAAGTGCTCCCTCGCTAGTATATTATTTCTCCACATTTCCACTATTTTGGCTCCATCTCGTTTGGGGACAAATTCATAGAGAACACTGTCAGGCTCCTCAACTTCAGCAGTGAAGGGGAGAATTAATCTTTAGCTGAGGAGAGCAGATCGGCGGGTGACAAAGCAGCACAGCCATTAGGGCTGCGGAGGAGGCCAAATGCGCTCGTGGTCGTAGATCGACGCAAATGACTGCGCCAGGGGGACAACAATTCCCCTCTGCTGGAGCTTCTGCTGGATGATCATTAGTGTGCCGGGTTTGATTGATATGGCACATTTCCGATGGCAGGTGAAGACTCATCTCAACATGGCAATCCTCTGTGATTAATCTCATTTTAAGCTGCATCTGGAGGAGTGGAGTCATTGTAGATGGGCTGGTGTAAATTAAAGTGTATAATAATGCAGCGCGGTGTGAGCTATTTGAGTCAGGTTAAACTGGAACGTCACAGTTTCACATCAGTCAAATCAGCTGCCAGGGTGGATTGCAGGTCCTGATGAATGTATACGAAGTGGCACAAAGCAAGTGTCAGATTAATAATTCAACCTACCATTGTGACACAGAAGCGCACAGTGTTGAGACGAGCAGAAGCAAACAACACTGATTCATTACAGTTTTCGCGCTTGAGGGCGACTGCAGCGATGCTCCCGAAACGGGCAGTGGGTTGATTAAAGCTCTTGATCACCCATTATAAAATCAAACCTTTCAAGTATATGTCACTTGCATGCAGGAGCTGATGGTTGAAGAGGTAATATGAAGTAGGAAAGGTGCGCTTACAGCATTTTCCGTGCATGGATGTGAAGCAGGGTAGTGCTGATAAGAGCATGTGTGGTCAGCAAAACAATTAACCTTGATAAACAAAGGTAAAAATACAACAGCAGAGGCTTAGGCGCCCAAGGTTAATGATTCAGTAGGAAACCATTTCTGCCCTCATGAGATTATTGTAATTATAAATTCTAGAGGATATAATTCTACAAGTGAAATTAGATTTTTTTTTTTTTGTTTTTTGCTGTGGTCCCCATAATCAAGGGACCGTATAGAGAGGACCGAGAATCTCTTGATACGAAAATCAGTATGCTCATTTCACACAGTCTTAAACGATTGGACTTGTTCTGAAGTCTCATTCAGTGGGGTTCAGTCGAAGGGCTCCAAGGCTGTAGAGTTCAGTGGTAACCATGAATTCTTCATTCAGTTAATGCCTTTCGCTTGAAAGCGAAACACAGCCTGAGAAGTTATTGTCTGCTGCAGATATTTAATTGAAACGAAGCAAAAGGGGGTTTGTCATTTGCACTCTCATTCTCAAGACCTTCCCAGTATTGTAAAACTTTCTGTAGACGGTTGATGTGAGATGATTTCTTCTTCGTCTGCTGCGAAGAGAGTTTCATATTGTTGTGATTTCATGCACATTTCTGTCCTGCACTGCAAATGGTAGCACGTGAAATCTGCATATTATAGCTTCATTTCTTTGGTAATTGATTATAATAAGATCTGGGCAATCAATGAAATACTAATATTTGTCAAATTAACCCTGACTGAATGATGGAAAATTATTAAAAATGTTGATGTGTCACACCTTGAAGGCAGAGGCATTAATTGGCTTTTAATACAGTGCCTGTAAACAGTATTCACTCTGTCTGTGTTAACAGGGTGAAACAAGTATTTAGTATTTTATATTTCTAATGAATTTAAATCACTTTTTTTGCACGATGTCAAACAAGACACAAATTTGTTGTAAGAAAATAACATATGAAAACATCCAAAGGGGTTTTATATTAATTAAACATGGAGAAAATGTTGCTTTTGGGTAACGGAGATAATAACGGAGTAGTTTACAGACTAATGTTATATATTAGATAGATATTATTAGATGTATATTCACAAATAAAAATAAAAAGTTTGGAGTTTGACTTTGAAATGTGAAATAATACCTCTGTTTTCTGTTTACAATCAAATACAACTGGAAGAAAAAAGTGAGAATATGTGTATCAAAATACCCATTGTCATGTGATAGCATAGGTTCAGCATTTCCTTTGAATTGCTGTCATGGTGTTCTTTATATTTGGCTTTTGCTTTTATGTCAAGTCTGTGGCATCTGAAGGGCTGTTTTAAATCAGCAGAAACTGCACCGTGTTCTGTCTCCACTTGACCCACATGTCATGTTTTTACATCAAACACAGAATAACTCTCCAACGCTATTGCACACAACTACTATACCTTTTGTGAGGCACCTTTCTCCCCACCTATGTGTTGTCCCAACTTTATATACTCTATAGGAGGAAGAACAAAATATTCACCTCCCCTTACAGTAATGAGAAATTCTATACAACATCAAAGACAAAATAAATTGCCTCACTGTTGACAATTCACCTCCAAATATTCTGCCAAAGCTGCCACTGAACATTTTAAACATTTCAGAGTTACTGTTTGTTGCATGGGTGTTCTATAGGATTGCATTAGGTTGTACGGGTTTTCATATCCTGCACGCACTGATGATACACACATGTATCTCTAAGAAAAGGAACAAAAAACATGTGATAAAAAATCAGTGAGGTAATTGGGAACAAATGTCTAATTGATGACCATGACTTTCCGAATTGATGCAGTGGGTTTTAAATAGGCCCAGAGGCATGAAACACCTGCAACACAGCAATGACAATGTTAAATTTATATTTTAAGCTACAATATGCAACTTTTCCCCTTCGGGCAAAAAGATGAAATCTCCAACCCCTCAGTGGGGTAAGTTCATGCCCCAACACTTGTCATTCATGCTGATGTGCTGTCGACTTTGAAACTGTATCAGGCCTGGAGCTAACTGGCATCCTAAAGCCACCGCAGACAGTGAGATGAACATAGTTACTATGCAGAAGAAAAGTTGCACCTCTGTTTCTGTGCAGACCTTGGTGCAGTGTTTTCTTGGCTTATTATTTTCCTGCATTGTTTAAAGCTAAAACCCAGCTCACCACTGATCACATCTCTAGAAAATTACATGATCAAGTACAGCTAGTAGTAACACAAACATCATTCCTTTAAAATGCTGTCTAATACAAATAAATAAGTAAGTCAGCAATAACTTGATTTAAACCCACAAGCTATAAAATAACCACGGATTTTTAATTGATTTGAAGGAGACTACTAAAACCAGTTACTCTCCCTCAACAAGAAGGAGTCAATACAGGCTAAAGATGCAACATACTGTAGAAAGTGCATTGTTCATCACTGCCTAAACCATGCGTCTGGCACACAATGGTAATCAATATACAGGAAGTACAGAAGGTGCCCCTGATTGATCAGGTGGTCATCGTGAAAGTGATCAATACAAAAAGCAGATGGGATCATGAACTTTGGAGGGAATCGCCAAACTTTCATATTTCATATTCATGTCATATTTAGGTCATAGTTGCATCGTTTTAATCTACCAGCGTTCAGATATATAATTTTGACATCAATCATTTTAATTGCCTTGAACAGAAAATGTACAGAAATATACTTTGGTGACTTTGGCGTCATATTGACGACTGACATTTCATACTTTTCAAGATATTAACATACAGTATGATATCATAATAAAAATCTAGAAAGACAGTGAGAAGCACAAAAAGGACATTTAGTATGTGATACTGTACATGTTTTATTTCTATCTAATGCCATTATTCAGGATGTGATTTAAAAAGTCAATATTACGAGTAAAAGGAATCAAATCTGAATATTAGAAAACATGGTCTGAAATCATCATCCATTCATCCATTGTTTGTATCATATAATGTCATAACTTAATCTTCTTACATGTACGTAACATTCAACACAATGTGCATGTGTATCAAATGCTCCTTATCTCTTTTTTTTTTTTACATAAGCTAAGATTTTACTTATTTAAGATCCTTTATTCAAGTTTATCTATGATTAAATCTGAAGATTATATTTTAAGGTTTGCTCCATGTATCAATTTGATTCCAGTTTTTATTCACCACTCTAAGGAAAAGCCTGCATTATTTGTGCTCTGTAATGCTGAAAATCCACAATAGTAAAGCGAAACACTCTATTAAATATGGTCTAATTTTTAATACTTAAAAAAAAGCACCCGTCTTAAAGAGGTTTACATACATTTCTTCAATAACTGCACAAAAAAACATTTGCATACATCTTAATATGTAGTTAGAAATCCCACGACAGCTGGGATGAGGCACATAGACATAGCAGAGATTTTTAAAATGCAACAAAGAGTGGGCTTTCATACAGCTAATCTTGATTAATTTACTGAATCCTCTATATTAATTTCCATGCCGACAGGTGAAGCAGCTGACCGGAGGTGCTCTGACCCAGTGCATATTGTATTTGTTCAGTGTTTTCAGTTGGGCTGGATGTTTATCAAATTGTGAAATAGGATTTTTGGATCAATAAACAAAGATATCTGAAATGTTTTCAGTGAGAGTGCACACGAGTGTAGTTTAAAGCAACTTTGAGTTTCCTGACGATTTTTGTTTTGGAATAGGTGAGGTGTCGTCTCTAACCATTTCACTTCTCTCCCCCCCCCCCTCTCTCTCTCTCTGTGTCTCTGTCTGTCTCTTCTTTACATAAGTCTGGACGGCTCTTTTGCTCTCTTGCACATGCACAAAGATACACTTTACACACAGCTAATGTGTAGTTACTTTACAAAGGAGATTTTTTTCTCTCAATTTCTCTCTGGGTTTCCTCTTTCAAACTCCTCTTGTGTGTTTCCTATCCTTTCATGGTAGGTTGAGCTTTTCAGGCATTGTCAGGCTTGTTTAAATTTTTAACAAGCGGGGGGAAGAAACAAAGAGACCGAGACGAGGGGAGAGTCCCTCATCTGAAATCGAAGGTATATTTCCCATGAAATCTTGTGCAGTGACGTGGAATAGTCTTTGCCTTTTGTGTTTTCTGATGCTGTTGGCCCCTTTTAACCAAATGCTTTCACAGTCCGGGTTGGTCTACCAAGAATATCAATGCCCAGGTGGTTTAAAAAGAAAGTGCTTCTTCAAATTTCTTTAAATTCAAGAAAAAAAAAAATCTGTAATAGTTTGAAAAGTATTTTAGCGCTGCTTTGGCAACGCGTTTAGTTTTCTAAGCTTAGTTTGCTCGTGGTCTAGGGTGATGAAGTCTCAATGAAAATAAAAAATGCTACTCAATAACAATTTTCAGTTATGCTCCACTCGTGCTTTCCTTGATTGAAATGTAATTGGGTACAGTCATGAACGGAAGCTTCATGTTGTCTTCAACAAGATGTCATCTAATTTAGTGACAGGTGCGAAGGTAATTGAATGCTGCCAAGACATCAAAAGGCACAGAAGGACATGAACGACAACAGAAAGAGAACACAGACAACCATGTAAAGCTGACAGACAACCTGACAGACACACCAAGATAATTGTGTTTGCCAGGAGACAGGGCGCTGGTTACCACCGAGGTCATGCACTTGGTATAGTTCCAGGATTTTAGCTGAATGAATATGGTGAATGTGAATTTCTTTTGTGGCCGTTTGAGCGTTCAAAGGTACCGATGATGGCACTAGATGAGTCTTCTTTGGGATTACAATTCGTCATGCGAGGGACATGACAACCTATTTCATTACAAACCATCCAATAGATGGAACTACAAATTAGATCACCGAATGAATTAGAACTGACCCTCTGTGGACCATGGTCCATGTAAATCATCTTAGAGTCATAAAGTTCTTTTTTTAGATATGTCAGTCTGAAGAAAAGTAGTAGACCGAGAGACCAACTGAGCTATGCAGTTGCGAAAAGTCTGAATAATAAAAGAGATTTAAACCCCTTCTTAGAAGTATCACGTCCACAGTTTCTAATGCCACTGAAAATGTAAGGAGGCACTGCCAGGAGATAGAAAATACATGTTCACACTCAAGGTAAAGGGACAATAGGACCTTATGTGCAGTGGAAGAGAGAGATAGCAGTAACTCAACAAACACCTTCAGTGTGCAGTGATTTTCAATTATGACTGCTTGCTTGCTTCTGGGGCTTAATTGCAGCAAAGGGATCTTATAAGAGAAATGGAATAAAAAGCCTATGAACCCTGTGAGATGCATTTGAAAGCATGCCAATGTCAGATGAAACACAGGAAACCGGAGACCGTTGGCATACTGGCTCCATCTCCTGGAGGAGACAAGAGATGGGGCTCTACTCCATAAACCCCCACCTTCACACGTCGTTCTGTTTGGTGAGTGCTTATGGAAGGCTAAGGTATGCTTTATGAAAATATTCATGCTGCATGTATACACAGCGGCTACAATTACTATGCACTGCTATGGCAATTGTCTGCTCATTTGTGGCATAGAGATGCAGACAAATAACAATGGTGCTTGATTCTTGCTCGAAGCACCTTTAGCAGGCAGTGGCTGTGGCTGTGGTGCTTTTGTTAGACGTTGAATGAAAGTCCAACTCATGAAAGTGGACACTGTGCCGTCTGAATGCTGAGCAAATAAACATCAAAAAACACAGGCAATCACAAGAAAGAAAAAAAAACATCTTAAAATTTACATTAAATGCAGAGCACTCCATGCCCAAACAAACAAAATATAATTTCGCTGACCTCATTCACAAGAAATTATAAAACTCTGCTTGAAAGTGCTCCAAATACACAAAATAATAAACTACAGTCCATTTGTTCCATTTGTTTGGGGGATGTCTGCAGGTGCAGTAAAGCATGAATTGGCCATCCATGACCAGTAATCATGTCCTGTCTATTAGACTGTGCTGCTGGGAAATAACACAAGGAATAGAAAAGAGCTATGAAAATCCTGGAATTACCACAGTTCACTTGTCACAATCCAATTACTCTGTCTATGTTTGCAGCAGATCTCCACCCTTCTTCTCTCAGTTTCAATTCATTTCCTGAGGTTAACACCTTATTATTTTTGACCACATATTCTGTAACCTGCACCTGTATACGTCTTTACCCTTGTAAAAAACTAAAATTGGAGAGGGGCAAAAAGAAATCCTGACACATTAAAATGTCAGCACTTTGATTTCTGGAAAGATATATGCCCCATAGTTCATGAATACAGCATTGCCCTCTGTGGCTTCCAACATATTGGATTTTCCAGCCGGGAAGCGGCATTTATATTCAGCTGTTTGGTAGGGTTTAGAAAACAAAGGCTGATCCTTATTGTGCATCTTAAGCCGGTCCCTCTCCTTTAAATGAATTCGTTTAACAAGCACTTCTCCTGGGTTTCCGTGCCAAGAAGCACTGAGTTACAGCTGTTCCACAATGCCTCTGCTGTGGTCCAAATTTAGCAGAATACCTAGAAGGGAAAGAGCTCTCCAAGCTGCTCAGGACCTTACAAGGAGGTGCACACAACTACAAATCACTACTACATGTTGTCTCCTTCAAGAAACAAAAATTACAGTATTTACTCACACTTGACACAAAATGACTATGTCCTCAGAAGATTACTTTTCTTTTTAATATTAACCGATGACGTGCCTTGTGTTTGGGATAAGCGCAACGGCACTCTATTTGCATGTGATACACACTTTACATCAACTAACAAAACTGAATTGAGGAACAATCTTCAGTATGAACTGCAGCTATAACCAGAATTGTTTTGAATGGAGCAAAAACCACAAATGTTGTACTCTGGGCCAGACATGCCACTGATGATGAACATCATGTGCGTCTATCACTCAATCGCTCAGATGTTGAACAGGTTCGAGAGGCAAATTTGCTTAGTGTCTCACTCAGTGGGCAGGTATCATGGGAGAAATGCATTGAAGATGTTGTTAAGAAAATGGGTAGAAGAATATCGTGTATTGAAATAGGTTCCTCGTTTTTTACCCCTGCCCTTAGAGTGCTGGTGACACAGGCACTAGTTTTTATCTCACCTTGATTACTGCTCAGCAGTCTGGTCTGGTGGAGCCAAAAAAGATCTGTCTAAGCTCCAAATAACTCGGAATAAAGCTGCAAGGCTTGCACTGCCCTGTCTGTGAGGTGTGAGGCAGAGTACAGAGAGAATGCATGCCAGTCTCTCATGGTTCAGAGCAGAGGATGGGTTGGCGTGCAATCTCACGAGTTTCTTTAGGAATATCTTTCATAGGAAACAACCAAACTGTCTGTACCCACAAATAAATTATGTAAGAGACCAAAATAGTCACAATAGCAGGTAGGCTACGAGGGGCTTATCTTGTTAAACAAAAACCCAGAACAGATGCAGTGTGGAAATGTGTAATGTACAGAGACATCACCGTATCGAACATGTTACAAGCTACATCTCAGCACCCAGTAAAGCCAGGCTCACACTACGAGTTTTGGAGGAATTTATCCCCAATTCCTGACAATCAGAAGAGAAATGGTTCTGATATTTGGCCCAGAATATCTGGCTACATGAGGTGTGTATAGATCCAAGCTTAAACCTCCGGATCTGCTTGCATATACTCATCACGGCTGCCCCAGTAATCACAATCACGTTTGATATTTAGGACTCGAAATCTGAGTGAGACCATCACTGCTTTCAGAGCTGGACCACAGGAGCCAATGAGAGAGACAAGTCAACAAGGAGATGGAAGTCCTGGAGCAGTAGATGGTGTTGCCAAGTCACAGTTAACATTCTAGCCCTTGCAGCTAATGTTAGCTAGCATGCTACCGTTGACAGATATTACAAGCGACATTTAAAATGTCACCTCCAGTTCTTGCTGAAGAATGGACCCATGTTGGCCGCCGCTCCCTGACAAGGTTTTCACGCGGAGTCATTTAGCCTTCTGCTTTTTCTGACTTCGAAGCATTACTAACGTCAGTTTCAACATGTCAGTCTGCATTTTGTTTCCATCTGCTTCCCCATAAGATCACTTTAGATAACGTGAGGTGCACTGCTCCCACTGGCATAATGATATCATGTAGCATGCAATGCTGCATTATTTTAAAATATTGTTGTGTGTGCACGTTTGATGTTAACAATAGTTACAGTGTTGATGAACCTGGACTGACCTAAACAACTCCTCAGTTTGATGTGTGGCGATATTTAGATTTTTACTATGTCTAATTGAGATTTTTTACATGTCCTACACCTCTTGGACCCCAGAAATAGCAGCTGTCACCACGATAGCAGCGACTCTTTTAAGGAAGATAGAGAGGAATGTTGATCGAGACATATTGATTCACTTTTTCTTTGGTGATGACATTTGTTATTTTGCAGCCCATGTTTAGTAAGACCCCACTCCCCCAGGAGTATTCAAGCTCCCAGAGTCCCATCATTCAGTTACTCTTGTCCAACTTACTTGTGTCATGAGTTGCGAGCATAATACATTGCTTTCTTTTTGTTGTGAAGTGTTTTTAAAAGACCCTTGGGTGTTTGTCTCACTTGCAAAATTAGAATTTCTCTCATTCTTTCTGTTTCATGTACATGCAAATAAACTAAACTAAATTAAATATATTAAAACGGTTGGAATAAAGCACAGACTTCCCATCAGCACTGAGCACCCGCTGAGCATCTATTCCCTTATGTGTTCTTAGCTTGTTTGTTAGTGTGACACAACATTTTCTGAATAAAACAACTGCTTCTGAACAATAGTGAATATAATTTGCCAACACCAAATATGCATAAAAGGGAAAAAAAAAAAGAAGTGCTGCTTTGGAGGAAATGCAGCCACATGCTGTACGTCCATATGGTTGTTCTCTAATGATACTTACAGAGGTTTGGCTTCAGAGTGAAATTGTAAATGACTGTAACCAAGAGGAAGTAACTTCAGGGGGAAACTGGATACTTTATTTGTCTCTAAATTTTACTTGAACCCACTCAGCTATCATGGCTGTCAATGTCAGGCAGCACCATGGCTGTTCACCTTGAGGGGTCCCTGGGAGATTGGCTTTTCTGAAGCTAACAGATATGGACTGGAGCCCAGTTTCCTTTTGGCTAATTAGCTTGGCTACAATACCAGTGGCAGTTCTTATCAGCCCCCAAGCCTTCTGCTCTCTGTCTGTTTTTTTTGGAGCACAGTAAGATAGCTTGCCCAAAAAGTTCACAGTGACAGGTTTATCTTTGTGTGTGCTGGATAGCAAAGCGTATGCATGTTCTCAGAGTGTACAAGCATGTACTCATCTTATCGGTCTCAAATTTCCCAGAGACACATTAAGTGAAATTGATGAGTGTTGTAAGGTATGAGCCACTAAAAGCCTCAAAATATCAGCAGGATGTTAATTCAAAAGATGAAACGCTCAGCAATAAACATATCTCAAAACATTTCCTATGTGAGTTTCAGACTGGAGAGAGATCTTTTTTATTTAAAATGACACGACCAATTAGTGGATGTCTTTTATGTAAGCTTATTTTCCAAACTGTATTGAAAAAAAATAAATTAAAATTGTAGATTAACTTGAGCTGGCATTGATGGGACTATCTTGCATTAGATACACAAATGCACAAGTAACTACTGGGGCACTTTATTAAAGGAATATTTCAATACTTATTTGCTTCCCTGCCAACAGCTTGATGAAAATATCAAAAACATTAAACATGATGCTACAGCCATCAGCTGGTTAGCTTAGCTTAGCATTAAGACTCCAAACAGCCGGCCTAGCACTGTGTGAAGGAAGCATAATGGGCTCATCTCGTCATCGTAACTGACCAAAAACATTACATTCAGCTACACGGTGTAAGCTAACATGTAGCTTAGCGGAGTTACATAGTTAGCAGGCACACAGCACAGTGAAATCGAATGTGTGACTTAGTATGATGCCTCAATTAGCTCATTTAAGCAGAGAGTCCCTTTACATGTACTGTATTGGTTAATGTCTCATTTGTCCCTCTCCTGACTGCACGGTATCTGTCTCATTAACCCTGGACTGAAATGCACCCACTCAGCAAACACAGTTATTGTCTGATTTTCTTCAGTATGCAGGATATCTTCAGCAAACCTTATTCTAATTCATGTAATCCTCAGAGATGGCACAGGCCCAGCATGCAGCCATTCAGAATGCACCAGTGCCCTCAAATGCCTGCTCAGTCCCAGAATACAGACAGTAAGGGCCTCAGGGTAATTTCACACTCTGTTATGATTTTGTGCAGAAATAATATGGGTTTGGAGAGAAGTTTGGGTCGACTTCAGAGAAAAAAAGCATGCTGGTGTTGCTGAAATTGTACTTTGAATCGAGTCTAGCTTTGATACCCGAGAAAGCCTGTCAAATAAATGCAAATGTGTTTGTATTACATTAAGTAGAAAAATGACAGTGATTATGGCTGTGCAGTAACAATAAAGCTTTGTTCTTAGTATTAGCACCTGGGATGAGATAATCAACCACTGTGCTGAATCTAATTAGATAATAAACTAAAGAAATAGAGCCAGTAATTGTGTTGCATGCGTCATGACGTCGAGAAAAATGGACAAAAGACGTTTGAAGGAAAGCACCTGGCAAACACTGACTCTCTAATGTGTCCTTAATGTGTTTCTTTGGAACATTTGGCTGCAGGGCATCACAGGGTGACACATGTACACAATAATAGCAGACTAAAAGAAACATGGGACCATATACCAGCTTCTGTGACTATTAAACTTTAATAGGCACACATAACTAATGCAGTTAAATCGGCTGCAGGTTTCCCCTTGTGCCAGACCACCAGACTCACAGATTAAATTTCCGAACTAGATTGATTTGCACAGACATGACCAATGGTTTTAATGTGATAATGCATCATAGGTCAGTGTTCTGGTGGAGGCTGGGAGAATGACTGTAGTCACAATTACGTGACTGGCTTGCAGCTCACCTGGCAAACAACACAGAATTACCACCAAGCAAAGGATGTCAAGGCAACCTAATGCTCTGTCATTGAAACCCATCTCAATTAAGCCGAGGCTGGACAGGTGCCTGGGAGTTGACTGATTGGTCCTTCCCTTCCCCTCTCAGTGTGGAGATGTTCCTATTTTCACGCTTGAAAACTGAGGATGTTAAAGAGCTCTAAATGGAGTTTCTCTGTGTTGCTCAATAAAAGGGAGAGACAGTTTTTTAACTCTTGACGGCACAAGTCAACACAGTCCTGTGGTGATAATCGTTTTACTCCGTTTACAGTGCTTAACTATTGAATGTGGTTGTTGATGTGCTATTTCAGAAGCATATCAGTTCTGTTATTCGATGGGTTTGTACTGAAATAGCATTTCTTCTTCCTGTAACTAGGCTGCCATTAATTGTTTTCAATTAGTACCAAAAATATGTGCTTCTTTATTTTCTTCTATCAAAGAAAAACTTTGGCTAAACTTTTATTTTTGTATCTTTGGTTGTACCAGTTAATAGCACTTTACCCATCAAAGTCATTGCCAACGGTAAGACAATCAACAAATTGAAAAGCCACCAGCAGTTTAGCTGATAAAGACAAGAGCATATTCACAACACCCCTAAAACACAGTGGGGGAGAGTAACCAAATACCTTTACTCAGGTACAGCACCACAGTACAGCTTGAAATATACTTGGGTATTTCCATTTTCTGCTCTT
Organism: Pempheris klunzingeri; assembly: GCF_042242105.1. Taxonomy (NCBI): domain Eukaryota; kingdom Metazoa; phylum Chordata; class Actinopteri; order Acropomatiformes; family Pempheridae; genus Pempheris; species Pempheris klunzingeri. The sequence goes on along the minus strand of NC_092020.1, from coordinate 23,857,007 downwards.
TTGTACTATAACTTCAACTTCAGAGACAAAAGTTGTACTTTTTACCCCACAACCCTTCACTTACTAATTACTTTGCATATTCATATTAGTAATACAAAATATAAATCAACAAATAAATTGGGAGATATTCCTGTTATTGTTGTCACGACCAGTGGAGCTGATCACGACATTGCACTTGTTATTGTAGCCAATAACAGCAGTGCATTCATCATGACCATTGTGTCAAGCATTGTGACACACATATATATAGTATATGCATAATAATAAAAAAACAAGTGGACCTTTTAAGAATATTTTGTCTATTTAAAAAAAAATCAAGAACAAACTCAAATGATCAATACATGATACAATAATAATGAGTACCTATATAACTTAATATTTCTGACAACTGAAGTGTGGCTTCATATAAAGGTGCATTTTATGAGGAGATTTTAAATTTGGCTACAGCCTGAGATGCTCAGCAAGGGAGTCCCGAAACTGAGGGAGATATGATGATTCAGAATGGGCTTTTATAAACTGTTCGCTCTATCATGGCTCAAAATAGAGGTAAATGGTGTGGGAGATAGCAGGAACCTTCACATGTGAAACACTCTCCCAGTGAAGCTCCCCACTGTCAAGCGAAAAGCAGCCGCCGGAAAGTCCACATGCATTAGAGGAGGCAAACTGCAGTCTGCACCCTGCCAAACCTCACAGAGGGGCTGGCAGTGACAGCAACTGAGCTCCACACTGGGAAATGGTGATAAAAATCTTTATAATCTTTTAGGAAATTGCACGATAAATGAAAAGAAAAAATACTTGTTTGGTCCCAGCCAAGACAGAAGCACAGAGGTCCTAATGGTGTTGAATATCGACACAATAACTGGCCGGACTGTGAAGACGCTATGTGAAGATGCCTTTAGTGATGCCACAGACAGATGCCACAGAACTTTGGTGGCCTCCAGAGGTACTTTTTTCCAATTCATGAGTTTTGTCGCTGCAGCCGGCTGATGGGTAGACCTTATCAGACATCAGATAAAAGGAGGACAGTTTCACACTTTTGGGCAGAGAATCTTAATCACAGCCTGGGTGTTGTATTTTCTTCCTCAAGGTGTTGAACACTTTCTTTAGATGAAATTCATGAACTGCAGCCGTTATTCATGCTTTGTCCCGACATAAACCAGCAGACCTATAAACTCAGCTCCCAACATGCATCAGCCATTATCTGCAAATGTGCCAAAATATTTTAAGTTACTATTAATAATAACGTAACATGATTTTCTCTTTTATAAATCATGTAGGACATGCATCATGCTAATGTAGAGTTTTTGACCTTGTATCATGTTCTTAAGGAAAATGGAACAGGAATTATGAGTATTAACCAGCATTTAACTATTTGAGAAGCTCCCTCACTTGTCTAGAGCTGAAAAGGACACATTTGTATTTTTTCCAACACAAAATAAATATAGTAGATGAAATACTTAAAGATGAAACATCAGTGTCTGTGTGATTGTTAGCTAAAATAAAGCACTGTTACTTAGTGAAGTAAACCGATCTCTAAAGGCATTCTGAAAGGTTTTCTTTGAGTATTAAAAAGACCTGTCAATCAGTTTGGGGGTGACTGCACGTTCCTGGTCTGCGTGTTGAGTTTTGCTGCAGGGTTATTCTTTGGTTTTACATTTACAACAGTGACCCGACTTTCACAGCAGCCTGCTGTACGTCTCTTCATTTCCTTGATCTCCCATTTGACCTTTTTTTGCTCGTGGGATTTCTGCATCATTCTTTACCAGTCTGATAATGGTTTTTCAAAAGAGGCACTATAAGGGAAAGGGCAGGCATTCTGTTCTACAAGTAATGGTTCTGTTGGAGAGTAAGTGAGGGGAAGTTTTACTGGGATTGGAAATGTAATATCATCAGAAAGCAAAGCAGTCTAATAGGCTCTATGTTTCAGCCAAAAGGCACTGAAAGGATGGGCTGTTCTCTGGTTCACCAACTGAACAGAAGCCCTTTATTCTTTTCTTTAAGCACAAGCTCCCTTCATGTCTTATGCAACATTACTCTTTTTGTGGGGCACAAAGCAACTCGTGGATCCAGCAAGTCATTCATACTGTAGATTCATTGATATTCAACACACAAATAGTGTTAGATGTTGGATTTTAGGAAATATTAAACTCCACATTTGTAAATAGCTTTGCCTCTCAGGAGCCTGCTTGTTTGCTTCTGAAACCACAGGATGAATTGCTGCTCCTATTTACAGCTCAAGTTTCATTTGTTTAGATGTTAAGTTGCAATTGTTTTACTTAACTTTATTGTATGTATAAGGTAGTAACTCATTAGGAAGAAGCACAGCATGTGCTGTAATTAAATGCTGCTTCCTCACTCTGTTAGTTAATCTGTTGACTCTCACATTTATTGAATAACATGTATGGTACATTTGTCAGCGTTGCTTTTAAATGATGGTGAGGATTTGATCAGACCAGGTAATGGTGTAGCTGTTCAATAGAGAAAAAGCTCTGTGATGTTTAGTGCAACAAACAATTGCAAAGATTCAAGTTTGTGGATGTCAGAATTTCCTACAAGTAGCTATTTTTAGTTACGTACTAAAACCCCTGTCCATTTGGTAGAGTGAAAACAATTTCATCTGTAAGGTAAAAAGATTCATATAGCCCAAATTCAAAAGAATCACACAAAAATGGGGTGACCTTCAGTACTCACAAGACTCTTTGAAGATGATGTTTTAAGAAAAAGAAGTCATTTTTTTAAGCTGTCAGCCATCCCTACTTCGTTTCACATCAGAAGTTGATTATCAAAGGAATTTTAAACTATTTTGCTGAATTCTGATTATTGCATGACTTGCGTGACTCCCAAAGTAAAGGCTACTGGCACTACATTCTCAAGGAAATTTAAAAATGCAGCACAAATACACGAAGAGAGGCTCACCTACACACACGGAGAGCCTCGGACTCGGAAACTCACATCGAAGAGGAGAGTCTGTGATGATTGTTGCAGTATGTTAAAAAGAGAGTGAGCAACCTCAATTGGCATGGACCTGTGCACCTGTCATGTCAATCCTGTTCATCCTCTCGTGATGGTTTCATTCCCAGCTTCTGTCAGTTGTACCATCCAGTCAGTCAGTCATGGGGTCTTTACCCCCATGGGACAGCAAGGTGACCTGGTGGTTAAAGGCCAGCCCATGACCGAAAAAGCCAAGTGACTGAGCCGCTGCATCCATCTTTACTATGTGTCAAAGAGGACTTGAGTTAGACACTGAAGTATTACTCACTCTTGTGACGTGGTATCCTGCTGACCATGCACGGTTCCCCCTGCAATTTTAAACTGTGTCCTGTGTTAACTTTGATTAGGAGGTTAGAGGAAGTACTTTCTGTTAAATGAGCATTGTCTCTGAAGATCTTGCAGTTCTGTTTTAAAATCTCATAATCTTTTACTTTTAAAATAAGAAAGAACATTTTTTTTTTGTGGTGTTGTCCAGTCATCGTGTCCTGTTTTAATTTTCTCCTCATTTCATTCTCATCATTTGTTCATTCCTGCCTTTGTGTGTTTTCCCTCCTCTTGTCTCGTCCTCTTGCTTGTCTGCACCTGTTCCTTGTTAACCCACCTGTCTTCACTCCCCTCATCAGTCAGCCTTTACGTAAACCCGGTCAAAATCCTTTGCTGTCAGTTTGTCTTCAGTATATGGTTGTTCTTTTAGTCCTTGTGGTTAACCCCTGTGTTTCTGGTTACCACCCATTTTTCAAATGTCCTCTACTTCTTCCTCCTCTCTAGCACTCGCACGTTTTTATACTTGCCAATAAAAGTAAATCAGATTCTTGAATACTGATGACGTTAACTCATCCTTATTCTAACCCAATAGAACATCCTTTTCTCCTTGTCCAGATTCATTATTAATTTGTACTTTTTTTTCCCGTCCTGCATTGTAAAACCAGAACAATGGAGCCTGGAGGCAAAGCTTGTGTTACTTCACGCAAATGCAGTCATGCAGGCCTAAACACACAAAACCAAAAATAAAAATCCTTGTGGAATATGAACTAACATCCTATAATTTCAGCTACCCCCTTTTTACAAAAATCAGTCTGTTACTCTGGATGTTAATATTGTCGCATTTTATTCCACTGCATTATCTCTAACTTTTGATGTTGTCAGGAACTCTCATGCTCGACTGGGGGTTCAACAAATGTAGTCCACCCACCACAAGTACCTGGAGGCACCTCTTATTCAAAGAAGGTAATGAAGAAGCAGCTTGTGACTCAGAGTAAGTATAAAATCAGACATTTCCCCTCAACACATCTATCTTAATAAGGGTATTCCCACCATGGCAATTTTTCTGGTACCTGATAAAAGCAATTGTGAAGTACAGTAAGTGTTTTGTTTCAAAGTGGAAAGCAAATCTTTGGATTGTAAAGAAATGGCCAGATTAAAGTGACTTGTATCAGCAGTGACCACACTGTATTACCCTTAAACTGCTCAGCAGCTACAGCACTTAGCGAGTTCTGTAACGCCTCAGGTTCAGTGCCAGAGTGAAGGGAAGGCACAGTACCTTCCAAAGCCAATACAAGCAGACACTTTACGCCTGCAGAACAGCCATGATATCCTGAATGGTCTTTCATGCTCTCGTGGCTGCGTAACCTTCACCTCTCAGAATGCCTGAGGAGTAAGAACAGCGTTTCATGTTAACAGCTAAGAGTTCAGCTGTATGCCAACTAATAATCAAAAGACTCAGAATCAGAGCACGTGCAGCCCCCTCTGATGTTGACTCAAAAGCTGCGGGTTCAAAAATGCAAGTTAAGGTGTCAAAATCTTGAAAAAAGGGCAAAAGGCAAAAGGAACAAGTTGTTGATTATATTACATTGCAGGTTCCTTGCCATTGCGTTGAACCAGTAACAGTCAAAGCTCCTGGAAACACTTCAAAATACCAGAACACATATGGTGTGTTTTTACTATTGTACAGTTCAGTTTATAATTGTATACTCTAAGCAACATACTGATGTATAATATCAATAAAAAGCCCTGAAACAGCCCCATTATACATACATTTCATAGAAAACCGCTTCCTTTAGCCACAAATTGCTTCCAGGATGCCTACACGGATATTTTTCTGATTGATGACAATGTGCCCTATAATATAATAAAGCTCATTTGGGTGTGAAATACTACACATCATTTCTATGAGTCCACAAATTCCATCTACTGCTTCAGCGAGCTCCATTGCCAATGGAGCAGCTCTGGGTTTTCCCTCTTCATCACATCACAAATTAGAGCCTCAGTTCGTCTGAAGCTTTAAGGTATGAAATGCTTAAGCTCAGAAATAACATAGAAATTCTGCTTGGGCGTTGATGCCTTGCATCAGATTGCTGCTCCTCAAATATACAGAAAGCACTGAGTGTCAAGACCACATGCTCTTGCCATGAAATAGACTGATAAAGTGAAGGTTATGATCTTTAATTGATTTCACTCCCATTTCACTCATGAAGGGAGATGTAGATGGAATCATTTTTAAGCCTCGTGACATGATGGAAAAGGAAGGCAGCATTAGCAAGGTGTGTTGATATTTCGTGTAGTCAGGGTACAGTATGTGAAATCAAATGATTAGACCTGCATGGGAGGAGACAGCTCATGGAGATGATTCTTAAAGTTTGTGTTGAATTATTTGTTGGGGTTTTTGCAGCTGTGTATCAGATTCATTTGTGCTGCATAGATACCAAAACTTCAACTTGAATACGACAGAGAGGTATCTGCACACTGGAATCTGAGCACCCTTAACCCTTTGACCTTCTGCTCAACCATATGGTAGAGCACATTTTGACTCACCATATCTTATTGAAAACATGTTTTACTTACGACGTCTCAACCGTTTGGTAGAGGCCAATATTTCAAAAAATGTAGGGACTGTTCATAAAAAAAACATTGACATTTTGTAATTAGTGCCCCAAGGAAATAAAATATATAAAGAATACATTTTTTCATTGCTTTTTTCTTGGTGAGGACGTTGGGCTTTTTCAACCAGGTCCTCTTTAGGTCAAGACATTGCTAATTGAGCTTAACGAAGCTCTAGCTCCAGTGTTGGGGTGTTTGTCTTTCATATTCTTGCTACACAGTAGGTCTGCTAGCATTAATCAGGCATGTGAATAGGACGTTTCGCTGTAACACTTTCAGACATGAACTTTGAATCTCAACCTTTATGTCAAGGCAAGGACGAATTTCTTGAATTGCTAAAAAAAAAAAGGAAATGTAAATTTTATAGTTCCTCTCCATTCTGAAATGTACTTCGCTTATTGTGACTTTACTTGGATGTTTGACCTTCACTGTTCAGAATGATGTTATGTGCAGAGTTTGACGCTTGAAGGTTGTTTTCACATTCATCAGCACAAGAGAGGTAGTTTCTTTTTGTGCTCATCTTACATCAGAGTACAAGACGTGTACGCAAGAGCATCTTTGTGATATAACAATGTGTCAATCAGAACACAATATGCAGCTTACACAAGTGTGCTTTGGGGAGGAAACGGGGAAAGGACAGGTCTATCTCTGTTGGCCTCTTTTTTGAAATGACGTCAGAAACTTGAAATAACAACAGGGGCCTGTCAGAGGCAAAATCAAGCACATTAATGAGTTTAATGATTTTTGCTCGGGAACGATAGCCCTGAAGCTGCCAGCAGAGGCGATATACTGGGCCAATACCAGCCGGTTGTGTACCTATCATTCATTTTAAACCCAAAGTATGCAAATGGAACCCATATTGAAAAATACTGGCGTTATCCTTCAAGAATCTATAATTTCCATGACGACATGGCAAACTCCATCTGCTGCCGAAGATCCTGTGATATGATCCAAAGCTCCAAAACAGCTACTGAATGGATCTTGAAGTGAGATTATTTTGTCAACTACTGTTTCCAAGGTCAAGAGTGAACTTTAAATCTCAACATATTTCTTGTTCCATTCCCCTTGATGGCATTTCTCATGCACATGATTGTCCAGATCAGAATGAAGAATATAAGAGCGTTAAAAGCTCCAGTATGCCTTTCAGCCAGGCCATCTGTTAATATTGAGTCATAATATCACAGAAAATGAATAAGTAGATAAACGAACTGGAATACGCTCGCATATTACTCACAAAGCAAACACAAATCATGTTTTTTGTGCCATAAAAAATAGATTTCTGGATTAGACAAATAACAAGAAAGCTATTCAGCTCTGATGATGAGATATCTTACTGTACAACAAAACTGTGCAACTTAGTATGCTGCGTGACATCTTTGTGGACTGCCTCATTATGCCTAATTTATCGCACAAACACAGTGCTTCATATTAAACATTCAAAAAAAGGGAAGAAAAAAAATGTAGTGGTTGTTGCTCGCAGGGAGGCAGCATGAACAGACTCTTTATACACCAGATGCACCCTCAAGTGAGTAGGGACATAATCAGTGAGATGTCCCTCCCCACACACACTCCCTTTCAACTACACCATCTGGCTGATGCTACAGGTGGTTCAGAAGGAAGTCAAAATATTTCAACCATCACTTCTTTCCCTCAAGCTGTGCCAGCCTTCATCTGTCACTGGTGATCTTTATTATCTGTCATTTCAACAGCGATGACATCATTACAATAATGCCAAATGGTCGATTGTGGGTTGTTTTTGTAATTTACGTAAAAGGTAGGGTATGCAATTTATTTCAGATTTGTTGAAATTGTCATAACAGCTCGACACAAATCAATAAATGAAATGGTTTGACAAATAACAAAAGAGAAGAAATACCCGATGTCTGTGGCTGTCATAACCCGTAATAAGCCTGTAATTTCACCCAACCTGCCTGTCTACCGTTGTACCTGCGCACACGCTGTAAGTGCTCTTGTTGCACATGGCTGGAGACTTCCACAAGGCCAAAGCTAGCGTACTAGTCACATTAGATGCCATAAGAACGGCAGAAAGAGCAGCCAAAAGTTATCCTAACTCACTGTCCTAAGTTATTCAATACAAAGCACAGATCGTCTGAGCCGCTATCTTGGACTCATTCACCAGCAGTGATGTTAGTCAGGACGTACGCTTTCATGTGTCGTAGCTTTGGAGGAAAGACTGCAGGGAGCAGGTGGGATATTTTGAATACTCTCAAAATCTTGCTAATTTCTCCAAAGCTACAGACCCTGCCTTTAAGTGCTGGTCTGGAGACATGAACACAAATGTTGCCTGAACTAATTCTGCAAAAGGAGACAAGGAAACGATGTGCATGGTAGGCCACCTCTATCGGAAGACACAAGTGGCCTCTCCAGCTGTTTTTGCTCCCTGGCAGGCTATAAATTGTGGGAGAAGCGACTGTATCCTTGTTTTCCTGAAACCTGGATTACATTATTTTGGCTCAAGACCCAAGACCGGAAGTACGTGCTGAACAAAGAACTGGTTAAGGCTCAAACTTGAAGTTATGGGCATACAATTACGAACATTGATGCAATGGTGTATTGATTCTTATACTGTATATTGGTTAATATATGAACATCATTCAGAAAATGAGAGAGCAATACAACAAAGGTTGAAACGGATGTTCACAGTAGGTGTTCGATCTCTAAGCCACACATGCTCATGTGCAATGCACAAAACAATGCTGGTAATGAAACAAATACCTGCGTAGTATCCATACGAATTACGTCTATATTAGTCAATACCGCACCTCATGGCATCCAATTCCAATGTTAAGTGTCAGTCCAGGAAATACTGCGTCTTTGATGTAAAGAGGCAGAAAGTTGTGATGTGCAGGATGGAGTAATGCTCCTACTTTCATGTGGAAGGCTGAAGTTCCTTTCCTGTCGCAAACTTTAAATCACTCTTTACCTTTTTTTAAACCATAACCACAATCTTTCTCTGAAAAATTGATGTCAAGTGCTTTTTTGGGACAATAGTAATGATTCATGAATAAATAAATAAGCAACAAAGTTAGTTTTGAAAATCCTTAAAGGTATTATTACATAAGGGTTTGACCTTCAAAAAGAAAGTACTACATCAGGACTGTGTGAGTGTGGTTTGACCAGATTTGAGTGAGGGTACCATGGCGGCACTGGCAAACAAACCCACAACCGTAATCAGATTTTAAATCAAATGGTGCTAAATTCTGATGGGTGCAACAAAAAAGTGTCTCTTCAAATCAGCTGAACACAGACAAACACACAAACATAGCAAGAGATACCATAACCATTGACACAATAGCCATAAGTATATCATTCATGCAGAAAGATAGTTATTGAATCATACAAAATCAATGTTTTTCTCTGGCAATAGGGTTGCCACAACTACTACAGGAAACATTGCTGATCTAAAATGGGCTGAATCAGAGGACAACATAAGCATATGTATAAGGAACAAACAAATATGACGAGATTATCAACAATGCTCAACAGTCCTCTGTCTGATCCTTTAAAACTGTACAACTGTGGCTTGTTTACAAAAGGCTGGGACAGTGTTACACACCCATACAGTCCCACACACACACACACACACACACACACAATTAGATTGACGAGCACTGAATAGTGTCTCTGGGATTTCTTCAACTCGTGCAAAGTCTGAAAGAGGGATGGGTGGACAGAGAAGAAAGAGAGAGGGACAAAGAGGAAGAGATAGTGAGAGAGGAAAAAAAGAAGAGGCAATGAGTTTGAGACAGAGTTAGAGATTTGGAATTGCTGCCTACTACATTGTGAAAGATATCTCTCTATTAGCATAAAATTACAATGGTGGAGGGTTGCCTCTGCTTGAGGGATTGTCTGAGATCAGCTTAATCTCCAAGTGCCAGCAAATCTGATGACTCCCTGAAAGTTTAATCATGCCACCAGGGCAGGAGAGGACCTGATGAGTACCAAATGACGCACTGGGGTATCCACTCCAGCAAACCGGTTTCTTTATGAGCACCACATGATCTCACAATGTCCCACACAACAGGACATCAGAGTTTTAATGTGTCGGCTGGCCACAGACTGCCTCTATAAATGTTATAAGTTTCATGACATCTATGAAAACTTATCTCATCATTATGGTGCCTTACAGTGCTCCTGCTGACACAATTGGAGAAAGACCCGGGATAGTCTATATTGTATGTTTCTGTAATAAGTTATAGTGACGCCAGCTGCAAATGAAACGACTTTTGGCCACCAATGAGCAGTTTTCACTAGTAAGCAATTATCAAATATTTCTATGTGGTGACTTTTGAGTTTTAACGTCTCCCAATTTGTGTACTTAATGTACTTAAAAAGAACACAGAAGGAGCAATGATTAAGGCAGGAATCTGTCCTCTTTATCATCTTAACGATGCCCTTGAGACTGTGCACAGTACTGCTTTTCTCTAAATTCATGGGTTTCATTCACAAGCTGCAACAAGTAGAAAATGTGTTTGTGTTTGCTTTTACAGGCCTAATGAAAAGTTTGTGCCTCCCCTTGAGGTTTTACATGATTTGTTCTACAAAATAAATAAAATTTTGCAGCCCCTGTGTCATCAGGGCATAATTTACACTTACACTTTGTGTATTTTATTGTTTTCTACTGGGGAAACTCCCAAACCAATCTGCTTTAAACATGACACAGTATCCTTTTAACTAAAATGCCTCCCCCAACATTTAAAAAATGTTTTAATGGTAAGCAAATGTTCCATTTTCCATAAAATGTCCAATATTTAACAACATTGTGAAATGCTTCTGCCTATTTACTAAACTTTGAAATACACCCAAGATTGAATAAATGTAAAAGAACTTTTCACACATTTGTTAGATACTGAAAGAGTTCAAGGATTTGGAAAGTGTATAAAAATGTTATATATTTTTTTTACACTTTTGGTTCATGTTGGACTTCTGCCAACATTTAACAAATGAGTGAAATATTTTACCACACCAAAAGTTTGTACTTTCTGTTTTTATCTGCCCTTTCATTGATGGCTGGAAAGCAGCACTCCCTGTGAGCTAGAAGGAGGTAAAGCTCAGCACCAAAGTAAGACCTGGAAAATTGATTTTCATAGAAAAAAGCAGGAAAAGGAAAGCCTGTGTTCAAAATAGGCAGGGTTACATAAAGTAGCACTACTAATGGGAGGCACCAAGCCCAACTGGCAGCAAAACAACAAAGTACATTAAGACCTATGTCATATGGCAAAACAATCGGTGTACATTAGTGTGGAAGAGTTTCTCACATTGTTCAGATAAATCCTAATGCCCCTTAGGAGGCTAGACACTATCAACAGACACTAAATTCAATCATTCTCTCTGCTCGTCTGCATCGCTGCTGAACTGTGCAGGGCGCTTCGTGTCTATTATATTAACAATGAAACACTGTTTTGTTTCCCAAACGCTGCCACGGAAGGCATTTTCTGAGTGAATTAGCTACCATGAACTCCCTGATGTCTGCATATCACACCATTATTTTAATGCCTATTTGTCGCCCATAATTGCCCGCGCTTCAACATGCAGCCATTCACGGAAAGGCAAAACAGTGCACCAAAGAGAAACTGACATTTACATTTTTGGTATTCGGCTTCTATTCTTTCAAAGAGCAACTTAGAAATTGCACACAATGTGAATTTATCACAGAGTTAATTGTCTTTTTCTCAGTGCTTTGCAATTCCATTGAACAAGAAGTGGGGTTACATCAGAATTATCTACAGACAAGTCCTCGTGAATCCCTTTTTTCCGTCTTTCTGGCCTGGGGGTTCTTAGTTTGCATTCAAGGTCCAGTAAGACATGTTTGATCTTTACAATACAAGTGCCAGTAAAAGTTAAGCCTGAAGATTTAAATTCACTCTAAAATTCATCCTCTCTCCCCAAGAACAATACCTCTATAAGCTCCAACACTTTGTGCACTTCAAAGGCCTTAAAACTGGAGCTTCTTTGTGCTTAAAACAAAGAAGGCTGTGCTTTCTTTCAGGTTTTGGAGGGCAATATCAACAGAAAACCTCTAAAGAATTATAGAAACTCTACATAAAAATTCACCTGGAAAAGTTTTCACCTTTGTTTTCTTGGATTCTGCTGCAAAGTTGTTGAAACAAACGACAGTACAGCTTGAGCCCAGACAAAGCTTGTAAAAAGCACAGAGAGTAAGCGAATGTGCCCCGTCTTATCATCTGCTGCCACTGCACAGATTAGTGCTGAACGGAATAGAAAAAGGTTGCAAAGGAAAAAAAAAAAAAAGAATAAAAGCTGCTCTCCAGTATTAGAACAGACAGTTGCATTAGCTTTCTAATAAGAAGAGACAGAGCAATACTGAGCCCTGAAAAGGGAGAGAGAAGCATTTCCTTGCTCGTCGCAGGGTCCCCCACCCCCCCGTTCCCACCCACCGACAATGCTTTGCTCTCCACCCACATTTTCTCCTCCGTCCTTTCTACTTAAATCAGATAGTGGTGGGTAGCAGGAGAAGCATGTCATAGGTTTAACTCATACAGTATTAATTATACTCCCATCCCCTGACCTCGCTTGTACCGATAATCTACTTCCCACAACCCTGCTCTCTGAATGGAGGCTCTTATCTTTGCTAAAGTTGAACTCTTTAGCGTCTGCTGCGCCCTGGTGCCATGTGATCCCCTTTGTCCTGTAGGCCCCCGATGATTTATGAGGCTTCCAGCTGGTACCCGTGGTAATATTCTGGATGCTTCAGACAAGGCGAGGAAAAACTCCTCCTCACTTTTCACTTAGCAGACTGACTGTATTATGGTGATGAGTCTGCAGTCCTGCAATAGTGCCTTCATTTGACATACAGTAGCTCCACACAGGAGCACATCCATAGTGGATTTAGATGGACTGCTGTTGATGTAGTTTTACCACAGACCTCGTATTAAACCGGGATATAACATCCGTCAAAGATATGAACTTCCAGATGCAGTATTTTACTTTTGCTTTAAGGGAGTTAATGCACTATTCATCTTCTGCTTCTTCCTATCACTTCGTCAGCACAACAGTTGTCACTCTTCACGATGGATTATCAGTGAGGTAACATTCATAAAGCCATTTTCCATCACTTGTGTTCATCTAACGCTCACCACTGAAGCTTGCAGTGATCAGGTGCCTGACATATTGTTGTCTACCCATTTACTGGACTGTGTCCTGAAAAAAATCCCCTCTGATTTGTTTTAATGAACTGATTCCTCAGTAAAAACTTGTGATCTACTCATGAGTTTTATATAATGATATACTGTATATATATATATATAACAAAATGAGTACTGAGTAATGATAATCACTAGTTTCTGACACTCTGGCTGGTTCAGGGTTGTTATTCTAATTCACAACCTTTTATGAAGTAATCATTGACTAGTGATTCAGTCCTGAGTCCTTGAATCAGTTATTTGAGAACTTATAACCATCATGATTGATTTATAATCAAGTTGTTCCCGCTTCTTTTTCTTCATCATTATGTGTTGTATTGGACAGCGTTAATGTGCACACTTTCATGTTCCCCTCATGATGAATTGTAATAACTTTAGTGACTGTCTGACTCTTCATCTATCTCTTCCATCATCAGGTTAAAATAACAGTTGGTCTAATACTTTAGTTTATGACCAAGCACCTGCAAAACGAATGAAACCTTAGCTGTATCTTGTGTATCTAGTGCTATTGAGTTAATGTTAGAGTGCTCAAGTTAGCATTCAGTTAAAAGCATCGTTGTGCACAAGTAAAGCTTCACAGAGCTGCCAGCATGGCTGTAACTCTTAGTTTTGTTAACATAACCTAGTTTACATGATCTATAAAATTAAGCAATATTTCTAGTTTGGTCTGGTCTAGTTTGCCAATGAGCCAAAAAAGTCTCCAGGGTAACTCCAACGTATGAGCTTGTTCCAAGGATGCGCTGGAAGTCTGATTTAGCTGAAATGACTACAATGCGGCACAAAGGGCAATGCTTGAAATGCGTCCTTGTTGTCATCTGTCCTTCTCGGAATAAAACAGGCCCCACTTCTACATTTGCTGAATCACAAAAAAGCACAACGTGAAAAACTTTTCACCACACGCCCTTGAATTCTTACGCTCTGCAATGTAGGCCACGAGTTCAGAGGTGCACTTATGTAAAACACTAAACGAGTTCATGCATTTTTTCCTCGACAGGATGACCAGTAACTGCAGGACGACAGGGCTGAGTGATCGCAAAAGATCTGAGAGCATTCAATTACTGTCACCACAGGTGTCCACTGGGCTCAGGATGAGAGAAAATGGAGCAAACCACTGTCAGGTCTTAGTGTTAGACAGCACATGCACCCCGCCAAGGAAGGAGAGGGAGGAATAGTGAGCTGAATCTCAACACCTGGCTCTAATGAGATTGGCATGCACACCCCGCAGCCATTAGCTTCAACCCAGCCGTGTGAAATGTATATTCCTAGAGATGGCAAAACCAATAGGATTAGCCTCCAAGGTCTTTTGTCCACCTACTGTATTTCTCACTGCAGTGTTATGTCTACTACACACAATCATCAAAATACCAGGCGCATAAGAGATGAAACAGTGTGTGTGCGTGTATATCAAAAGCAGAGGACCCACCCCTGTCATTTTGTTAAGAAATGTGGAGGAGTTGACTATTCATGGCCAATTATGCAGAAGAGCTGCCGTGCATTATTTTTGTTTGTGTTCTCTCTGCTCTTTCTGATTTGTGGTGTGCCTAATAGTGAGTCCGCTTTTTCACAAGATGCTGTGTTACTCGACATCCAGCAATTAAAACTTTAATTAGGCTGAAATGAGAAACTGTCTCTGATGCTTAATTTCTCATTTACTCATGTAAGAGTGAGGCTATGAAGTTTCATTAAGCTCGATCCACCAGGACAACCAATATAGATCTGCTACAAGAGCTGGAGCAACTATTTGCAAATTCTTTGATTTATTCCAGCTTTGCAATGCGAAAAAACATGACAAATGTGCGCATTAAGCTTTAGTCTCTTCAGTGTATCAAATTTGAGAGAATGCCACATAAGAGACAGATATTTTACACTGCTATGTGATTTAAAAATTGAACATTCGCTAATTATGTTTTTACAATTCTAACATCCATCATACCATACATAACATGCAGAAAAGCAGGAAAATTACTGAATAAGCAATACAGTATGTTTTTGCAGTAAGAGAATGTTTTGCTGTACAATTGTGCCTTAAAACCAAACCTCATAAAGCTCTTTTTTTTTTTTTTCATTCATGTGCTTAAGATGCAGTGCAATTTACAATAATGTCATAGCTCTCCTTAAATTTCTAAAACCATTATAGACTTCATGGGGATTTTTACCCATTGATTTTGATCCTTGAGATGCTCCAGAAAAGCCTGACCATGCTCTTAATTGCCTGGCCACCTTCAGATAAGGGAAGTAAAATTCAGCCCTGGAGTGAAAACAGCTTCTCTGTTCTTTGACTCTATTTTTTGCTTTTAAATATAGTAAGTGCAATGCAAACCAATTATCTTCATAAATGTGTCCGCTTTTAACAATGCATCGACCTGAATATTGATTCACTCTTGTGCATTTGAATTTACATTTCCTCTGTGGGATACTTCGGCTGAATACAAAGCAGACTGGATTCTCTCATTTTTAAGGCTGGTTCTGGCGTCTCAGGTTCAAGGACTGTGCCTACTGTTGCATAGCTTCAAAGATTTTGGGGAGGATGAAAGTGATAATCTGCTTTCGAGTCACTCCCCAACTGTGCTTGCTTCTTAGGCCACACAGACACCCTTGGAATCAGAAATGAGGGCTGCCTTCCTGTCAGTGTCTGCCAGTCAACATGCTAAAGTGTTTGCCTAAGGATAGGACTCCTCTTAAGACTGAGCAACTGCATTGAGGCGAAACAACCCAACTGCAATGTAAAGAGTCAATCAGTATTCCTGTCTCATATTCGAAATATAAAAAGGCAGCGACATGCTTGCCTGTTCCCTCTGTCTCACTTACAACCCTACACCATCTCATTGTTAGTGGTCTTGTGTGCTGAAGTCTGGTTTGCCCTGTATGTCACAGCTGACATGTCTTTCTGCTGTGCCTCTGTGTTCACGCTGCAGCTGAGGCAGGATTCAAGCTAAATGAAGGAAATACAAACTGTATCCTTGGTGATCTGATTTATTTTTTTTTCTAATTCTTATTTTTGTGTGTACTTTTACCAGGTGCCACAATGAAATATCGCCAAACTCTAGTTAGACTGTAAAAACGTCATGCATATTAAAACATATCAGAACGTCTACTGTAGCCCATATCAGCTTAAACCTTTGAATTTAACGTGATTGGGGAGATTTTAGTGTAAGCATGATGTGAAATCCAACACAAGTCGTCTGTATTTACTTAAGGCTAGTTTGTTTTTGCCACTCTCCCTATATTTATTTTCTTTTTCTGAGCATCTGACAGATATTCAGTGTGTGCTACTCAAAGACACAGCAGTGATATACAGTGCTTGTTCAGGGGATCAAAGATATGACATTGGCTTTATTGAAGAATCTATGTAATCGGGACCCCACAGCCTCCGTTAAAGCTGAAATCCATATTTTTTCACCCTTTGTCACCATCTGCATCTGTGAAAAATCTAGAGCAGCCAGATAATCAGCCACTGTGAAACTTGCACAGTAAGCCAGCTAATAAACAACACTGCTTAATTTTTGGGTGAAAATGCAAACATGGTGTGAAATGTCTCACTTCCAGTGCAAAAAAAACTGGTTGACTATTCTACTCATAAGGTTTTACATAGACTTACATCAGAGCTTACAGAGTCATGGTTTCAGGTCACTGAGGCCCAGTCCACACATATAGGGGTATATCTGAAAACACAGTTTCTCCTAGGTTTTTGAAAACATATTGCCAAAGGAAAACCTACACTACAGAGAATTTGGTGCAGAAAACCAAGGCTTTTTGTTTTCACGTAACTTTCGCTAATGCGCTCATTGAAGGGTACGTTTTTAAAATCTTATTAAAGCCGCCCTGCCAACTGATATTATTCGGACTGCTGCTGTAACTGTTGTGTATTTTACAGTGTATTTGGGAAAATGGTCATGATGAGGTGGCTATTTGTAAGGAGGATTTTCATTTTGCTCAAGAAATTTGCTGCTTTGGTAACAAGTCTCACTCTCTCCATTCTGTTTTCTCTCTCTCTGACTAATACCACGTACATTTGAATAGTAATAGTAGTAATAGTACAAGTATTGGGTTCTTCCCTTACTCTTAGAATACAAGGCTCCAGCAGGCTTTGGAACCTTCTCCTTTGGTACCTTGATGGTGCTAACCTCCCTGCTGGTATCAGACAGCCTCACTCCATTGAGGCCTTAAAATCCAAACTTAAATTTCATAATTTCAACTCAACTTTCAGTTATTTGCTTATTCTTTCATTACTTCTGGCTGGAAGTGTCAGACAGTTTTGTGACTGTTACCGTTATCCTTCAGGCAAGTCAGTGTCAGGCTACCACTTGTCAGCCAAGCACTATTAGTCAATGTTTGTCCTGCAAACAAGAATGTGGTAAACTTTCTGAAAACCGCTGCATCTCCATAACCCTGTTTGATTGTTAACCCATAAGCACTTAAGCATCCAAACTGTATTCCCCTCTCTCTCTCTCTCTCCTCTGTCTTGATCTCCCTATTTTCTCATCCTCGTCACCTCTTTCAAAGCAGGCTTCTCTGTGCTGGACCATCAGCCGTCCTGGGGCGTCTCTCTCTCTCCTCTGGCCGTCTGTGCTCCATTCCAGCTGTTTTGGATCTGGATCCTGATTCAGGCTCTCCTCTTGCCTCTCTCTCTCTCCATTTGTGTGCATGTCATCCTTGTATCTCCCCCCACTGTGTGTTTACTTTCTCCTATCTGTGTGTGTGGTGTTGTTTGCCTCTTGTGTGTTTGTGTAATCTTCCCTGTTCTGAGTTTCCATAGTGAAGAAGGTGTGGCTTATATCTACTTGTTGCTTGATCATCTCACTGCTCCACATTCTTCAATCATGTTTAGAATTGATCCATAATTTTGTCATCCTGTTTGTCCATATTGAACGTGTACTATGTTGGTCTACTCTGTACAGGCATCTCTTTTTAAAGTCCATTCTGGAAATAGAAGCCCTCCTGTTTTGCTCTTCCTGAGGTTTCTTTCATTTATTTCCCCTTTTAAAAGGTTGCCGTGAGGTGAGGTTTTCCTTATCGGAATCGAGGGTCTAAGGATAGAGGGTGCCGTATGCAATATGGATTCTAAAAGCCTCTGAGGCAAATTTGCGATTTATAATGTTGGGCTTCATACATAAAATTGACTTGATTTGACTTTCCCATCAACTTCTAATGTAGTGAATATTCAACCAAAAGGAGTATTCCCATTTACTTGGCCAACCAAGCTGCCTGGGAGCATATTGTTATTTTCAGCGTTTGCCTGAGGCAAAGAATACAACAGACCAGAAAGAATTCAATAGAGCAGTTGGAGGTTAACTGAGGTTAACTGTCTTGTTTAGGGGCAACACGATCAAGGTGGTTAAGAGCGGATGGTGGTGTTCTCAATAACATCCTTAATATCAACCATTCCCAGATCTCTGAAAAGGATTCTGAAATTATGGCCAGCAAAGCTGCAGATGGTAACGAAATACACTTTTGTGTTGTTAATGTTTCCATCTGTATCCATCTGGATTATTGGAAAACAAAAAACATTTTTTGTGGTTGGAGGCTTTGCAGATTCTGCTCTTTATAGAAGTTGATTGATTTGTTGGTTTGCATCTGTGCGGGTTGACAATCCCATTGAAGTCTGTTCAAACCATCTGCTGCGCTAAAGGTTCATCAACATGAGCCCAGATAGATCACTAGATCACTGGATGGCACATTTTTCCTAGTTTTACAACAGCTGAGTCAATCCTTTTCAAACAGAGGTAGCATTTTTGTCGTAGTGCAACCATCCTCCCACGTCCATTAGAAGGCATGGTGTGGTATATTATGAATGGAGAGTGTGCAGTTCTGCCTTTCCCAAAGGCATTGAGTTTATTGTGAATGGCCCATGGTTTTTCATTTTAGCCTCCACAAGGCATTAACATTTATTGCATTTTAAGATCATTGTCAAGCCCTGCACTGCTAACACATTATTCCACTTCCAAGCAACAAAAACATAAAAACAACAACATGGGAAAAGCTGCAAAAGTTAGATAAACTGGATTAGATGGAGAGGTGTGTTTCTTGACCTGAATCTTGTTGACATCTCTTGGCACAATACAATGCATAAGGCACCACTCAATGTAAGCATTCAAAACTAAAACAGAGGCAGCAATAAATGTGTTAGGCTTACATTCCAAAAAGCAACAATTATTAATTTAGTGAACAGCATGTATAACTTTGTGCTGAAACAGCTCCAAGATAATTGAACTGTTGATAAAGATAGAAATATGTAGATACTGTAGGTAGATAAATGGTGAACCTCTCAATTTCATGTTTATAATTCTATAAGAGTCCTATTAGACTGTTTGTACATATTGTAATGTTCAGAAACACATTGTTTTAGTTGTTTTTCTCTTTTAGGCTCCCATTCTGAAAAGCCCAGTCAGACACCACCAACCAACTCCCACATCAATTTCTGAAGGGGACTTTCATAAGCCGATCAACATGCTAATGCCATGTTCAAAAACAGAACAATTTGCGTGCTATACTTGTACCTTTGACATCTTAGTCAGTGTTACAACATAACAACCAGCGTTGGTGACATAACAACAATGGGGGACAGCGAGGTGGATTCAGATTTTCAGTGAGCAGGACCGTCAGCCGGCTGAAGGGCTGGAGGAGGTCACGTGTTCAACAGGCCCTGCGTGTCAGAAGAGAGCCCAAATCTAAATGATGTGTTTTCACATACATGAAGTGAAAAATGGAACAGCAGGAAAAGAGAGAAGATGATCTTTCAATGTAGTCTGAAGGTGTTTAAACAAAGAGGACACATAGTTATGTTGAAAAGACATTAAAAAGTGCATTTTCTTGCATAAGATGTTACTCTGGGATAATTATCATACTCCTTTTGAGCAACAAATACTATAATTTAAAATTTGCATCTCCAAAAGCTTTTGTGTGGAAAGAAAAACGTTGAAAAAGCAACCCCAGCATTTAGACGCTGACCCAAGATCAAGACAAGTTTAAAAGATATGACTCATGCCAAGGTTGAGGCAGATGGAAGCCAACATTTCACAACTTTTATGGGTTACGTATTAAGTTTAATTCAGTAATACTTCAATCCTCTGTGTTTTCCATTGCCATGGACAGCAGAATCATGTCAACTATAACTTTTTTATTGCTGAAGCAAGGTTGTTGTGACAACAACACATCTGTGCACACTGTGGGGAGAATATATGGAATTGGGCTGTCAAGATCACCGAGGCAGAATGATAGCTGTGTGTTTCAGAGAGCAGACTGTCTAATAGCCAATTTGCAACTGTGACTGTTGGAACCTTGCCCGTGGTTTGTGTAAAGAGGGCATTCAGAGGGTATTTCTTCTGATGCAAGATCTCAAATATTGAGCTGAAGTCATTCTCTGTAATTGGAGCATCCACTAAGTTACACTAACCATTCAGGGGCTAGATCATCCAAAGGATGTGGCCCTTGAAGGCACGTCCAGGTGTTGGCGCCATATCCTGGCTGCTAAAGAGAACGTTTGGAGTTATTTATAATACAGTAGAGCAACATGCAGGCTCAATTACATTTAAACAGGTAGGGAGGGACCATTGGAAACTATTTAAACAGTGTCATAGAAATAGGGTAAGATAATAGGGTAAACGGGGAAAAATTCAAAAGAGTGCTGAGTTTAATTTATTACCACCTGATTGCAAATACCTTTTAAATCTGATATATATGATATTTCATCACGAGTCAATTGTCCACAAGATATTTTTACATTTTACAGTAGGAGACATTACTGCTTTAGTTTCAGAGTCCTGGTATTGTGCATGCTGGCTCACTGTCACACTGTCATAGCCTACTGGATGCTTGACTAGAATGGAGCCATTGTTAACATTATTAGTAACACCTGTGACAAGTCAAAATGCCTGCTGTCTGCTACTGCTATGGACCAGTGCACATGCCAAACACTTTGACTTGTCACTGCAGGAGAAGAACTGGTATATGTAACCGTTACCTTAATGATATCTCTCTTTTACCGGTGTAAAACAGGTGAGCAGTGCCAATGAGCCAGCAAGCCAGAACCAGCGACCTCAAGCTGAAACACCTACATGGAATGGTAGATATTCTTGCCCAAGAAATATTTATTAATATTCCCACTTACCGTGACTCTGCTCTGCTGCAGGATTCCATCATTTTGTACACTATGAAATATTATATTATTAACTTTAGAGGACCACTATGGCCATTGCAGTTGCAAGTTGCTTCTGTTTTTGCAAGGAGTTGTGTACATTTGCAACCCACTTTAACATATCAAAGAATTGACACTGTGTATTAATAGTTAGTGAACATAGTCCCATTAAACTCACTAATAATATGTAATAGGTGATGTTGTCTTCTGTATTTTTGGTAATCAGAGGAATCTATTATTTCAGAAAAGTGAGAAGTGTAGGTTTAGACTTTTCCTGTGCAATGAGAGTGACTGGAAAAAAAACAAAACAACTAAAATTGCACTGATATCATCCAGTTTATCCAGTATTATCTATTCAAAGTCTGTGGTAGAAAAGAGGGCTCTCTTTTGTTTGGAAAGTGGTTCTTGTTACAGTCAGTCAGAAATTGCTGCACTTAAATCAGCCTCATATCACACTGCCACATTTACCTCTGTTTTATTGAATTGTTGGCACCCTGATAGGTCAGCTATATATAATGTTTGGTATTGAAATGTTTTGAGTTCAGATTCATTTTATAACTGTTCTCAATGGGGAGAGGTGGGATGATGAATAACAGAATTCTTATGGTGCAATTGTATTTTTATGAAGACAGAAAATGCCCATGTACAGGACCACTTTTAACCAGAAACAGATCCTGCATTATGCCTTGCAGTTAAAATCTATATAAACAAATATTTGGATTCATTAGAAAACTTTTAACCCCTTACTGCCTGAATTTATTTACAATTATATAAAAAAATTAATTATTTGTGTTTTTGCATTCAAGCAGATGCTAAATTAAGTGGAGATTGTTAATTTGAATGTAGCATAGCATAGAATAGTACAATATAATAATAGTATAATAAAATATGCATGTATATACGCATAGAATATATATATATATTCATTTATGTATGTATGCATCTATGTATATATAATGTATACATAGAATATGCATCAACCGGCATTAGTGGGATACAGAGGCCACCTCAGCTGCATCAAGACTGGAAGAGGTTTGAGGCGAATTTGCGACAACAGGCAACAAGGGGATATAGGCGATTGACAGTCAGGCATCAATTACATGATGGGTTTTATCTGTAGCCCAGGAATAATGGATTACATCATGGGTCTCTCAGACACACGTCAAGTATTGCTAAACAAGAGCTTCTCTTTGAGGTTAACTTTTTCTTTGGAAAGTCAAAATGTCCAATCCAATATTTTATTTATGGGTAATTTTCCAACATAACGCAGCTGCACAGTGCATGTAGACAGTATTCCTACATTAACATGAGATAAAGCATTTCAATCGAACAGTACAACATTATACTGTAAGCACTTTTTTTAATTGTCATATTTGCATCAAAAAACATGACAACTTAACCCTTATTAAAAAGTATTCTCTGAGTATCCAAAACTCTGCAGTGGATGATTAAAAAAATCCAGTACGTCATTGGTATTGAATGAGGCCAATATTTTCCCCTAATCTCTGCTAAATTGAAAAATAGCTTCCTTACGCTAATACTGGCACATTTACAGAAATGTTCATTAATGTGTACCGTCCCTAAGTTAAATAAATAAATAAATCAGCATAATGCTCCCAGTTTATTCAATACCTTCAATAATGTCATCAACCCTTCACAAACAACCACAACCATCTCGTCTCCAGCACAGTGTGAAAAGTTCCTTACTTTCTACATTAAATAACTCCTCTTGCAACATGTGTGGATATTCCCGGCCCATATTTGGATTTAATAAATTGTTTTACTTCCATATCACTACAGGACTTCCTTGATGCTGTGTCATATATGGCCATGTCGTCTTGCTCACTTGACTCTCTCTCCTATAAACTTAACTAATAATAAAAATAACAGATGCTATCACACTTCATCTGCTCACTATTATAGACAGTTCCTCTCCTCTGGAGATGTGCCTGATCTCTTCCAGATGGCAGTAACTCTGAAAGGGCCCACATGGATCCAACTGACACTCAAAACTTTCAGTATATTTTGCAATTGATCATCTATTTAACAAAACTTCATGAGGCACTGAGGAACAACACCATCTCCAAAAAATTCCAGAGCGGTTTTGGTAAATTACACCCTACGGAAACAGCTCTTCTTCGTGTGACTAATGACTTAGAACTGGCTCCAGACTCGTGACAATGCTCTGTCTTAGTGTTGCTGGATGTCAGTGCAGCCTTTGAGACCTGTTTATCCTCCCTGTACATGCTTCCTTGATGCCTACCATTCGGCATCACAATGTATCGTTTCACTGTTATGCTGATGATACCGAGTTATATCAGAAAAACAGATTTGATCGAAAACATCATAAATTATGGATACAGTCCACTCTTGGTCCACTTAGTATGAATATTAACTCTGTGGCAAAGAACCTTGGAGTAACATCTTTAGAGCACCATGGCAGAAATATTATCCAAGCATTTTTTTTATCAGTTTACAATCCTCCAAAAAATTAGAAAGAAAAAGTCACTCTATTATCATACCCTGATTACTTTAACTTTCTCTTTACCTGCTTAAACTCCCACTCTGTCTCACATTTATCCAGAGATTAGCAACCAGATTATTAACTAAATCTAGGAGGTTCAGTCATCCATCCACTGTTTATATCTATATGCTGTTGATTATCCTTAAGGGTGGGGGGCAGGTCACCAGTCAATGACCAATTTTAGCATTTTAGCATCACTGCACTGGTTGGCCAATTAGTTTAGAATACATTTTAAAGTTGTACTAATTACCTACAGGGCCATCCATGAGCTGGCTTCAGATTACATGAACTTTTAATCACTTAGAGCCCAGCCAGGTTCCTAACATCAGCTGTTCTAAAACTTTTAACTGCTCCTCAGACCAGAGTGAAAACCAAGGGTGACAGTGTGTTTTCACTTACATCCCCTCAGCTTGAGAACAACCTTCCCCTCAGCAAACTCACTTTTATAAGACTGCCTGCACTTAACAATTTTCCACACTGTACTTTGTATGGGAGGCATATGTGGCCAGATGTTTTCATTTTTAATTATTACTGTAATTTTTCTAACCTGGAAAGCTCTCTGTACCTAAGCTTGAAAAGTACTAAACAAATAAAATGATAATATTTATGTATTTATCCACTGCTGAAAATAGTCCCCCCACAAATGCACTATTTCCTTAAGTTTGAGCAACGTTTGCTAAAAACGACAGGCCAAGCTGTTTAAGGAGATTACTAAGCCTTTTTTCAACGAAAGTATAACAAGGATGCTGAGCTAACTGTATAGCACCGAGGACAATGACTCTCACCCTCTCCACATTGTGCTGATCAGGCACAGGAGCACCCTCACCAGTACGCTGTTACTACCCCGATGTACCACAGAACACCACAAATCCTTTCTTCCTGTGGCAATCAAACTTTACAACTCATGTAGAGCACAAAGGAGCCATGGGGGGTGTTTCTTTCTCTCTGGATTACTGTCTCTGCGTGGATTACAATCAGACCAATGATTAGATCTCTGAGTTTTGGGACATCATGGGACATAATGTGCAGTAAAGGGACATTATTTGCAATATCATTGGCACAATCATGAACATTCCAAATTAACCATACTTCAAATCTGATTCTGTACAGACATAGTCACATGCTGCTTATAAATAGCAATGTTCCCTGTCTGTTTATAATTTTTGGCAGTGTGTATGTTTTGATTTTGCGTCTGATTGATATTTTATATTTATGTTTGCACTCTATAGAGTCTATAGTCTATACGTCTATAGTCTATATATAGTTGAACTCTTCATACCTTTCACTGCAACTGCTCCACAACAATTTCCGTCAAGATAAATAATTTTCCATCTTAAATTATTTCCATCCTATTAGTTTTAAAAGATTTATATCTGAGTGCCACTGGTAGAGTAATGATTTTTTAGCTATTGAGAGACAACCACATTGCTACTGGTGTTTCAAGGAATGTATTGATTGAGTGTTCTACAGTGTTGGGTATAGTATACCAATCAGCTGTGGAGGGAAGCATTGGAAAATATTTTGACAGTTTCTTTTTATCTCAAGCAGAACAAAATACTGAAGTTCAGATGTAGTTTTGAGACATAGCATTAGAGGTATGGTTAACCTGCCAAATGTCTCTAAAAAAATGATCAAACTGATGGCAAGCAGAGACATTTCTGGCTGCAGGGATAGAGGCATGATGTTCTTAAACAAACTCAAAAAAATAATAAACAGAAGCCAATGTCTTGTCCCATATATGAGAGCAGCTACACTGGAACATTATTTCCCACAGCATCACACATTTCCCCCAGAGGCTAATGCTGTGCGATCGTGTGCAATGAACTAATGAGCAGTCATATTTTATTTCCTACATCTTTATGCTTTACTACAACATAAAACACTTAGAGGGAATTAAGGACACTTACTGCATAGGAAAGACTCACACTGTATAGTATGACTGTTCTGCCAGTAAACATTTGACCATTTAGGAAAAGGCTACCTGTTTTTACTTTTAATTTTCAATTAATTCAGATTTAGAATATTGCTTCCCCATTTAGTATCCATCCTCAGAGACTTGGAATATATGCAGATATCAGTTCCCAAAGGCAATCATTACAAGCAGGGGATATGAGATAAGACAGCAAGGTTTTACTCAACTAGTGTTGATTAAATGAAGCAACTAGGTAGCTTGTGTTGCGAGATTGACTTCCAATCGCAATGATATAATGAAAGGAATAAACTCAACAGTGACAGCTTAAGATATGGTACTAGTTGCAGTGGTGTGTAAACAACTCAACTAGATAACTCCTTGAGTCAATCTAATAAAAATTATTTCACAAATAACTACTTAGGTGATAAGAAACTTCATTAGATGCAATTCAATCATCATTATAAGATTACTATAATTAAAAAGGTACCCAACAAGTCGGCTAAAACCAAATGTGAAGTGCCATGTCCAAGAAAAAAAACCACTTGTGTCATTTAGTGAATCCTCAAAGCAGAGACTCAGACACAGTTTGCAATGTGTGTTTTGTGTGTGTGTGTGTGTGTGTTTCAGTACTATGCATTCAGTGACCGTTTGTTTTCCTCCAGGACCAAAGCCGATTCCCACTTAGCCCACTTCACTTTTCTAGCCGTTGCCAGCAAAATAACACACGGGAGTTTTACATTGTTCTTGAGAAGCTGTTGCCTTTATTTTTTAACAAACTCTGCATTTACTGATTTACTGCCAAACATTTCCACTGTGTTGCTTGCATTCGCAGTCAGTTTCTCTGCCGCTTGCTCTTTCTGACTCTCTACATCACTAGCTTACCTCCTACCTACGCAAATGTACAAAGTTATAAAAAGTACTTAGCAAATCAACTACTCTTTGCAGTGTAATTTATTGAAGAATCACTTTTATACATGCGATAGAGTAAATGTAATGCATTACCCACTGACTAGTTTGTCACACCACCTAATGCATCAACTGGGAGTTGAAGAAAGGATGGATAAACCTCCCACAGGCAGGTGCGTGTCATTTGGTATCTCATCAAGTGCTAAATTCTTCAGCAGTATTCTAATATGAATACAACAGAGTGCACCCACCCATTTGAAAACGCACCATCGTGTTTATATTTGCATATTGGGTCAACAGTTGTATTCAGTAAGCTGGCATGGAGTCTATCTTAAAATAACCACACGTTTTTTCAGATGTCTGTGTTTGTGTATGAGCTCATCAATATTATTTTCATTGCTCTCCTCTGAAATGAACTCATTATGTACCCTCAGGCTACCCTGAGGTCTTACTCTAATTAAGCCAAATACTTAATGTGTAATTACCTTCAGCTTCACTTAAAACAGTAAAGGGAACCGTTCCTCACTTCTGTGCGTTTGCACTGTGACCAGGATCTAGTGGCACCACAATGAGCGTGAAAGTGGGAGCAGGAAGTTGGGAGACAGGGTCAGCATTCTGCACTGAATTGTATTTTCTCCTCAATTAACGGCTCAAGGTTGAGGTTGCAGAACATCCCAGGGTGCTTAACCTCTCTCCTAGCTTGCATTTTTCCCTCTACTCCTTGGGCAGCCACAATACATTCATCACAGCACCTTCCAATAGAGTGTCTGGATGCAGTGTTGCTTGCAAAGAATATTAATGTTTGCAGATGCCCTTTGGCTACCTATTAATTAACCCATTTCATTTACAGCTGATTGATAAACTGCTCTAAGTTGTTGCAGCAAAGGTGCAGTTACAGTTCAAAAGCTGATTTTTGGGCAGATAGCGTTTATATTGACTGAAAATGTCATTTAAGACTGCATGTCAGACATCTAGAAAATAAATGCATGCTAAAGCAGAGGGTTTGAAACGTTTAGGTTTATGTCAAAGTGAAATTTCATAGAAATAAAGAGGTAAGTATCTGATCAGCTCATTTCTTTCATCAAGTGATCCCCCTATAGACTCACTGGCCTCAAAGCGTGATTGATCGATAGGTCTAATTACTAATGAACAGATTGGGAGCTGCTCTGTTTCTTGAAATTCATTCAGTGTAGTTATATTCTTTGATTACTACATTGCATCTGGTGTTTTATCACCTTGAATGACTTTAGCTTAAGTTCCTGGTGAATCAACCATTAATGTTGAATTAATATATTTATACATGAGCCACTGTGAGTTAAGCTGATTTAACTGTATTGCCAGGAGTAGAAAAGTTGTTAGGAACAGAGCGGACGTGACATTCAACATAGCATACAAATAAAAGCATCATATACCATAAATAAGACTAATTACAGTAAACACATTTCCATAATTTTAAAAGGCTAAATCTGTACTAAGCTATAGTGCCAAAGGTTTACAAGCCAAGAATCATAAAGTCAAAACATATTGAAATACTATGAATAAAAACACTGCGCTAAAAATAAAATATAGCTTAAAGTGTCAAAGGTTTACAGTTCAAGAGCTGATTAGTCTCAGGGAGGCTATTTCACAGTATGTGCTCTACATATTTGACCTAGTTGAATCCAGAACTTAATGTTTCCTCCATCAGAAACATCCCTCACTCACAAGAGTGTGTTTGCATGTACATATATATATATATATATATATATATATATATATATACATATGGCAAGACTCCCCAGACAGAAAAGTGAACCATTATGTGGTATTGTACTTTCAAATGTATTCGCCCTTCAAGAGTGTGTATCCCTCATTGTCTGTAGTAGGAGTTTCTGCACCACACCCAAACTGTGGATGAAGTTTCCTCCTTGAAATTATTTCTTTTTCCTTTGTGCTGTCAGACTGGATTTTAGCAGGTGAAAAGTACATTTGTGGGGTGGCAGGAAGCACGCGGGGCAAGGAATAACATGGGGAAGGTTGTAACACTTAAAATTCAGGTGCTAGGGTAGCTTGCTGGCTACCAACATCAGTCCACAAAGTTTTAAATTATACATCTCATATCAGACATAATGCTGAACAAAATCCAAAGAGCACCTTAAGAGCATCAGTGGGTGCACGCAGGGGACACCGGAAGAGCTCCTGCTCTCAAGTTTTTTCAGTTTCTGTTAAATATCTCCAGTGATGGGTATATATAAAACATCATATCAAGCCTCAGTGTCCAACACATGAAACAGCATCACATTTTAGGATATTTCAGGTATTGAGAGCCCCATAAATTGCATTTTATGGTCAAGTGTGTTAAGTATTTGTAAATGACCTTGTGCAGAGTATTCCAACAGTCTATGATACACTCAAGAAAGGAAATTATTTCTGGATTAGTCAGAGCTGTTTACTGTAGTGTACACCAAAAGATGTTTCTTTCACTTCAGCCAAAAGCATGCACCAGTGACAAAGGACCCTGTCAAGCGAGATTATCCCAAACCTCATAAAAGTTGTTGTTTTTCCTGTTCCAGCAGTGATTCAGCATTAGACCAACTAAAAGCCAAACACCGCCCACAATGTAGAATGTAGGCATGTAGATCTCACGGTGCAGCCCAGTAAAGTCAGTATTTTATGACAACTTCCACTAATCCTGTCGCTGCATTTGTTTCTTTGGTAAGTTATATGCAGCTCTTTTCATTAATCTTACATCCAGCTAAGCTTCAGAAAGCTGTGATAAGATGTGCCGCTTTCTCCTCTACAGGTATGAGTCATTGTATTGTATTGATTGTTTGAGATGAATATTTTAGTGACATAGGGATGAATCAGCTGAGCCAATCCGAAGGGAAATTGGTGTCTGTGCTGAATGTTTTGTCAACTAAGCTCTGGTTCTGTCCTCAGGGTTCGCTTGTAATATACGTTTTAGATATCAACCTTCAAACAGCAGGCTGCAGATGGATGAAGTGAGGTGAGAGATAATAAAATGACCTTCTTTACCATAAGATAAATTGAAGTCCTCTTTAAATACAGGCCAGCGAATAAATCCATTCTGTTTCACTTATCTTTACAATACAGGTGGGCCTGTTGTCTTCACAACATACAATACACAATGCTTCTTCAAGCCTGCAGTATGCATCCCATTACAAAAGAGTGGGCATATGTAGCTTTAACTTTCCCTGCAAAGCCTGTTTCATCAGAAGCAACTCACCATGTTTAAAGGTTATCTCTCAATAGCCTTCAAAATCAGGAATGTTCAGTCTATTAGCTGACAGAGAGTAAAGTTGCCCTTTAACCAGGTGCATCCAATAACGTCTGGTTTTGCTCTGTTCATTATTTTCCGAGCAGCCATGACTTTCCATTCCAGCCACTGGTTTGGAAGAGGAAACTATAAAAATGAGGCTTTTGAAATAAAATCAGTGTTCAAGTATGCCATGGTGCTGTGTTTAGAGACGTGTTCATCACCGGCATTGACTGGGTAAAATCCCACCGTTGTTTCACTGGCTTCTGCAGGGCATTATTGAGCTGCACCCTGGGCTTAATCTTTCAAATAATTTTCAACTGAAAATGTCATGGATTTGAAGAGAGCAAAATCTATCCCCCACCCCTCCCCTAAATCAATAATGAATTATGGTAAAAGCTAATAATAGCCAAGATGGTAAGGTACAGTGTTTGGTGATGTTTTAATGTGAGGAATTTGCATAAAGCATGATGGATCACAAAACATTCAGTTCCCTGAATATAAAAACTCTCCCATAAGTGCCTCATTTCTAGTATTTAACTAGATGCATTGCAATCAATACCTTCACTTCTTTACAAGAAATATTTACCACAACTTAGGTTAAATCAATCAAATTGAAGCAACTCAGTCTTCAGTCTTCAGATGTTTTAAATGGAGCCTAAAAAGCTGTTGACTTTCTGATTCCTCAATGTAATTATTTGATCAGCAGCCCCTTTAGGGCTGCAAGGTATAATTAAACCATACAGTTTGTCAGAAAATCAATAAAAGCAATTTAACAGTCTGCATAATATGTGTGTGGAATATGACAACTGAGACCCTCTTGTCATTGAATGGCACGCTTTAGTGTTCCATGTGACAGCCACTGACACTGTCCCAAATAAATGTGAGCCTGATGATGAATACCATAACCATGATGACTCCAAGTATTCAAAAATGGACAGTTCGTGCATATGCATGGTAGGCTGACACATGTCCTAACCTAAACTATAACTAAACTATAACTATTTTGTATGCTAACTGTAATAGTGGTACTGTGGAACTGTGGTAGTATGTTAGAAATATCTTGTTATTAATAGTTGTAGTAATGCATTTCTGCAGAAGGGTAATAGTGGGGAGAGGATATGTTAGTATATATGCTAGTATATATAATATTAGTTCAAACATATCAAGGTGATAATTGGGTACAAATGAGGTAGCAACTATGCTAAAAGGGTTATATCAGGGTAATATTCTCTAAAAACCATGGGTGAACAGTGTACCTTTGCTGCTAAACAGTAACAATGTGGGGAAATAGTAAAGTAGGATATTCTTCTTCTTATTATTATTAGCCAAGTAACATCTGTAAAAACAGAAAATTACATTTTATTACCTTGTTATTGTAAGATATTATACATTTTTACCTTGGTATTACAAGCTGTAATGTACATCTCTAGCTACCCCAACGCTCTTCTACTGTGTCATGAAAGCATACATACTGTATATCTGCTGTGTTCAGTGAAATATTCAGTGATGGTGA
The DNA here is from genome assembly GCF_042242105.1 of Pempheris klunzingeri. Lineage (NCBI taxonomy): Eukaryota > Metazoa > Chordata > Actinopteri > Acropomatiformes > Pempheridae > Pempheris > Pempheris klunzingeri. Next base: position 23,825,707 of record NC_092020.1, on the reverse strand, counting down.
ACATCTCTTCCTATCGTCTCATCATACGGTGTCTTGACGACTGTCAGTAGTAATTACTTACTATCAGGCACAAGGCCCATGCTGGTTATTTTCCAGTGCTATAAAGGATATGCAACGTGTACTGTCTGGCATGTTTTCTATTTTAGGAGGATAAGAAGGGAAAAAAGGTTTCTAGTCAAGTTTGGACAGCCGAGTTCTAAATACAGACATGAAAATAAGAAAAGTGATTGATTGTAGGTTTGTTCATCGTGAATATTTTGTCATCATGTTGATGAAATTATAATATTGGGCACATTTGGATTCCTCCAAAACAGGGGATGAGAATGATGCTTTAAGGTCTCACAGGCATTTCCTGAGAAAACACAACACTAAGCTGGAGGGCAGGATTTTTAAGAAAGTGATGTGTCACCATTGTTTAGTTATCACCACAGCACTAAAGGTCCCTAGATGACCTCGTATATGCAAGGCTAAAGAGAAGTTTAACACCAGCTGAAAATGTTTTATTCTTACCTCCGGTGGTTTAACTTCTCTACCCTCTGCAGTGATGCAAAAGGTGCACTGCAAACACTCTGTGTCAGTAAACCATGAGATCACTGTTGGATGTGGCTACAAGAGCAAAGGAGCACATTTGTGGCTACACCCAGCCACACCCATCAGTGATGAAACAGACAACCATCTCTGCATTTCAGCCTGATGTAACAAAAGTTAGTGTGCGAGCAACACGGATGTACATGTATTCATCATGGACATGATATGTATTGTTGAATATGTGTTTTTATGTAAAAAAAAAACCAAGACTTTAACACTAGAATTAAAGAGAAAGTGATTATAATGATAATGATGATTAATGAAATTTTAAAATGCCTTTCACACAACCCAAACTTTACATGAAGAAAACAAGCAAAAATATGAAATTAATTAATAACATGGGACATGAAGCAAGACCTAAAACACTATGTAAGCCATTGGAATAACTCTGAAATAAATGGTATTGTTGGTTTTTATTGAAATCAGTCTTGTGATGTAGCCTTATACTGTGCTGTTATTTTTCTATCTGCTGTTCTAAGTACTAGTACTTTTGATATTTGTCCTAGTACCCTTATTTCTTATTGCGCGCTGCTAACTCCTGGTACGCATGCATATTGCACACCCCTGAACACAACGCAATCATTTTTGATAGATACAAAATATATATAAATATATAGGAGCACCAGAAAGAAACATGTGCAGTTACCATAGTGGCAGTCACACTTTGTACCATGTACCTTTGTACACCTGGAGTTGACTATTTCTGCACAGAAAATGATTGAGTCATTATGAAAGATAAGAAGCTTGGATGCCAGATTTGAAGAGAAGTTAAATCTTTGGGAATGCACCGTGGACTAGGACTGAAAATCAACTGAATGAGGTGAGAGTGTAGCGACGCACTTCAGCTGTGATAAGTACGAACAACAGCTAAGCCTCAAGAAAAAGATCAAAGAACACAAAGAATCACTTGCTCATAGCAAAGGCTGCTGAAATGTGCTTCACGCACAGTGATTGAGAAGTGGAGGCTACGCATACATTAGTCTGAAAGCATGACAGTCTATAAAATTAGTACTAGTATACAGTATATACAATATTATATTTAAGAACAATTTGTATCATAAAAGTTTTATTGGCCAAAAATGGATATCTGTTCAAATTGTGGAAATGGTGATGTAAACTGTGTGTTGAAATTCATACAAAGATACATTCGAAGAGGCATTTTAGTATATAACTAAGATATGGGCATAATTATAATAAAGACGCATGCAAAGTTCAGGTGGTGCAATTTCTAATTTAAGGTACTGGCACATCTTTTGGTCCAATTGAGGTACCGACACAAACAAAACACTTCCTAATCTGCTATAATAATCCACTACAGTCGTACGTACAGTTGCTCAAAAGACTGATCTTCTGATAAAGAAAAGAAAACACTTGGTAAGCTAGTCGCTGTTCTGTTAAGCTCAAACAACCAAAGAGATATGTGTGGTGAAATTGAACTTCTTGGACCATTAGACACTGAAGTAGAACACAGGACCCAATCCATGGGCTTGCCAGGAATACATTCTCACTGTAGGCATTATGCAGGAATTAGGCCTCTGACTGCAAATGACTAAATGGGGAAATCTAATTAAATACAGGATTTGTAAAAGTATCTGTGCTGAGGATTACAAAGGCTCAGCCTCACTAAATCCACAGAGTGATATTTCACCAAATGGTGGTTACATAAACCAACGGACAAGGCGGACCCCTCTCAGAAGGCCACCTCTGCATTTCCTTTGTATCTTTCTGACAAAGAGGGTACAGATCGAAAAAGACAAGATGCAACAAAGGTACAACCGTAGGCCTATTTCACAGACAGTGTCCAAGGAAAACACCAAAGGTCTCTCAATCGACTACTCACCACACTTAAGATGAAAAAGTTTGAGGGGCACTATTAAGAGGAAGGGCACTCTAAAGGAGAGACTGTGCTGCTGTGATGAATAGATGTTCACTGTCTTTTGATGCGCTAAAAAATAACTGTCCCAGTTGGTTTATGGAGCATAGCTGATCAAATTGACTGAGCATACTGGATAATTATTGGATACTTTAACCTTAGACTGTACCCTTGCAGTCATATCCCCCACTGATTGTATGCATGTGCAGCTATTTTACATTAATGCAATTTGGGAGGAATTATTAAAATTTTGCCAAACTTTGCCTCCCAACATGTTTCAGTCAGTTATTCCAACAATATCTGTATGTGAAACCAAACAATAGTTCAAATTAGTTAACTAAAACCAACAAGTTAAACTAGAAAAGGATTGAATTCATAGTTATATAATACATTTTCAATATGGACAACATGTATGAAATGGGAGATGAATATGTGATGACTTTGTTGACAGTAAAAACATGACACACGCCCATCCACCTCTTTGAGCTCTACAGCCTGTCTGCTAGTTATGCTAGTCTGCTATATACTGCAAATGTGTTTGGCCAGGTACGTTATGATAGAAACAAAACAAAGGGTTTTGTCATGGCAAGGTATTTGGGATGGATGCAGGGTTAACGGATTTTAAAACTGGAGTTAGCTTCCTGAGTCCTGCATGCGGTTATGAACAAAAAACGCAAGTGTTAATTAGGTCTACTGTATTAAAAATCTGCTATGCTGCACATCCATTCACCACACTGACCATGACCATGGCATATATTCAATTTACAAAGAGTGGACAAAAGCACTGCAATCTCACATTTAAGAAGCTGAAGCCACTCATGGTCATCATTTATGATTCATGAATAACTTAAACGCTGAAATCATTCAGAACTGTCATTGTTATTGTATAGTCCAAGGAACAAAAATAAAGTTAAAGTTTATTAAAGCAAACTTTATTTCTGAATTTATATATTTGCTATGATTTTATGAAGCAGGACTTCAAGAAAAAACAGAAGCCCTGGAGGATAAAAACATGTAGTGGGGACTTTATTCCATAAGCTGACGTTTAGGTGACAATGTGCTTTATTCAGCACATTCTTCTGCAAGTTATTATACTTGTTATGCATGTTTAATGTTTATCAGGAAGCTTTAAGTGCATTAAAACACACCTCTCTTCAGGTTTGAGCTCATAGGCAACACAATCATCTTGTTCTGTACCTGTTCATACTGGGAACTGTTCACTCAGAAATGCAGTGTTTTTGTCAGTGTGGTGGGAGAGCTGTGATGACACTGAGAGCACCTTTCTGTGATCAGATGCTCTTATCAGTCATTAAAGACTACAGTGGGGAGGCAATCATCCCCCCTCAGCCAAGGAAAATGAAAGTGGCCTAACGTATAATGGCTCCTCTATATTGATGTGGGTACCACCGCTATGTTGTTATGTAATAAGGTAAGAGAGGGGTGTGTGTAGAAGGGGGTATCTTTGGCATAATTTAGGCAAGCCATACCAATTTCCAAGACAGCTAATTGGACATGGATTCATGCCATGGATTGGCCAAAGCTCATGAAACTCTGAATTGATGTGTTAGGATGCAGAGCACTTTGTCAGGATCACAATGTGGAAAATCTCCCTCCTTCCATGACACACACACACACACATGCATCAGGTCTTATGTCGATTTGAGTTTTTTTAAATCTCATTTGAGTTTATTTTACATGAGATTAACTCGCATTGACTTCAGTCTTAATATTGAGAATATTGAGGAAATACTACGGACAAAATAATATTGAGGAATTATGCTATTTTTTTGCTGCTGAATGAATATTGCACTTGTATTAGTTAGAGTATATAACATAGGAATACAATAAATGTCCATTAAATATTAGCAACAGGGAAATATATTCATACTTTTGGTGTATTGCATCAACTCTAATTTAATCACAAAGTGGAAAATAATCAGAATACAGTCCAGTCATGTGGAATGGATTACTATGTGCATGCAGTGGGGAGTGATGAGGTGGGGTGTATGAAATGCCACATGAACAACGGCAGTATGGGCTGTAGCAGCAGAGCATTGATCTCTTCAGCACACCTCCATGACTGAATGGATGTGGATATATGATGCAACCAAAAGAACACATATGTCATGTGAAAGTTGCAGAGGATATCAGCTGACCAAACTAGCTCGAAGGCTTCGCTTCAATATATCTGTCAAATTTTCATTATGCAATGAAAGGCAAGGCTCTGTGTCCAACCATGTCTCCCGGACATTACATTTATATACTGCTAAACTGCAACAGCAAATATGTTTAATAGAAAAGTAAATTATTTTTTTATCAACATAATGAGGAAATGTTTTTAATTAACGTATCTGCTAAGTGGCAAAGTGTTACAGACATAAAGAAATTATTTGGCAGGCTTTCACTGAGAGTGTATTTCTTTTCCCTCCAGTATCTGCTGTTTCAATACTATATCTGTTCATAGCAGCTAAAACATGATTAGGCCTTTTTTAAATGGTTATGTTTAGGGAAAGACAGTACTTCGTTTGAAGGACATGGAACTTGAGATAGGACACATCATTATCATTATCACTATCACATTTAAACAAAATGTTTCCCTAACATTGAGAGGGTGCTATTATTGCCTAAACCTAACCTAACATTCATGTCTATCTTTGTAAAATAATTAATCTTAAAATGAGGGTTAGGGTTAGAGTTAATATCTCTATGAGATGCAAAGGGTCCAAAGTTGATTTCCTATCAGATCATTGTGTGCCATTTTGTTTCATTGTAAGACTGGACGCTCTTTTCTGAAGAGGTCTTTCATTTTAGTGCTGCATGTGTTTGATGGCACACTAATATTAAGAGCATTCTTGCAGAATCATTTTCCATCAGTGTGATGGTTTGAAGATAAAGGGATTGTATACTTGACATGGCAAGTTCAGGAAGAAAGGATCCTCCTCAGAATAAACCACCCCAGCTCCTGTGGGGGCTTTAAACTTAAAAATAGGTTCCCCTTATCTCTTACCTCCCCTATCTCAGCCTTTCATGTGGTGTATCTCACAGAAAGGTATTTGTGAAAGGATGATTCTGTAGGTTATGGAAACATGCTGAGCAGGTCTCTGCCTCTGGGTTGTAATAGAGAGTGTCTGTACCTGATGACAGCATTCAAGCAACACCTCAGTTTGTCCTCAAAGGATATAAACAACTCTAATTCTGATGTCAGATTTAATAATTGGCTTGGTCATTTATCTATTGAGGTTTCAAAAGCTTACAAAGTTTTTATTGTGCTGTTCTTTATACTTAGCTGATACATTTGGTTTCATTTATACCTACAGTACTGTGACCTAAAGTCTTATGCAGGTGTGAAGAAATGCTGTAAAGTAAGAAATGATTTGAAAAATATAAAATGTAATTGTTTATTTTTATTGATTTACAAAATACAAAGTAAGTGAACAGAAGAAAAATCTAAACCAAATTAATATTTGGTGTGACCATCCTTTGCCTTTAAAACAGCATCAATTCTTCTAAGAACACTTGCTCACAGTTTTAGAAGGAACTCGGCAGGTAGGATGTTCCAAACAACTTGGAGAACTAACCACAGATCTTCTGTGGATGGAGGCTGCCTCAAATCCTTCATGTGTCGTCACGTGATCCCAGACAGACTCGATGATGTTGAGATCAGGGCTCTGTGGGGGTCACACCATCACTTCCAGGACTCCTTGTTCTTCTTTATGCTGAAGATAGTTCCTAATGACATTGGCCGTATGTTTGGGGTCGTTGTCCTGCTGCAGAATAAATTTGAGGCCAATCAGACGCCTCCCTGATGGTATTGCATGATGGATAAGTATCTGCCTGTATTTCCCAGCACTGAGGACACCATTAACTCTGACCAAATCTCCAACTCCATTAGCAGAAATACAGCCCGCAACTTTCAAGGAACCTCCACCAGCTTGACTGTTGCCTGCAGACACTTGTTATCGTATCGCTCTCCAGCCCTTCAGCGAACAAACTGCTGTCTGCTACTGCCAAATATTTCAAATTTTGATTCATCAGTCCAGAGCTCCTGCTGCCAGTTCCTATGTTTTCATGAATAGTCGAATCGCTTGGCCATGTTTCCACGTCGGAGGTCTGGCTTTGTGGCCACAATTCTTCCATGAGGACCACTTCTGTCTGGACTTCTCCGGACAGTCGATGGGTGTACCTGGGTCCCACTGGTTTCTGCTAGTTCTGAGCTGATGGCACTGCTGGACATCTTCTGGTTTTGAAGAGAAGGAAGAATAATGTGTCTTTCATCTGCTGCACTAAGTTTCCTTGGCCAACCACTACATCTACGGTCCTCTACCGATTTCTTTGTGCTTCTTCAAAAGAGCTTGAACAGCACATCTTGAAACTCTCAGTCTGCTTTGAAATCTTTGCCTGGGAGACACCTTACTGAGGCAGTATAACTACCTTGTGTCTTGTTGCTGTGCTCGGTCTTGCCATGATGAATGATCTGTGACATGAAACTGTCTTCCACAACCTCACCTTGGTAGCAGAGTTTGGCTTTTTCTCACCCAGTTTTAAGCCTCCTACACAGTTTTACACTGTTTCTGTTTCAGACTGCGTTTCAACGTACATATGAAACTGATGATCAGGAACAGTGTTCCTTAAAGAGAAATTTCACTGATATTTAATTAGCTTTGTATAATTACAATGTTCATAGATGGAAGTGTCCTGTTAGCAGTTTTACTGACGTCGCTTTTACAATGGTGGTCAAGGGGGAATTTGCTTTTTTTTGTTGCAATACCATTGGGTGACCATTGGGGAAGATTATACAGAGACAGGACTGTTGTACTCCTGAATAAAATATCAATCTGAAGTAAGAAAAATACCTAGTGAACCACTTGAAATGTATTCACATTCACATATAAACGTTCATGTTGGGTCAGACATAGTCAACAGTGTCTGGAAAGCTTCCTTTAAGAAAAAAAAAGGTTTAAATGCCTCAAGTGGTTAATAGTAGCATTGTTGCGCTGCTCTTTTTTGAAGGTTACTCTTTATTAAAAGTTATAGAATGGTGAGGAATAAATGTGTGTTTTGCTAATGTATTGTAAGTAATCATCATTTGCATATGAAAGCCTCAAGACCATTTTTCAAAGGTGTGTTTGTTTGATAGACCCCCTTGGCAAAAAACACTTATGAATATATATATTTAAAAAAATGCAGAGTATTTTTAACCCAAGCATTTTTCAATTGGCAGTGCTTGGATCATTGCTAATGTGATGTGACCGCAAAGTTTTTTTCTTTGTTTGTTTTTTGTTTACACCGGTGATGACACACAGCACTAACCTCCAGGGGCTTTACACTACTATCAACACAAACCTGCATCATTCCTGTCATAATTCATTTAGAAAGTAATTAGTCAAGTGGCCTCTGATCTCCAGCTGTCAGGCAGCAGTGAGGGTTTAATTGGCTAATCTGACAGTCATGCTATCAGAACTGTAGTTGAATAAAGTGATGTTTTATTCAAAGCATTTACAAAACAGTGAAGTGCTTTCATGAAGTTCTTAAGGCATTGGTTGATTATGCATTCCCAAAGGATTGTTGTATTAAGAAAGACAAGATTAATAATTTTCATGATGAGTTTGCTAAGACAGTCTGAGCTTCTGCAGATGATTCAGACACAAATGGAAACATGTTTAGCAGACGAACAGTCAAATGGATGGATGGATGGAAGGAAGAAATGGACGGATAAACAGACGAACAGACAGATGGAAGTGAGTGATTATTCTCCGACCCACAGATGGTTTCCGGTCTTAGCCGTGGTGTGATGACAGCCAAACCACAGACAGAACCGCTGAGCATGACTTTCACTGAACAAAGCATTTAGTGTGGACACAGCAGTTTCTATCTTTGTAATTTACTCAATCTACTTAAACATGTTTAAACTCTGTCATGCACTAAAAAAGATGGCATTCCTGTGCTTGGAATATCAACCGCAGGGTTTGAGACAGACGGTGAATATTGTCAGTTACATTTCAAATGTCTCTTCAAGGGGTAGAACTAAGGAGAAGCCTCAGCAACAGCTTGGGTTTTGTGACTTCCCCCTGCCCTTGGTAACCGTGCAGCTCAATGCACCATGTCAGTTATCGCCTGTAACAGTATGTGAGGATTATCACCTGATGGTTCAGCAGGAAGTACCTCTAACCACCCCACCTCCCCTCTACCAAGACGACTCTCCGTGACCCCTGCGCATTTTGTACACAGCACAAGATATGACTCATGCATTGTGCATTACAGAGAGAGAGGGAAGAAAGAGGTCACAAGTAGAGAGCACAGAGGCAACTCACCGCACTTGAACTAACATGAAAAGAAACAATCCACAGTGTTAAGTTGACCGAATTGACACTAACCTGAAACACTTCTTTACAGAGGAGCATCTCTCAATATCCCTCAATCATTTTTTTTTTTTTCATTTCAAAGTCTCTTCCTGTAGAGCTGATGGTTTTAAATCTAGAGACCTCTGGCCTTGAGTGCAGACACACAGAAAGCATGGAGTGCTGACAACGACCTTTGTGTGTATCTACGTGTGTGTGTGTGTGTGTGGAGAGATGAGAGACTGGGAGCTAGTTCCTTGCTACCAGATCCAATCATTGAATGACACAATGCTACAATGAAAACTTTTCATGCGACTTTAACCACACCAGGAATCATGCAATGACGATACATTCACGAGGGTCGGATTTAGCTGTTTTGTGGTCAGATGCAATTTTTAGTCTGGATACCTTTCACTTGCAATTTGCTTGCTGGTGAGGAGAGGGAAAAGGGAGCAGGTGACGGTCATGTTAGCAATAGCAGTTTATTTAGCAATAGTAGTTTATATTTATAGTTTTTATATTTTATTTTATCCTCTTTTTTTACTCTTTGGCATTCAGTGTGGATGTACAGGGAAACCCGTTTCTGCACTGTACACATGATAATAAACGCTTTGAATCTTGAATCTTGAATCAGGAGATGCAGGGCAGTCATTTGGGTTCAAGTGCTGACATGCTGACACGTTGTCAGAAATCAGGTTTCAAATTGATGAAATGATGTTTGTAACCATGCAGTATACCTTCACGAGAGAATGAATGTGTGTGCCTCATTATGTGTGTGAGCATGTGAACAGACAGAGAAGCAGAGGAAGTGAAGTAGCACTGTACCTTCAGAGGTATGAAAAAAGGAACTCAGAAGTATCTTGTAAAAAAAATCCTCTGTGGTCATTTAGGGACCCTGTAGTTTATGCATCATCATGTGATCATGTTTGTTGTTCCTACATGACTGACCCTGTAACAAACATGTCATCAAACAACGCCAAGAGTCTAAAGCCATGCTGGCAGCTGTCTGAGGGTGTACTTGCACAGATATTGGGCCTTTGCAGATAGGGGGTCTTTTCTAGAGAGACATGTCCGTCAGTTAGAACAGCTCATCTCTGTTGACGTTACCTTAGATGTCGCAGGCTCTCCAGACAGCATCAGCCACAGGCTTGATAGCAGGCCTTAAGATTGGAAGAGTAAATGGCATAAATCAAAACTGGAAGGATTCTACCTCTCATGGCACAAGTGTGTACTGAATTATAAGCGAGTTCTGTCTTTTTTTTCAGTAACAATAATCACAATTCCAGATTTCTTATTTGACACTGTAACCAAACATACTCAAAAGCGGCTGTCTGTTAGCTGGTTAACAAATCATGAGCCGTAAAGGGAAGATTTCAGCAGAAAATAGATGAGATTAGATACAAAATTAGTTTCCCATCTCCAGCTGCTTCTGCAGAATCAGTAGTGCAATATTCAAATGTTGAGTCTAAGATAGTCTCTGTTCCTATGAATTACAAAGAGACCACAAATTAAAATTTTTGAAGATCTCTGGGAAACTTACAATGCTGATTATTGTTAATGTATCACTTATAACTGGCGCTGTCCTTACTAGCTTTAAAGACTGCGGTGGTTAAACCTCAACTTAAGAAACTACATCTTGATCCAGAGTTTCTGAATAATTACAGACCAATATAATGAATATCAAACACAAACTTTACATTCTTCACAGAAGTCCTGAAAGAGTTTTTGCAACAAGATAATTTACAGAAATCTTTCTGAATCTTTTTGATATGCTTTCAGGGCCAGTCACTCCACTGAAACCGTACTTACTAAAGTGGTGAATGATCCCTCATATGATATGGATTTGGATTCCACATCAGTGCTTCTATTACTGGATCTCAGTGCAGCTTTTGACAGCATGGATCATACTAGAAAGATTGGAAAATCTGACGTCTCTTGGCTCTGGCATGATTAAAGTCTTACTTATCTGAAAGAAGACAGTGTTTTTCCTATAATAAGGCAATACCCAAATGTACGAATGTGAAATATGGAGTACTTTGGCTCTGTTCTTCCAAAAAAAACCACCAACATTGCCTTTTTTCACCTCAGCACCATAGCCAAAATCCTATTTTTTTGTCCATAGCTGACGTAGAGACCCTAATTTAGTTCTTTGTTTCATTCAGACTTGGTAACTGTTCTGTTATTAGGGCTGCCACATACTTGTACTGAACGTGATCAAATGGATCAGAATGCTGCAGCTAGAAACTAGGACGTTTGACCATATTGCACCAACTTCATTGGCTCCCAATCCATGTCAGATCAGACTTTAAATTGTTGGATTTCCTCAAACTTTATATTTCATCCTGTGCTCACTGCTCTCAGAATACAGGGCTCTTTTCTGTCCCTAGAATTATAAAGAAGTCAGCTGGCTGCAGGGTCTTTTCCTACCTGGAATAACTATCCCCTGGCTGTCGGTTCCTCATTCTGTTTTGGATCTGGATGTTCATCCTCCAGGACGTCTCATCCTGTCTCTCTCTCTCTCTCTCTCTGACTTGAACTCACTTGAACAACACATTTCAACCCCATCTGGTTCTACATATAAAATCAAGTGATCATTAAAGTCATTAGGATTCATCTACTGGAGACCTAAAATATCTGTAGTAATACAAGTCAAGTACTTTGAGTTTTCCAAGGAGATGATTGATCATGCATCTGTGAAAAATCGAGTAATACCGATCATCATGACTGAGCATCTATGGTAATCCATCCAATAGTCAAGAGATCTGACCAAGAGCCAATACTCTCAAACTCATGCAGAAGTCAAGGGATCATCATCATTCTTCTTGTACATGTCTGTACAAACTTTCATGGCAAACCATCCAATACTTGTTGGGATAATATGTCAGTCTGGAACAAAGTGGTGAAGCGACTGTCTGCCCAACATAATCATCCCTACAGCCATTATCTTGTCTTTTGTTTTGTAAAGCACTTTACAACATAGTTAAGCAAAGTGCTATATGAATAAAGTGTATTATTATTATTAATAATAATAAATGAGGTGTGTAGAATAGGTGATGCTTTATTCTCTCACAAAAGAGTGAACTTAATGTTTTGATATCTCATGAGTTACGCTGTAGTGGTACTGTACTGTGGTGGCCTGACTTCCCAGATGCAACAGCTGAAAAACACAGACATGGCTGATATGATCAGGATTCATGTGCTGAACTTGAATAGCACCGTAAAACTGAAATCACCTGACCTTAGAGAAAACGATCGCGTTGAGTGGGTGGAAACACTCTGAATCAGAAGACATGGATGTGACAAAGTTTACAACATATCATAAAGCACTTTTAGGGAATATTTCCAAGAGGGAATTCTTTTGTTCCTCACGTAGCTGACAGTAAGTGGACTGTCATGTAAGGCAGCAACGCACTAAAAATACTCACTGACTTGAAAGTAATAGTAAAACAGAAAACCAAATTATCATATCAACTATCTCCTGCAGTTTCGAGGCTGTGAAAGGTTTCATACTGCACAAAAATTCATGCCTTCTTCTGCAGGGAGAGAAAAAAAGCTTTATATCTGTGACTCTGCTACTTTTCCAGACTACAATAACTGGACATTATGTCAACAAAAAGGACCAGAAAGGCAAAAAATAATAAATATAAAAATACTCACTACTTGTATGTGGATGGCAATATCTGAAACCCAACTTTCACTCAGGCATACAGGGGGATCCTTCAAGGTCCCAATTATAGAAGAGAGGACACACTTTCTGTTGCAGACTCACTTTGCAATTTAAGCAGATAAAAGCGCCTTGTGTTTACCAGCTGGTCCCTGTGGTGAAGGATTAAAGCACAACAGTGGATAGTGAAGTAACTCAAAGAATCCTACACAAGTGGCTGAAGATTCTCGGACAGATTCACTGCACAATACCGTAGAAGAACTTGGCAAGAGCTACTCAGTCATTGTGGAAAGAGGCTGTCACCAAACTAACCAGGGGAATCCTCCATTCAAGAAAAAGCAAACCTCATAGATATGTTCTAAATGGCATAATTACATAATGTTTTTCATGGTTTTGAGTAATTAGTTCTCATCATCATGCGTCCCTGGTCGTTTAAACAGATATATTTGTTAATTATATGTTCAGTCAGTCATGAGAGAACAGCCTGTCAACTGTGTCAGTCAACAGTCAACAGTGTTATTATCTAAATAAATGACAAAAATGGCCTTTTTGATATTGTAAATACACTCAGAACACAATCTGGCAATTTCACTGGAAACAGGCACCAACCATATTACAAACAACTTGCTATGTGGTCCATTGTTGATGCTTAATCATCAGGTGTAAAGAGACAGACGACAAGTGTGTCACTCATCTGTTTGCTGACTCCACAGACGATGTGGTCTGGCCCCATTCTTAACCCTACAACCAGTCTTGCAAAGCCAGAGCTGGATTTCCAAACTACCTTGACATTGCAGCAGCGCAGGGGGAAAAGTTCTCGCTGAACCTGCTGTCATTCTGAGCACTGGGTTGAGATTTGGGGTTTTAATTTTCTTAAACCAATTAAAGTTGTCGAGGCTGGATGTAAACTGCGCTCAGCTCCCCAGTGCTCCTGTTAAATACAGGGCCGCAGGTGCTGGAAATGTCGTGAAGGCACATCTCGCACATGGCTCATTACCTGCCTTATGCACGCTTCAACTTTGTGTCAAAGTTTTTTTCATCTCCGACATTCTGTTTATTATCTATGTCAAGTGCTTCTCTTTGTTGTGTCTTATTGAAAATGGCAACATTCATCCAGTGGGAGGTTTTATTTACATATCTGTTGAGTCAGATTGACCTAATTATAAGCCCACCTGCGCTCTTTTTCTAAACCAAGCATCTAAATGCAGTGGCGGAGGAAGTATTCAAGTCATTCACCTACGTACGAGTACTAATACCACACTGTAAAAATACTCCGTCTTGTATTGAAAATGTTACTTAAAGCATTAAAAGTAAATGTTCTCAACGCAGACAAAAGGCCCCTGTGTCTGTTTAGCTGCAGAGAGAGTGATTGCAACTAGTGATTACTTTCATTATTAACTTCATTATTTGATTGATTGTTTGGTTAATAAATATTAAGAAAATAGTAAAATGATTAAAAACAATGTTAAATCATTAAAAGGGAAAACAACAAACCCTCATGTTTGGTTTTTTTTAATACGAAAAATGACAAAAAGATTATCTTGAATTCATGTGCCCTTTCCAAGTTTCATGTATGACCATGTGCACATGAGGTATGAGAACAACTGCAGCTATATTACAGAGAAGCATTATCTGAACATCAATTCCCACACACTGTGTGTTTAAAAGTGTAAATAGCACAATGAGTGGAGGCCAAATAGAAGCAGAAAACAGAATGTGCACATCCAGATCTGTGTAATTCCTCGCAGTAGATTGTTTAACTAAAGAATCTGTTAAATTGTTGTTTTTTCTCCACTCACTTCTAGCCTACTCAAAATAATGTTCTTTTTTTTTTTGCTTCCCTTTACCTGTCTGAGGGTAGAGGAGTGTGTATACGTTGTTTATGATCAGTTTTGAGTTGCATCTGATGAAGGTCACTAGACAGACATTCAGTAGAGAAAAGCACAGAAACTACCACGTCTCAATCCTCAACAACTGGTGCCAAAAAAGTCCCAAACATAAAGAATGAAAGACTGTCCACTGACTCTGCAGTCACTCCCAAAACGTTTACATTTATTAACACCTATACACGAGGCACACTAGATTGATAAAATGGTGTAAATTAATGCATAAAACTGAGGCACATCAGTGTGCAGATTCCGCAGACAGTACTAGAGTTTATGTATGTATTTATTTCAAATTGAACTTTAATTTCTAAAAAAAAGTGTATTATATTTTACTTGACATCAGGTGCACAATAAAATAAAAAGGACACATTAAAAAGTAAATACCTTTGCACCAAACAACATGCTATATTGCTGACTTTGAAATATTGCATATTTTTGTGACTAGTCTACATTATTCCTTAAAAGAACGTGGTGTCGTCAGCATAACGTATTGCAGCGCGAAGGCTCAATCGAATAAGTTGTTACAGAGTTGGTGAATATTACATAGCACACAAAGCAGCACAAAAAGAATCAGTGATTGGTCTTTGTAGTATAAGAATCGTGCTTATATGTTTCATGATGTCACGTAAATGAAACCAATTACCAATAATTACCTACTTCTCTGATTATACGATCTTTAATTGTTTGCGTTTCCTTTGCTTCAGCTAACACAAACTGAATAAAACATACATTATGACTTTAGATCAAATTAAAGCATGTGAAAACAAAAGCCGTCAACATCAAAACACCAAATCCAATAGCAAGCTCATTAGGCTGGTTGCTATTGATGTATAAGCTCCCTTCAGCAAACAACATGAAGCCCCACTGTTCCTCAGAGTCGATGAGTCAGAGCTGCACTAAAGACGGGCCGCAGTGCTCACTGCTATTATTCCCCAGCTGTCCATCAATATTCTTTTCATGCTTATGATCAAAGGGGCATCACGCTTGACATTTTTTTTTGTGGCTTCATACGTCTTCCCACAAATTATGTAACAAGGCAAAAAACCAATCCAATTCAATCCAATCCAGCTTTATCTATGAAGCACATTTAAAAGCAACAGCAGCTGACCCAAAGTGCTGCACCAGAATCAGAATAGCAAAAAAAAACCACAAGACAACAAAGTAGAAACACAATAAGTTAAACACATTAAACGACAAAAGGGCCAAACAGAATAAAAACAACAGGACAGTAAGAAGAATAAAGGCTTTCATACCAAGTTGAAAGTCAAGAAATATTTATTCATATTTTATTGTATTAGTTAATTCATCAGGGATAACATTCATCGATCAACAGGGAAAAAAGAATAGCAAATAATTGAGAGTTAAGAACATGATGAGGAACATTGTTATGAGAATTGCCATCCAAGGACATGCTCACGAATTGCATATCAGCTAAATGTTTGCTAACCATGGATTACATTCGCTTTCTGGTAAAATATTTGATCTTGCAATACATTATCAGCTTGTACTGGCAACAAGCTTTTCAATGAGGTACTGGCAGAAAATGCTTATGGTTTGGGAAAGATAACGGACTTGGTTTAATACAGAAAATGTCTGCAATGACTTGAATCATGGGATACAATGCTACCAAAGCTGCTATCTTTTCCTAACCATAATCAAAGTGCGTTCATTCACATGAACCACCTCCCAATGATTCTGGTGCTGTAATTACGTTTAGCACTGAATTCACTCAGGAGCAGCCAGGATATACATTTTTCATCACAATGCAGTTGGGAAAACAATTAAATATCATGGTCAGAATCAGCTTTAATTGCCATGTATGCGTACAAGGACTCTGGTTTCAAAGTTGCTCCCAGTGTTACACACAGCTCCAACAGAAACAGAAGCAGAAACAGACGACACATTGTCATTCCCAACTCATCAAGAGCAGCAGCTTGGTCAGTTTCTCTACATTTCAAACTATGATGCTAGGTACCCCTCTAGTGTCAGTGTTACAAGTGCAGTGCAGCAATCAATAAATAGTCATGGGTTTGTGTGCAAGTTGAAAAACAAAGATTTTTATTCTGTCTCCTTGCAGTGCGTGGACGAAACGACGATGGAATATGAATAAAAAATTATATAATTTGGAAGTATGGTTGGGCTTGAACGAAGCTACAGTGAGTCAAAATTACAACAGTTAACATTATATTATTTCTCTTTGGTCACAATAAATGGTAATTATTTGTTTTCTCCAGTTTCACAAAAGACGTATCCCTATTCAACAACTCCCACAACAACTAGATATCTCAAAGAAATAAGCACATCAGGGTTGACATGCAAACATTTTTGAGGGGAAAATGGACAGTTGGCGCTTATTTATTCATACCATTTACAAATGACTTATTCATGATAGTACCCACCAAGTCAGCGGGCTTTACTGAACCTGAATGTAAATGTTACTTTGTTGGACGGTATGATCTCAACATGCCAGAGCTGTGAGGGATGCCAGGCTACTTGCAATGCATGAGTGGATGACCTTATACAAAGTGGCTACTGGCCCGCCACCCTCAAATTCACTACAATTTATCAGGCAGACTTATTTTCTACTTTAGAGGACATGAAGATGGCAGGGATGCTTGAATGCGTGAGAAGCAAACAGTCTGCGTCTTGCTTCAAAAACATTTTATGACCCTCTTTTCTTTCATTTTGTAATGGACCAAGGAGATCTCATCAGACAGCTTTAAAGATGTTTTTTTTGAATGAACATGAAGTCGATTCCACCTGCAAGGAGGAGCAATTTAGCTGTCCCCAGTGCTTGTGGTTTTATTTAGTAGTAACGTTTCCAGAGTACAGCAAAGTATTAAAAATATAAACATCCACATTGTTTATGTCAATGACTGATGAATTTTGTATTGAACACCAAGTAACACTTCTTGTTTCATTCTTTGACGGTGTCTCCATTGCTTAAATAAATAATATATAATATAATTCATGGGTAGTCAATACTGCCATGTATTATAATATCTACCTGTAAAAGATCTATTAATGCTAATCTGTTCCTTGACCTTAAAAAGTTATATAAAATCATCCCCTCTAATGACTATCGACAGGATCATTTGTCAAGTAGGATTTTCTACAATGTAGATCACTGGATCCACACTAGAGAATGAAGTGAAACCGTGTAATGCTTTTCTCTTCAGGAGAGCAGTCGCTGAGAGGTGCGCGACAAAAGCAGGAGCAATACAGTAACACAGTAATTGTACCTTTGTATATAGAATGAATGACATCACTATAATTAAAAGGGAATTTTGCATAACTCCTCTCTGTGTACTTGCTGGATGCAATGACGTGCTGACACTTGTGTCCATAAGTAGGAAACCTGCAGAAATGCCCCTGAGACTCTGTAAGGTAAAGAGAAACAATATGATTTGGCTGCTGAGGCCTGGTGAGGCTAAATGAAATATATGTACAGATTAATTCAGTCAGTCCAAGTGGGGAGCCTGAAAACCCTGCAAGCCTCGCTTCAACTCACTAGAAGAAAACACAGTGGCTAAATTTGTGCAATAAGTGAAAGAATGGACAGATGGTAAGCTAATGCTTAATATCATCTGACGTGGAACAAGATTTTTGTCCTTTCCTCTACTTCCCCACAGTGGATTCTCCACAATCACAATAAGATAAGAGCTAATATTTTTTGGTGAATCTGTTATGATTCACTAGTTCACTAGTTCTGCAAAACATATTGTCATTCTGTTGTGATGGCTGTCATTTCAACAGGGTCATAGACATTGTGCATTACAGGATGCAATGTTGATTTTTTTGTTTGTTTCTCAGAAAGCAACAAAGGTAAGCACAGAACCTTCCAAAAAATAAGGCCGCTTTAAAGGCCATGTGAACAAAGTGCAACATCCTTGTTCTACCTGAGCAAGCAGTGTTCAAGGATCCTATCGTGGACATATAACATCCCTGGCCCTAGCCAATTACACAAAGTGGTACAGACTGTGTGTATTCTTCCATGTAAGTGTGCATACTTTCACATTTGTGCACGCACATGAATGACGTGAATTATATCTGAAGCTACATACTTTATGCAGTGGTAACCCTCCATATCAATGTATCACAGGCTCTGCTCAGTTCAGCACAAATAAGAAAGTCTTTGATGGGGTCGTGGGTATTTGCAGGCTTCAAAAGGAGATGAACATCCTTGTTAGATAATGATGCAGCACTGGGATCCTCTCAAGGCCTGTGCCAGTGACTTGTCAGAGCTGTCCATCAGACACACAGCAATGTATTTATGTACCTCTAACTTAAAGTTTTTATATCATATGTTTCACCAAGTTATGTTCAAGTTATTAAAGACTTGCTGCTTACCTGTATAGTGATGTATTTTGTCCTTTCTCAAGACATCCACATTCTGCAAAATGGAGGAGTCGAATGAACTTGACATCATGTCTGAAAGCTCAGAGTCAGATGTTGATGCAGTGTAATGTAATTGTCCTCATGCTGTTTTCTTGGCACCTGTTCTGTAAATGTTTGATTAAATCGTATCTGAGGAGATCACTGAATAAATTCTACTTGCAAACAATCTGTTTGTTTATGTAAAGACCTGAACAATTACATTCCCGGGGGGCACCGCAGGGTCTGTGAGATTGTGAGGTGTAATACATTTTCTCTCTAATATTGATAATCACAGTTAGATGTCAAATTGTTCTATAACGTGCGCCTGGTGTAACAGCTCCACACTGCAGGAGTTTTAAAAAACCCTACCAAAAGTTGTAATTGCGTCACTCACATAAAGGAGAAACTTCACACATGCTCTTCTCTGTGGTCTCCAACATGTACACACAGGATATTATTACGATTATTGCGCCACAGGGAGCAATGCACCTCATGTGATCTAAAGCGATCTTATGGGGAAGCAGATGGAAACAAACAGGGACTGCCTTGGTGCCACTTGATTTGGTAATGTTTTGCAGTGAGACAAACAGAAGGCAAAGCTTTGGTCAACACAGTTTGTCTGTTCTTCGATGAGAACTGTAGGTGACATTTCAGCTGTCAGTTTTAATATCTGTCAACAATAGCATGCTAGTTTATGTTAGGCCCCAGGGGCTAGGATGTTTTCCCATTGCTTGGTAACACTGTCAGCTGCTCCTGGACTTCTGCGTCTCCTTTCTCTTTGGCTTTTGTGGTCCCACTCAGAAAGAAATGGTGTAATCATCCAATCCTAAATATCAAATGTTTGAGATTATCAAGGCAGCCCCTATGAGTCTGCTGGCAGATCTGTGATAGGGTTGACCAACCTCATTGGTCGGACAAATGCTGGTGTCACTTTCAGGAGGAGAAAACCCTTGTTCATCCGATATTTTCATATATTTAGTAGGCCGTAATACTGTAATTCACCTCTAGTGGAGGAGTGGTGATGGCTCAAAGGAAGTGATTGATGTGTGAAAGTGTAAAAGGAAGAGCACAGAGCAGAGGTGGATCATCAGTCAACCATGTCACCACACACACATTTTCTTAGCATTTTCTACTCAACGTAGAATTATTTGTTGAATTTGAGACCCATGTCTGGTTGTAAGTAGACACAGCCAAAGAACAGAAAAACTAAATTCCTCAGTGGAGCCACAGGGTCTGTCTCTGCCATAGTCTTCATCACAGTTACTTGGGCTTTGCCAAATTTTGTTCAAACATCAAACATTGTTCTAATACATGTGCTAGTTAGAAATGCCAACCCTAGATATAAGCTTTGCATCCATGAATTGCATTGGTCAGACAGGCCTCATATCAGTCAGTCTCACATAAATCAACACATAAGTGACACAGGGGACGAAAATAAACATCATTTATTAAATATCTGTTGAATTTCAGACCTCTGCTTACCTTAGACCTTTAACTAGATGAGGCACTGACCGCGGTAATGAATGTAATAAGATAGTACTCCCAAAGGTAAGCAAATAGTTTTGATCTAATTATGCATTTTTGCTTGTACTGACCTCTGACACGTGAAATGACTGAAAATTCTCCAAAGTTATGAATGCACTGAAACATGAATGCATTACTTTCACGTAATGAAAAGAATAGAATTTGACTACTAAAAGGAGACTGTGAGACAAAGCTGTGTTCACACAGTGAAGTGATGAAGAACAAGTCTCGTGGTTTTGGATGATATCCACTCATCCACCGCAGAAGGCTCATGGTTGATGGAGCTTATGATCCTTCCTTTAGTCGATGTCAGAATGAATGTATAAATAAAAAAGAAATTATTATGTAAGGATAAAGTTTCATTCATTTAAAACAATTTTACTGTAATCAAGGGCAAGCGCCAGAAATGTCAACATCACTGTGTTATAGCCAAAGTTTTGGCCTCTTATAATATAATAATTAATAATTATAATAATGTTATAATTTCATACATTTATGATGCTTAGTCAATCATGAGAGGGTGCAGGTTCTCATGTAAAAGTGTTCATGAACATTTTGCTAAAAGGTGCAGCAAAAGTGCAAATCGTTGACCAGTAACATAGTTAGCATAGTGTCACCACTGTATGCGAATCACCTGCAACCTTGAATCCAGCCAATAAATAAATGTGAATAACAGAAGCTGTTAAAACTGCACTACATCCTAACTAAAAAATCTGAGTGTAACGACGGACGGCCGTTACTCCTTGTTTATGGAGAGACTGTGTTGATTTGTATGTCATGCTGATTGTTGGAACTTACCTCTTACCTCTTCCTCCCAGGGTGTCCGGGCAAAAGAGTTCCCTGTGGGTTCGGACGCCTCTTATAAGTTCCGGGAGGAGGATGCCATGTGGGAAGTGGGTTGAGGGGAGTTTCATTTTAGATAAATGTAAAATAATTGTGTAAGGTAATTAGGGGGGTATTTATTAAATAGATTGAGTAGGTTTAGTTGATTAATATTTGTTTAGTATATAGATTCAGTTAGATGTGGGTTGTATAAATGTGTGGCATTTATTTATTGTGGTTTGTAAGTTCCCGGTCAGGTGGTAGGTGCCTGATGGGGACAGGTATTTAAGATGGTGGTTTATGTGCCGGGAGGTTGTTGTTGGGTTTGAGTGAGCTGGGACACATGCTGGAGAGGGGTCTGGTGCGGCACATTTAAAATAAAGAAAATATGAAGGTGCATCTTCTCGAAGTCCTGAATTTTTCTTCCTGGGTCGCCTCCGCTGCTCAGGCAAACTGACACTGAGAAAGCCCCCCACCCTTTTCAATATGAAATTATTTCTTTAAAATGACTGATTGCTTTTCTCCAGACGATTTTGCATATCTTGAATTTTTGAGTAGCCTGATAAGTGATGTTAGAGTTTATTAGACAATTATTTAAAAAAAAACTCAAAATGCTCAAAACACCTTCACTAAAACACACTGTGGAAATTGTGTTAGCAGCCTCCACCCACCTTTCTTCTCCTCACCCTCACCGCCCTTCACCCCTTCTCTCCTCATTGTCTTCCCAATTTCCAAGGTACTCTGAGGAGGAGACCTATTCCCAGCACCATCTACGCCCCTCGCCATATCTAACTCAACAAAACGCGAACAAAAGATTTAGTATTAATCATTTTTCTCCACGCTTTAACAAATGTCTACAAAGTTATCCACCTCTGTCACGGTTGTGCCCACACAGCCTTCCCCCACTGCCTTCGTTTTAGCCGGTGAAGAGATACAAGTGTTTGTGTTTTGTTTTTGTGGTTTATTGCATTTTAAATATGGAAAATGGATGTTACCATGGATGGATCCTGGTTTATAAGAATAATAATATTAATATATTCTATTTAAATTCATCTTTTAGGATGTCCAAGGTCACTTCACATATACAATACAACAAAAACACAAATGCAACACAGTTCACATATAACAGCAACATTAATTCTCAATAAGATCGTATAATCAACTAAACGACACAACAAATATCAGCGTGGAGCACTTTTATATTCAGTAATGGATTCCCATTGCTGGTAGAGAAGTGAGCTCCCGAGTCTGAGTGCAACATGAGAAAAGCCGCTCTTCCTCCCACATTGCTGAGGTTGACGTCTGGTGTAAAGAATATGCCTTCTGAAGAGGACTGCAGTGAGAGGTGGGTGCAGAGCTCCACAAAGTCAGCGAGCCAAGGGGGAACACGGTTCAGTCCACAACAGGAAGCCAGTGAAGCTGGATGAGCAGAGGTGTTGAATAGCTAGTCGATCTGGAGCACTGTAATGACCCTTGCAATACAATATTTTAGCTTTGGTACAACAAGGAAAGAGTATTCTTTGGAGGCCAATGTAAGTGTTGTTTCTCATAATGACATGGGCCTGACGCTGGGTAAGATTTTTGTTCTGCAGTATTTTACAGGATTCAATTTTTAAATAGTGGGACATTGATTTTGCTGCTGACATTTGACGTTCGTGTCTGAACCAAATAAGTACATATATGTTGTGGAAACGTTCTTATTAATGCAATTTGTCATAAAATTCATGACTGTACAATAATATGAGATGTTTTATTACATTCAAGTAATATTTTGACGTAGACTTGAGGTCGTTAGGCCAGGATGATGAATGGCTAAACATTCCCCATACCATACCATCTCCTAACTGATGCCGATATGAGAGGGATGCTATCCGTGCCCCAGTCTCTACCATCACTCACATCATTTAGCTTTGCACTGCCTCTGTCACAGACGTGCCCACACAGCTCTGTCCCTCTCCCAGACCTTGCTGTCTCTCTGACTCCTTTGTCCACCAGTACCATCGCTGAAGGACAGCAAATTAAGAGGAAGAAAGGTACGTTTTGTTGTTGTGGTGCGTCCTACTCAACACATCAAATGTGTAATGTCTCAGTCTGAATTGAAAAAGCAACAACTGCAAAAGCAAATGTAGGTATGGTACTTTTTTTGTGTGTGTGCATTAGATGGTTTTACTTTGAGTGGTTTTTCCCCTTTCTACAATAAACAGTTCAATCTGTGGTAGCAGACTACTGCCATTGACACAGTGCAAAAACACAGAAAGCAGCCATGATGGTAGCGGTGTTGACATCAAGATATTGTTTATCTCTGTTAAATTCATTCATGCAAATGTCTTCATAAAGATCATAACAGCATGATTGTATCTATTGTGTGCATGTTGGCGCACTGAACCAGACGCCCAAAAGAGAAACACAAACAGAGTATTTTTCAGTTCAGATCTCGGTTTCAATAATCCTCTTATTATAAGTAAGCGTGGAAATACAAATAACTTGTTTTTATCTACAAGTTTATCTACTAGATGAGTTTATAGTTGTTTGCATTCACGGTGTTTTTCAGTGGAAAAAACATGGACACCTGGAGGTCTGCCAGTAACTTCAATGGCATCAAGTGTTCATTATAAATATACAAGAATAAAGCACCGGGAACAATTTCATAGATACTAAGAAGTTATGGCATTAGTTTCTTAGAATCATATTCATGGTTTGATGTAAAACTTTTGCAATATAAGTTGAAGACACACATGTTTAGTGCTGTTGTATTTCTGATTGGCCTGCATCATGAATGGTAGTTTTACATCTCAAGCTGAAGGTCGAGTTTCCCCCCCTACAGTGAAAGCTCATTCTGTGTACTATACATAATGATTTATTTTCCCATTCACTTATATAAACAGTGTGGATGTGTAAACATAAAGATGTATTTGTATTTATTTCATGCTTTTTATAATTGCTTTTTTTCATTCATTTTACTGTATTATTAATGTTCCCTTCATACATCCTGTCTCCTTGAGTGTTTCTAATATCTGCGTCATATGTGAAATGTTATATGACTACATAGATACATACAAATGTATAGATACATTTGTGAGTACAGAATAAATTACATATAAACAGGTCTATGTGCAATCCAGGGTTGAAGTGAAGTAATACAAATAGGGACAGTTGGTGAAAATCTGTAGGGTTTGATTGACAAGCACATTTTATAATGAAAACAAAATGATCTTGTTGAGAATCTGCCTGTTGCCTACATGCATACGTTGTTTTGTTTAAGCCACTTGTAAAGAACCCCAATGCACAGTGTGGTTCACATGGGTAAAGTTTAGTTTTTTAAGGTTTTAAAGTTTCTTCTTATTCCATTGTTCTTAGTTTATTTTGAAAACGCACTGTTTGCAAGTAATAAGTGAAAACTGACAATGGAAAAAGAGTAAACAGTGCAGAAACGCTAACACAGTACACTCCATGAACACACACGCAATCTTTATCAGTTTGAAACAAAATCTTTAAAAGTAAGTAATAGATATAATACTGAATAAAAGTTGTTTTTATGTGTAAAAACTGTCCTCATCTCCATAGCAACAGTCCCTAACGATCAGGGGTAATGCAGCTTTCTGCAATCCAAGGCTGACAATAAAAACTACATTTGTCCGAATCAAAGTAGAATTAATGAAAATGGATGGCCGTAACAGTAGAAACCGATGAACATTAATCTTGGCCCAGCATTTTTGTGTTACTTGAAGGAACATTTTCTTGTCTCAGAATTAGAGGAGCTCGATTTACCGAACATAATTCACAATGAATACAAGAAATCCTGAATGTGCCAGAAGTTTATTTTGAAAAGACACTGTGTTCATGTAATGGTCAAAACTCAGTGTAAAAAAAAAAGAGTGTAAACAGTACAGAAATGAAACACAGAGCAGGGAGTCTAGGCTTTGACAGTAGTTTAGCTCTTGTCGAGAGAGACAACAGGCTCTTACGGTGGGCCAGGAACTGTGCAGAAAACAGAATAAATGGCATTAATTCAACTAGAACACTATACCATTAATATCTAATGAACAGCCCTGCAAAAGCAAAACTGACACTAGAGGGCCAAAGACCTTGCTGCTGTATGAAATAGACGTATAAGGACATTAGGTGTAAAAAAACACATGAATATATACATAGAAACCAACCAACATACAATGTCCATATAGGGTCGGACAATTATTGTCCAATTGGGGTAAATATGTAAATTACATGCTCAATACAACACACCCAAAGACTAATTCCAGACATCAGCTGTACTTGGGCTCAGCTGCGTTTTGAGCTAGCATGCTAATTTGCTAATGTGAGCATGTTAACACTGCAACATTTAGCACGTTAGAGGGTTAACATCATGGCACGGAAGTACTGAGCTCAAGCTGACAGCAAATCAGTGTCATGATATGAAGTGGACAACATCTCTTGGTAATCCATCAGGTAGTTGTATAGATTTAAGTCTTGACCAAGGAAAAGCATGTATTTAGTATCTTGATAGCTTAACCATCATTGCAACAACACTGCTGACAAATGGTCAAGGAAATTGCTTCAATTTTACATCCAAGTAGCTTCTCTCCTGCAATACATAACTTTCACATTGGTGTCTTCTAATGTGGGAAGGAAACCGACATTGTACATTTTTTGTTGAAGTCAAAATGTAATTGTGTGCGTGTCAAGAAACAAAATGAGTAAGATGTTTCTGTGCCACTGTAGCTGCAAGGCATCTTAAATTCATGATTTTGAGATATGGTGTTGACACATGTCAACCCAAACCAGGTTTTCTTGAGTAAGCAGATTGAAAATGGAATTTTCTGCGCATTTACATGCAGCAGATGTTATTGATTGATTTGCCACCTGGCGCCTATTCTACATCTGTATTTTATGCCTTACCACTTGTAACTGTATGATCAAGGGCTCCTCTTAGATATCTAGGCCCCACGACAAGATGCGACACTTGGCCATGATACTGATGTATTCATCCATGCATAATATCACTTGCATCTCTGATAGTCCACATCTAGGCCACGAAACTTGCAAGTATAATCCACATATTCCTGTTTTTCAGTGACTTTTAGTAAACCTAAACAATTTTTCACTTCTCCACAAAAAAGCTAACGGATGTAACACCCAAAAAAAGCTAATTTTAAAAAGAATCATCCACTTTGTCTGCAGTGTGCTGAAGATTAAAGTAGCCAGTTATATTTTGGGAAACTCAATAGCACTCAGGATCTGGATAGTATTTCCTCAGAGGCAATGAGTCTCTCATGAGGCTCTTTTGGTCTGAAAGGAGCGCACAAACAACAGCAAGGTGATTTCCATTACAATGTAATGACAAATCATTCACCATTTTCATCTCCATCACAATATGAAAAACCCTGAGACAGAGGAGGGACTGATTATTTTAGATGAAAGTCGACTACAGAGTCGCAGAGTTCCATCAAGCACCAGACGGTGGAGAAAACACTCAGACGTGACCGAGAGTTCTCAGTTTGAAGAACAACATATTCCAGACAACAGAAATTACCTGCTCTCCACTGCAATTTTAAAAGTTGTTCATTACAGCTTCAGTGCCAGAAGATTAAGTGGATTCATATTTGCATTACAGGCATTTATCTGACATACCAGTTAAGACACACACATGACTTTAAAGATGAAATCCATTACTTCCTACATATTGTCACCTTTGAAGCAGCGAGAGCTCTTCAACAAAGATAGTGGATTACATGTCTGTGGTTGTGAACAGCCCTGCAGTTTATATGAGTCACCTACTGAAAAAGAGCTAGTTAAATGTCATACAACTGAACGTGTGCTATGCTGCTGATTTCGATGCATAAATATACAAACATGGTATAAAATGTGCTACACCCCCTACTGCATGTACCATAGATCATGTGTCGGTTTCTGTGTTTGCTAGTCAAGAAAACATTATATAAGTAGCTCCACAGAAAAGAAAAAATGCTTCTTATTTAAATTCATTGTGCCGTTGTCCAATTTGTGTGCTTGCGTTTGGTTCAGTCTACGCATTGAAGGTTGAGAACACTGCTGTAGTAGCACACCGCACTAGGCTTTAAGTTACAACACACACATTTCCTGACTGCTTGGTATTCATATGGAACCTCAGCGCAAACAAAAACTATTGCCTCACACGAGACAACACAAATTAAGCACAGTTAAAACAGTAAAATTATCTTAAATCAAAATGAACTAATTATCTGTAGGCTATTTACAACTTCACTCTCCTCATTTGTGTCTGCCCAAATCACCACTATACTTAAACAGGACTCAATCGTATAGAAATAAATTGGGACTCACAGAGAAACTGACAAAGGACAAAGGAACCAAGCTTATGCAACACTTTATAAATACCAAAAAGAATGTGTATACATATTTTGTGTGTATGCAGCTATAGATGTGAATGTACACAGAGTTTTATGCATCTGGCTCAAGGGTTCATTGCTTTCTTGGTCCAGGCTGATGGTGTGAGCCAACCTGACTACTCAAGCAACACTTAACAGCGTGAACTGTTTCAGCAGCAACTCAAGATGCATCTCTGCAAACAGAATACCCCATGCTGTGCTGCTTTCACAGTAAACTCTATGTCTCTGTGTGTTTAGGCACCTTAACAAATGGGTCTGATCTCAGCTGATCTCAAATTGATTTGCATTGTTGCTATTTTATTCACACGGTATGTTCTTCAGAGGTGTTATTGATTTTCAACCATTCTTTAAAAGTAAGTGTCAACATAAAGTACAATGAGAGGAATTTGCCAATACCAAGACACAAAGAGATATTGCTTGTTTGTTGGGAGTGTGATTACCTAGTAAATACTTATTTTCTAGCTTTAAAAGAAAAAAATAGTTCTTATATATGTTGAGATGTCTTTCAAACGGTTTAGTCTTCTTAGCACATAAAGCCTGTTCAGTAAAATAAAAAGACTGGATTTTGTACTATAACTTTGGAAGATATCGTCGTGATTTAACCAGCTCAGACTGCTGGAGCTTCGGCCAAACTTTTGAATACACTGTGGACTGTGGATTTTGTCCCCAATCTCTTCCATTTCAAGCATTTATTGAAGGGATCTTTTTTTATATCTGTACAGCATGTTCAGTATGAGAACACAAGGAATGATTAAAGCAAGCAACAACTTCTACAGTGCACACGTGGGCATATGAATACTGTTTCGAGACTGACTTGGAAAAATGAGATCTTTCAGAAACTCATAAAAATGTCATCAGTAAATGTCATCAATGATTTTTTTCCTAATCTTTACAGTTAAAATAATAATGAATGAAATTTGACCTAAACAATCGGTGCATGCCTGAGTAGCAGGTACAGCTTGCGGTAGATTTTCAGATGTACTCAAAGGTTGGTTTTACTTGCAGTCCTGCAATCATTTTGTGAGAGAGCATGTTGATTTATTTTTACATGGCAGGTCTCTCACCTTAGAGTGCAACGCCTCCTATTTTCCTAAAAATCCTGCTTCAAGAGAAGGAATGAATAGACCATTCAGCATCAGTAATACAAATTCAAACAGATCTCTGCTCTTTCTCTCGCTCCTAAAAGGACAACAGATTTCACTTTTGCTCCCTGGTGTTCATGTCAAGAGGTTTTTTCATTCAGCGGACTGCTATTCAGTCAGGTAGCTTTTCAGTCAGTAATGATCCCCCTGAATATTTTGTGGCAGTCTCTCCGTATTTAGCCACAGAGTGAGGATGATCCTCTTTCTCCCTCCATCCATCCTCCTAGGGGTATTAAATGATGATAATGCCACCCAGGCCCCCCTCCTGCGCTGCCATCAAAATCCCTAATGGCCCTCCTGGAGCACTGTTGTGAACTTGTCGCCATTTTGACAGAAACGTGAAAAAAAAAAAATCTTCTCAGTGTCATTCATGTGCTACTGAATGCTTCTTTATATATTTTCATTCATCTTGGATGTCACTAAAAAAAGATTATCGTTCTTGTTCCATCCAGTAGATTTACTTAATTTGTTTTTTGACTTACTCAATTTGAGGTTATCATCATGTGCACAATTGTTTGAAAGAACTGACATGGGGATGCTTTTCTGCAATTGGATTGGGAACGACAAAAACATACATGATTGTGACAAAACTACCCATTATGATTTTACGGATCATGACACACAATGAAACACCTCTCATCTGGGGAATATTAAATTCTTCTACATGGATAAAATTGACTAGAAAGTCATGTAGAGCAGCTCAGAAGATGAAAGAAGAAGAGGAGAAGCCGGCTCGGTATACATGGTGGCATAGGCCTTCGGTTTCCCTGCATGGAACCTCACAGTCTGTCTCCTGCTTGGCACATTAATGCAACGACACATTTAGTTTAGTTGTTCAGCAGCTCAGGCACCAGAGCACAGCGCTGACTTTACCAGTGTCAGGGGTTTGATTCCCACCAGGATTACACATACACCCTATTTTTTTTACTTTAAACAATAGCATCCACCAAGATATGCTCAAGTCATAGAGGGAAACGTTTGAACGTTATGATCTTTGTGATGCACAACAGTTGAGGAGAAACAGTTTCTTTTGAAGGTGTTTTCTTGAAATAGTCGGCTGATGAGGAAAAATGCAGCAAGGCGGGCTTTATCATCAACAGTCTCGTGTTTATAGGAGTTATTTATGAAGTCTTGATTGCTCCCCAGACACCTAAGCAATAGTGTGAAAGTTATTTATTGTGGCTGGATATGCATAATAGGCTTGTGATTAGTTCAGGTAGGTTGCGGTGGTGTAGCATGAGAATATTGTCAGTAATTACATGTGAGAATGGGCTGTTGTATTTCACCAGGCCTGAGCATTGAACTGCTCTACTCCCATGACGTTCACGCTACTGGCTATCTGCCCTTATTATCTTGCCCTTTATTGCCTCTCCACTATGCGTGGATTCCCTATTGATTGAAAATATGTGCCTATACACACTTTGTGGAGTGCAGTGAAGGGGCAGGAATATTTCCTGGTGGCACAGGACATTTTATATATTGAGAACTTAAAGGATTGACTTTTATCTACCAATAAATGTAGATGTTAACCTTTATTAGTCAAACAGTGTAAATACTGTTACTGTAAATGATTTCATAACATATATTTAATGATTAACTCTTATGTCTTATCAAATTACACATCCATTTGTACTGTATTTGTTCTAGTCCATGTAATATGTTTTTTAACACTCCATAACAAACACTATGCGTCAACACCACCCACAAAAAGTTTCTCTCTGATAGAAACCTGCTGGGCCTATAACAACACAGAGTACGCGCTGATGTCACTTTTGCTAATGCAACAGTACTCCTACTAATTGGCCAGGCAAACCTGCTGTAGCTGCTGTAAACATGGGGAGACGTGATGCTGGGAGGAAAACACAAACATATCTTGGAAAAGTAAAGCCTTCTATTGCACGTCATACTGAACAGTAAGTGGTCTGCGGCTGCTGAAATATGGCAGAAATATGGAAATTTAGTTCACTGACACAGATACTGTATGTGTCTTATTTCAACATCGAAGAATTCCAGTGAACAAAACCTGAGCACAGCCAAGAGGCTAGGTGCCTGATATCAACAGCTTTAGCGAGAAAGGTAGTAAGATGAAACCATGGAGTGATCTAAAAGAGTCAGAGGTACAATTTTACCCTTGAATGTAACACCACTAACACAAACTGGCAACTACATGTCCAAGTTTTAAAGTCAGAATGCAATTCTCTTGCTGAATTGCATCGGTCCATTTGCTTCACTTCTCTTTAGCCTTTGGCAGTATGTAAAAACTTAAGCTTCACTTCCCTCTGTATTTGTTCACTCAATTGCGGAACATCTCTTTAACAATTAAGCAGTGTTTTGTTTTTCTGTCTCTCTACATGCACCAGTGGCAGATGCTGAATATCTGTATCTTTGTCGCACAGAAAAGTGAAACCATGATGTCACCTGTGCTTTTGCTGCATGCTTGCATATTACAGTGAGATATTATGAAACATTTATTTTTGCTTCATGTTTTCTTGTTTAGTTAGTGAGTTAGATAGGCTTCAGGAGATCAAGTGCTCTTTTGTAAGAGAGACCTGAGAACAAATGACACATTCTGACATCAAAAGCGTACAAAAATGTGAAAATGTCTGTATTATGAAAGAGATTGAAACCTGAATCTAAAGTAATAATGTCCATCTAAGAAGGACTGCCAAAAAGGAAACATTATCAGATTCAGTCAAACTGAAGTTAAGAGTAACTGTTACCAAAAACTGCACTTATTTGGTTAAAATTGTACCGAGAAGAAGAAATTTAAACTTAATTTCTAGTCAGCGTTAAACTTAAAGTTGGAATCCATGCTAACATTAGCAAGCTTGGCTAAATAGCTTCCAGTTTCCAAGTGAGATGCAAACTCAATGTGTTCTCCCAAATGCTGAATGTTATCAAGGGACAGATGGTGCTTGTTGAAAAAGTGCCTTGTGAAATTCCTTTGATTATTGTTTGTGTGCTAGATTATGACGTGCTCCAGTGAGTAGCTCACGACAGAAGTTGACAGCTCGTCTCTGCTGCAAAGGGAAACACCCACCCAGAAGGCCTGAAGCTTAGACGCTGTTTCCACAATTATGTCCAAAGTCTGTGTTATTCACTTTTGAGAAATTTAAAAAATATGCAAAATAGCCGCGGTGTCATTATAGTTTATATTTCCATACACAAAAAGTGAGCAGAATGCAGATTGTAATTCAACTTTAGATGCAAAATTAATTTCTGTGGTGGGATATAAAATCCTTTTCGGATGCTATTTGTATCACCAAGCACATATTCAGCCATGAACACAACAAATACCCATAAGCACATGCATAAACACACACACACACACACACACACACACAGAGGATTGGTATGTATCCACAGAGTGAGGTGATCACCCTGTGCAAACAAACCTCCGTCTGCTGCATTCAAATGTCAGATCGTCTCACAGGGACGCTCACTTTAACTGACATATGTCACCCTCCAATTTGCCAGTGGCCACCTCTGACTGTTTTACTCTTCTGTTAATTGCTTGAGGCACTTTCTACCATCTTGCTTCTTTTTTCTCTGGGATTAGAGGGGCACAGGGCCCAAAAGATGTAGCAGCCTCCCCTGATGAATAGGCAGCAGCTCGAATACAAAACAGGCACACCAGGGAGCCCTGTAAGTGACACATTCATAAATGCCATAAAAGGATTCCATCAAATGTGCTTAAAAATGCAGTTTTTGTGCATGAAATGTTTTATGTAGGTAACATCTTGAATTTTCAGCCAGTACTTTCTGTGGGCTTTGCTTCGTATC
This sequence comes from Pempheris klunzingeri, assembly GCF_042242105.1. Classification (NCBI taxonomy): domain Eukaryota; kingdom Metazoa; phylum Chordata; class Actinopteri; order Acropomatiformes; family Pempheridae; genus Pempheris; species Pempheris klunzingeri. The sequence continues at coordinate 23,793,327 of NC_092020.1, read as the reverse complement.
TGGTGCTTGTGGACAACCTTGATCAGACAAATGATTTCATCCTGTTAGCGCTCTGTACAGTGACAAAGGACAAAGAACACAGAGGCGTGGTTGTCAAGGCAACATGGTTATAGAAGGCAAAAGGCAGATGTGTGCGTACACACTCTCCCAGACACGTGCTCACTCGCTCTTTGTCAATGACAGCTTTACCTGGCTTGAGGACATTCAATCTGTGAGGAGTCTGGCGGTGTTACAGCATTGTCATTAGGACTGATGGCAAGGTCTACGTGCAAAGCTTAAGATACATCCGCGCTGAACAGAGGAGCCGTGGGTGGAGAAACGTGACGCACAAAAGATGCAAACACACAAATACACTTGCCGTCACTGCATGTGCACGGCATGTTGCAGGCACCAAGGCAAACATGCTGTACACGTGAAGAGTGTGCCGTGTCGACTTTTCCTTTTGAAGAGAGACACCTACTCATAGAATAATTGATGTCATGAAACTGAAATGTCAGTCCACTGAAATCACAACAGTTATTTTCCCTACTTACCGTCACAGGTATCGAGGCATGCAGATCATTTTCTCATAACGGACCCTCATATCTAACAAGTCTTCTGGAGACTAGCGCACTTGTTTAAGGCTGCAAAAAGATTCTATAGGTACAAGTGAGTCTGTCTCCTAGAGCTTAAACATATAGTATATACTGCTCATTTTGTTTGACCAATTTAGATTAGATTAGATTCAACTTTATTGTCATTACACCTGTACAGTACAAGGCAATGAAATGCAGTTTGGCATCTAACCAGAAGTGCAATTAGTAGCAAGTGCAAAAATATATAAGGAATATATACAGAATATACAGAAGGATGTTTACAGATGTTGTATACAGATTAGTGCTATGAACATGTGTGCTATAAATATAATATACAGATTACACTAACCACCTGGCAACAAGTTTTCCAGTATGCCATGTACTACATTTTTTGTTATACCGTAAAGTTCTGGAGGTGGTCAGGGTGGGAGGTGGTCAAGGTGGGAGGTGGGCATACAAAGCACAAAGAATTCTGACAGCAGCACCGGCAGGGTTTGTGTCTTGAGACCTGAACGGGGTTAAGTTTGGGCAATAAAAGCACTGCTGCTGAAAGATTATCATTTTCATTAAGTGCTTATAAAGCAAACACATCCCATGTTTTGCTAAGACCACAGTCTTTCCCTAATGTTAACCAAATGAGTGCCTAAGCATAGTTGCAAAAGAACCATAAGAAATTGCAGTAACTGCAGTTTTTAAGAGCAGATATCACAGGATCGTTACAGGATGCTGTGGAGATGTTTATTCAGTGTGAACATTTTGGCAGATATGTTCATTAAAAACATTTGCTCATTAAGTGATAAAAAGAAAATAAATAGATTTCACAGGGAAGATGAAGATGTAAATCCTGATTGCTAACAATGACACATGCTGCTATGTAGCACTGTCTCTTCCTCAGTGATGTGGCTAACCTTAAAGTGTTGCATGAGGCCCTGAAGGGCAAAGTTTTGTCAACACTCAACTATTTCCTCGCTGCCTGTATACTTCTTCCCCTTAGCTACTGCTTCGCACAGCTTCTTTGACCCTTGCACTGTGCACTGTGGGCTGTTTGTAATGTTAATGTTTAGGAATGCTGTTTCAGTCAGGGGAAGTCACAGTGGTTAAGGTCGGCTAAATTTATTCTACCCCATTAAAAATGACCGTGGCTCATACTGAAATACAAATCCTTCAAAACTTTTTTTTTTTTTCTCTCTCGCTGTAAATTTTCGTTTGAAGTCGTACAGCCATACAGTACTTTGTGTAAATGTATGCTGATCCAGACATAGAGACACAGAGAGTTGGACTTTTGAAGTTAGTGAACTTTTGAAGAGTTCATTCAGTCCAAAAAGTAAAGATGCAAGTGAGCAAGTGGATTGAGCTGTGCTCTCTCATATCGATCTGGCTAATTATTCGATCTGGCTTTTCCTTTTTACTCCTCTGCTGAGGCACAAAGTAAACTACAGGGGAAGATAGTTCCTTCGTTAGCAACTTTATTGTCCGTTATCTGGAAAATTGTCTTTGGCGTCTCCACAGAGCTTTAAAAACACTTGATGGAGACATCAACAAAGTAGCATCAACAAGTGACAAGATTTCAATACCTTTTTCTTTTTTTAAGCATTAAGTGATGGTGTGCTCTGTCTAGAATGGTTAAAATAGTGGTACACAGATATTGACAACGAGAAAGGCAGTAAGCTTTGTCTCTGGCCAGATTCCAACACAAAACTCACAATTTGATGTTTGATACAGCTCAAGTACAGACTTAACCACTGGCTTCAATCCATGTGACTGGGTGAATCATGCAGATCCTTTTTTTTAACAATTAAACAGAAAAAAGTGAATACAAAAAAGCTGAATATCCTCCAATCTGAACAATGTTTCACAGTTTTGCTTTGATCGACTTCTCCACTACTCTAATTGACTCTGATACACTAATCTGGATCATCCAAGGAAGCAAAGCACATAGAAATGTTCCCTGCATTTAAAAATCTAGTTTACCCCATGGTTGCGAGCAATGTGTTTAGTACATTGTGTAATATGGAGAAAAATATATTATAATATAAAAAGATTCACTGTCGTTTGCAGCCTACTTTAGTCATTATTCTGCAATTAGGTGATAGCCATAAAGTTGAAACTATGATCTGATGTCATCTATTATTTAACTGTGAATAATTTAGTCATACTGTGTTTGACTCAGCTGCTAAATGACTAAGTCTCGGCATTAAAGTTAATTCATGAGCTTGACACAGATATAAATGCGTGCGGCAAAAAGGTCATTGCTCATGATTAAGGTCCATGTTAATAATAATAGTTGTTTTTATTCAAATAGTGCTTTTTTATTTTGAACTCTGTCCAAAATGTTCAGTAGTTTACTGCTAAAAATGTCTTCTGAAGTGTATAATATTTTAACATAGGCCTACAGTGTAGTCGATGGGGACAATAAATACTGTGTTTACAGATGAACATCCCTTGAGGTGGTCTTTGTTGAATGCACGATGTCAGTTCGACCAGGTATGTTACATACACACTACACTTTTATGCTCAATTCCTGTTTTTTCACAGTCAGGTGTTGGAGAGAGGGTGCAGAAGCGCCAGAGGCAGAGCTGCAGCTGTATTGGCAGCGACTGCTGGCACTAATATGCTTAGAAAGGGCTGCAGTAGAGGAGCCTTGCAGCTCAGTGGAGTGCGATTCAACCAAAAATACACATCTTGATTTGACAATTTCCACTGTGACACCACAGATTGGATATGTGTCAGATCTACAATAGGATCCAAACCACATTTTAGAATCTAATTTGTATCCATATCGCATATGAATTTTTGATTAAAGGTCAGTCTGCTCATGTTGTACTCTGCTGTAGTACCATTAAGAAATACGTGACAAGTTAAGGTGTCTTGGTGAGGTGTTGAGCCACCATAACCAGTTTTTACTGGAGGGATGAACACTATTTTTGCAAGAACTGTTCCCTTATTTGGTGATTTTCAAATGGCAGCGGAGAGCAAATTTCAAACTCTCCCATGTAGGTGTGTAACGGGGTTGAGATCTGGAGTGCCATGACGTAGAGATGATTCACATCACTTTCATTCTCATCAATTCATTGGGTGATCCCTCAGGCACTGCATGGGAGCATTTGCATTCATTATGTTTCTCCACTCACTTATTCAGGTTTGCCATTCATCTTTTCATTATTATTATTATTTTTAGTTTAATTTCAAATATGCAAGTAAAGGACCTGAACACTAGCCACTCGCGGGTCATTTATACCAGTGAACCCTTACGTCCTTTAGATTTTCATGTCTATGACGATTCTGAGTCATCAAGATGATATAATATCTGGAATCAAAAGCGGCTTGATTTGCCGTTTTAGGCTTGAGGACATTTCACCAAGCGGCTTCATTAACTTGTCCCACCCATCAGGATATTTTTATATATGTAGCGAAACACACTCACAGTGAAGTCATATACCTAATAAATGATTCATATATTTGAATGTCATTTCTCCTTTGCTGCTCCCATAGCTCCCCATAGTCTCTTGGAATACACTATAGTAATTTCACCAAGTTTCTATTACAGACTTAAATACTAACACAAAATTTCATTCTGTATATTGAAAAACGTAACAATGTCAGAGGTGTGTGCAAAGAACAAGGGACGATACAGAACATTACAGAGGTTTTTGTGTTCATTAATTTCATACTGAGCTATAAATTATAGAAATGTTGTAGAAAATGATTTTCAATATGCAGACTTCATGTTTGACAGCAGTGCAGGGGGGGGGCAAAGGAGCGTCTCACCCCTGACTGAGTGATTTGAATTTGCCTCAAAGTGACTGTAGTGCAGATGTGAGTCTTTTAATGTGTGTGTCTTGTATTAGCCTAATAAATGCTCCAGTTTTGTCAAAACAAAAGTGCTTAGGCTGGGTCAGCACAGATATGCTAATATGCAGATAAAAGATGATTCTTGGATTTTGTATGCAACCACCAAAAGCAGCAAATTCAAAAGGTGTTTTGTTTTTTTTATTTTCTTCTTGTAAATTCAATTAATCGTGGTCAATCTTAAGGCCTTTTTGCAGTGAGTGAGATTTTCCAGAAATAAAAGTCAATCCATTGCTCTCCTGTGCAACACATTTCTTATGTTTGTCAAGCTTCATTAATCTCCCCATTCAATCGCATCCAGTGCAGTCCTTGAAAATACTTTCCATTTTCACAACCGGTCCTTGGAGGCACTCTGAGAAACGTAGCGGGAGAGGAGGAGAGAGACGGCTTGGTAGGGGGAGGTGGTAGGAGAAAAATCAGATTGATTTTCCCATCATGACTTGAAATAGCATATTTATTGATTGCTTATAGGGAAGAGGAGGGGTGAAGGGTAAAGGTCGCTGAGGAATAGTGTGATGTTGTAGAGGCAATGAGCCTTTTTTTCTCAGCGTATTCAGGTCAGCGCAAGTCTGCTGAAAGGAAACCCCAATGATGGAACATAAAGTGTTTCAAAAGCTAATTGATATTCTTTGTATTTAGCAGATCAATATTCTTACACTTCGCAGTGACTTTCGGTGAGTGAAATCATTTAGCTGCCTCAAAAGGTAAAAACACTCCGTCTTACGTGGCTGAAAAGCTCAGCCGCTTGTTTGGGGATATGTTAATATCGTCTGAGTCGTTTCAAGTTGATTGCACCTCTGTCTTCACTCAATGTTACATTGTACTACAAATGCAATGCTACATCCGTTGCTGTAAAAAACACAAACAAAGCATATCTAAAGCACTTTTAAAGGAAGGAAACAGCACCATTTTTCAGCTAAATCAATTCAGTTCGATTGTGTACAAGATGAATACACTATTTGTTATGTAAAGATACAGTGGAGGACTGAGTAGAGGAAGAAGTCACGCTCACCTGAGCTCTCTGTTCTTTGTTGTGGTCATAGGGACGGCCATGTGTTCATATTAGTGCACGTGAGTCGTACAAAAACGAGTCACATTTTGCAAGGACACACAGACTAACTTTGCTGAGCCACTTTCTGGTGTGACTAGGAAAATGTATCCCAAAATAATAAGTCTACAGCAAAGATACTGACTGTCGACTCATGGCTGCAGAAAATGCTGTGCTGGTACGTGTGCATGCACATGGTCCTGTGAAACTCTCTCGAGAAAAAACTTGATTAACTCAAGTTATTAAGTTATATCCACTTGCCGGCTCTTGACAAATAGAAATAATAGATTGACATGCTTCATAATAACAGACATAAAATGATAATCACTAACATCATCCCAGATTTAAATAGTCATTATTTCATTCCCTCGGCAACAGCAGCATATATTATGACATTTTGACAGATACAGTTTTTTGGACATTTCTATCTTTTTCTCTTTTTTTCTCCACAGTTATTCATAATCTTTACCACATAAAGATTTCAGAATATCTCAGCTGCGCTCCTATATGTTTAGGAGAAAGGAGATTGTACCATATAGCCAACATTGTAATAAGGGACTACTTTAAATCAGGATACAACCAGTAAAAAACAAAACCCACGAAACTTCCTTCTCCAGTGTTTGTGTTAATGACATAGTTGTGTCAAGGTATCAAGGTGTTAGCTGCTGGTTTGTACGCTTCACTATGTGCAGAGTGAACTTGGACTGGCCCTTGGCTCCTGACCATTGCAAAGGAAATAAAAACTCCACTCATGAGGATATTTGCATACTGAAATGATATCACGGTTGCCTTGATGCAGCTGACTTAAATTTGCTCCTTGGACACCGAGTGAATTGCAAAAAGCCTTTAATGCCAAGAAGGATTTCAAATATCCCAAAGCAACAGAAAACAATCTTTATAATCCCAAAATGATTTTGAAGAATTCGAATTTCCATTTTAAGTACTATATACCTCATAGTTCCAGCATAAACAGGGACATTCTTCACTGTTTGTGTACTCCTGAGGCGTATTTGTACACAGCCATAATGGCAAAACCTCAAAAGCATATAATGTGTGGCGGAGATGGTGCATTGGGGTTCATAACCTTTTATTGGGAAGCTGCAATCAGTTGGAAGAAGGGCCATTTATCTCTTTCTCAAATAAATCAGACTCACTTCTCTCTTTTTTTAAAAACATTTACTGCTTTATTTGACAGTGACAGTAAAGAGAGACAGGAAAGGCAGGGAGAGAAAGAGGGTATGACTGCAGCAAAGGCCAGGCTCAAACCAAAGCTGCTGCAGCAAGGACACAGCTTTAATACGTGGCACACACTCTACCAGGTGATCGGAGCACTTCTCTCTGACTTCTACACTATCTTGATGTGTAGTTCAGGGATTATATTGATTAGAAAATATCTTTAACCCATTTTATTTCCCCAACTCGTGTCCCTCTAAAAGCGTCGTAGTAGCTTTAAGAGGAAACCAGCTGGTTAGTTGAAGATGGAGGAATAATAAAAACATAAATAAATGAATAGCATCATAATCTACGAAACACAGCAGAACATTGATAAAGTCAGTTAAGTAAAACAACAACAAACCTCCACTCGAAGGAACTTGTCTTTTACTCAACTCACTCAGTCTATGACCTCATCGGGTCTGAGGTCACCAATAAGTAACACAGGCGACTTAACAATAGATAACAGCAGTGAACTCTTTACAGCTCTATTGGCAGCGTACATGTAAGTTTCACTCAGTGGACAATATGTATGTATGTTGTCTTATTAGTTTATAGTTCGCTTCAAGGGTGTATTTTCTACCTGGTGTGGGTCTGTAATAACTAAACTGAACGTACTCACACTCATTCACAATCAAACATACAAGTTTAGAGGACTTTAAGGAACATATTAGTTATTTTAAATGTATTTAAAGGAACGCCTGACCCCTGTGTCCACTCCACAGAAACAGTCAAGCCTCCCTAATCAGCTGCGAACCGACAATAGCATTTGATTCAAGATTAAATGCACAGTTATGTCAATCACCTCTTTGATGTGCATGCACTGCGAGCTCCTTCCACTGTCGCAGATTTACTTCCTTTTCAAACTGAGATGCGTCTCCCACCTTTGGCTTTACCTGACCCCCTGATTTTAACCTCCTCAGCCAAATACAGTGAAAATAATCTCGACGCAGCTTCAATATGAGAAAGCTGAGTTCCAGCTTCAGCGGCTCTGTGAGCCTGGAAATAAAGATCCATTGTATTCTAATCCACTGCCTGCTTTTATTTGCAATTTAATACTTCAATGATGGTGCCATCGATGATTTGACTCAAATGGAGTTGCGATGCCAAGGGAAGCTAAATTATTTTATGCTGCATGTGATATAGCTTGGCACATGAACTGATTGGAGAGTCAGTCCTTGAATATATAAGCTCTGGTTCAAGGCCCTCTCCTAGAAGGATCTGATATGCTCACAATAGCTGAACCATCCCTGCTGCAAGGAGCAGTTTGCTGATGACCATGTGCTTTGACGTCGTTATTGAGAAGGCAAGTGATTGATTAATTTGTCCCATGGGTGATGAGGGAATTTAAAAAGCAGCGACTAATTGGAGATTGCAAGGTCTAGACTAAAGGCCGAAGGCTGTAGGACAAGAGCTACCTGGCACATCCCAGCTGAGTAACAGCTTCTGAAACGCTCCTAATCCTTAAAACTGCCTTTTAAAACAATTGGTCAACAATTAGCTTTCAAATTAAATCTCACAAAACTCTTGCTGCTTTGTTGATTAGTATTTTAGTTTTTGTACTTTGTTTACTAGTTTGATGAAACTGCTCACTAAAAATAAGAAAAAAGAAAAATTAATGAAGATCACTGAACATCCAGATTTGCTTTATATTAATTGCCATCGTTTTAAAAGAACAACGCTTAGATTTAATTACAATACATCAATCATTCTGTTGCCTTTTTTAATTGATGACATTTAACTTCAGAATGAAATCACCCATTTGTCTTTACATCTTCGTCATTGTAGTGCACTAAATTAATTAAGTGTACTTAGATCAAAGTAAATCAGTTAAAATGTTCTCTTTACTGCTTTACATTTTGACATGGGAGAGGCAGCTACTGTTAAAACTGAATAAATTTTTGCAACTAAATAAATTGCATTGCATGTCAATCCAAAAACACCAGAGAAACAACATCCCACCGTGGTGCCCTGATTTTCTAGACAGCACTTTGCAGCCTACCAGAATTAACCAGAACAGAGACATCACTCCATAATTGAGGACATTTTAATTGAATGAAAGTCTATGGACACTGCAGCGGGTGCAACAGGCTACAGAAGTCAAACAACTGCTGCTTTAACTGCAGAATAAAGCATCACCAAGGCAAGGTGAGGCAAGGCAACAGGGATATGTCTCAACAATAAAACAGCGACTGCAGCCACAAGCACACGTTGTAGAGTTAATAAGATCCTCGCTGGGTAGCACACACACAATGCAGGTTGTTGAAGTCCTTCTCTGTACAGTGAGTTACATCCATCATGCTGAGTGTGCAGTTGTACTCACCTGTCTGAATGGCAATTTGTGTGCGTTGTGCACCGCAAAGTCCTCAACAATGCTCCAGGTTCAACTCTGCTTGTTCATTCTCACAATGTCACCAATCAACTCAGCCTCTCGACCCCACTGTAAGCAGTCCGCTCGGACTCTCTGTCCCAGTATATCCGGTCCACTCAGCCTTTTGTCCGACTGCGTTCCTCAAAGTTTTCCAACACTTTGAGCTGAACGTCTCTGCAGTCAGAACTGTGACAGCAATGGTTAAAAAGGGAGGTAGAAAGGCAGAAAGGTCTCTCACGCCACACTGAAGGTTGAGGTTCCTGAACGGAGAAGTTACTGCTGGAGGATCCATCGTGAGCATTTGAGCATTCAGCACATAGGCATGCCCGATTAGTCATGCAACATCTTGAGTGTGTTTGATTCAGTAATTAATCAATTAATGAATTGGGCAAAATCTATCATGTAGTCAAAGTTCACCGACATAAACACACCTGACGTCACAGCAGTATGGCGACACACACAGTGAACAGCAAGTGAACACACAGGCTGTGTTTGATAGAGCAGTGATTTCAGACACAATAGTCTAGTTACATTACATTTTCAGTTACATTTTGTGTTGTGATACGTTGATGTATATATATATTTATATATATACATACACACAGACTTGACATGGCCTACAAACTTGAGATTGCTGCAAGTGTCCATGTAAAGTAAAAGCACAGGACCAACTTTAGATTGGAAGTTGGGAATTCCTACTCAGAGCTATCAATTTCCAACTTGCAATGGATTGCAGCATGCACCCGTACAGCATTATCCCTCTCTGAAACTGTGTCCTCCCGAGGCCATAGACACACCTGCTGCTTCTTCTTTGCTGCTGTTGCTGAATTATCATCTTTCTTTTGTTGCTTTTGCATACAGCTCATTTCAAGTGACTTTGGTTTTACTTTAATGTGCCTTAAAATGTACTAATATGAGTAATAAAAAGTCCTCAAGTTTTTAAAAAGACTCAAAAAAGTACACGTATAAAAAAGTGACTTAAGGAGAGTAAGTGTATTTCTTACTTCCACCCCTGGTTTTGGGTTGTGAACTGATCCAATCTTCACCCACGGGAGCTATCTGTCCCTCATGTAATGAACCTCTGTGTGACTTGATCAAAGCAGTACAATTGAATCCTCACCTCACAATCTTTTACATCGAGGCAATTCAAAGGTCTTCCCCAGTGAGGCGAGGACACTGGTTGGTGATGGACACAGGATCTAATACAATCAGGCCGTGGTCATGATTCCCTCAGGGACCTGCTTTATTCGCTTGTTTTTCTCTGTTTGGACTCCCTGATATATGTGCATAGCTGTGCCCTGAGGGAGGCATTCAGAGAGGCCTTCTTGACATTCCACTCGTAAAGAGCCCGGAGGTGGAGTGAAGAGGTAGATTGGTAAGAGGGACAGGATAGTTATTTCATAGTATTGGTCACGGATGTTAAAGCTCTAATCTCCCCAAGGTCAAAAGCAGGTATTTCTGATGAGGAGGCTGATTCCCCTGTTGAAGTCCAAATTTTCATTTAGAGCTCCTCTATTAAATAGACTGACCACAGCATGCGGCCCTAAAGCACCAAAAAATGGCCTCTCCGACTTCCTGAGAAGATGATCTCTCACCCAGGAAGAGAGAGATGTGGTTTTGTGTTTTCTTTTACGTGTGTCTACAATGGGGCTTGTGCACGCATATTCCTCCGTCCCTTTGTGAGCCTTTGAGTGTTCCCTTGTAAAGATGGAAGCCATTACGGTGGGTGTTGAACATGACACATCGCAAATGGAAGGAGGTCACCGTGAGCCAGCTGACTGGTCCAACTTTCCCACTTTGATGACATTGAAATGTCATTCCACTTGGGTAGGTGGGACTCCAGCTGCGAAAGGTACCACAAATCTCCGACACGCTCATATCGGACTGAGAAGCATCCACGCTGCCTGTGTCTTTTGAGCCCGGAGTCTCCAGCTGATCTGATGGGATTGCTCCCTAGAAAGAAAGAAAAAAAAAATCCCCACCCCTTGACTTACATCTTTTATCACATCAGATGCCCTTTTCTGAGAGGGGCAGGGAGAGAGAGAGAGAGAGAGAGAGAGAATCAAGACAGAAGGAGAGTCAGGCGGAGCAAAGAAAAGGCAGAGAGATGGGAGAATGATAGAGTGAGAAGGACGTAGAGGGAGGGAGAGACAAAGTGGAGATGGAAAATGACAATATAATATGATTTGATTTGTGGGAGAGAATGGATTCTCAGTGCCTATTTTCTGAGAGAGAGGAGACGGGGAATGAGGAGAGAGGGCGAAGAAGACAGAGGTGGGTGGAGGAGGTAGGCGGAGTGTGAACAGTGGGGCTGCGTTGTTCATTTAGCACTGGGGCAGTGAGATGGCTTGACAGCTACTGGTGGAGGCATTAGGCTGCTCACTTTAGTCCAATTTTGCCCTTTTTTCCCTCCCTCTCGCTGTGTGTCTCTAATAGCTGTGTTTGTCAGGCCTGTAATGTCCATCACGGCTATGTATGAGCCCAGCTATAGATTTTAGTGGTTGAGCTGAACTCATTATAATGACAAAAACAACATTAGGATTCATTAATGGTCACAGAATAGCTGCAGGCAGTTGGACATTTTAGAGGTCATAAATTGGGAAAGTCTGTTTCCTTAAAGTCTGTGGCTCAAAAAGTTTGGTGCCAAAGTGAGACACTATATGTGTCATTTGAGAAATATGACACCTGCTCTCAGAGAGTGATTGACAGGGGAAAAAATAGAATAAATTTAGATGAATTTGATATATCCACCATTCTGAAAATGAGATACCTGCTCTTGCAAAGTGAGTGACAGGAAAAAAGAAAAAAAAAAAAGTGAGATTCGGTCACTTGGTTGACAAAGTAATAGCTCTGTTTTGAGATGGACTGTGTGTATGATATGGATTAATTCATTAGCATCATGTAATGGTTCATTATTCATGCATCATTATTTTTGGAAAATGAACTGTTCAACTTGACTTGTCCAAACAAATACCATACTAAATCTCCCTTTGAGTTTGTACATGCATGCAGTTTGATAATCCTCATCCTGCAGAATATGGAATGAAAGTGTGCTCTGAATCAAAGTGAATCCATTTTCAGGCCATGCTTCAACAGAATGACAGTCTTTTATACTAGCAGCTAAGAGGCAGCCATAATTACTTCTGTCAAGGACCTGAACCCTCTCAGAGAGGAGCAAAACAACATTACCTGTCAACAAATCCGTCTGTCTCACACTGTTTCTATCTCTGCCTCTCTTTTTGTCAATCCACAGTTCAAAGAGCATCAGTGGTGTAAAAAGCTGAGCAATATTTCCAGCAATACCCAATAAAGCTTTGGTATAAAAATAACCAAATACAGTGCAAATGAAATGTTTTTAGTTGATAAATATGAGCTCCTCCTTTACGAAGTGTAAGGAAGTGTGTTGCTCTTGTAAATACTGGATTGCAAGGCTCTCTGAATATACATGAAAACATCACTAAACATATATATTTAATGACTCTTACAAGGATGAGCTTACACCAGGGGCTACCTGTGTGGTTTTGCAAAAAAAAAAAAAGAGATTGAATATAGATTTTCTTTTTTCCAGAATAAGTAGGAATCATTTGCACTTCAAAAATGTATTTTGCAGCCTTTTTATGGTCACATTTGCATCCTCACAATGTCTTTTTTCACAAGAATGATTTTGTATGAGACATGATGATGTAACCTAAGGACTCGTCTGTATAGATCTCAGTCTGGCAGGGAGTGAATACGAGAGTGAGTTTATGCGTGTGTTCATGATCGTCTCATGACCAGACCTTGAGGATTTAGTTAATCTATTTATTTCATACCCTGAGTTGCTTTCAGGACGGTCGAGCACTGAACTCAACTTGCTTTCTTTTCTAATCTAAATTCAGGTTGTCTCCCCGTCTTGTTCTAATCAGTTGGACACTTCTAGTACTTTGCTATTATAATAAAAGTCTTTGTTAGTACAGGAAGCCTAAGACTGATGTTAGCTTGTACAGGCCATGAAAGAATTTACATCTCAAATGTGCGCATGTGTGTTTGCGCGTCTCTCTTCATCACATCCTGCTCACATTTCTGCGTTGTGTCCTACATGCCAGAGTGTACTCACTTAGGCTGTGAGAGCATAAAAGTTCTGTACTGACAGACAGTGTTGTTCTACTTTGGTGTAAAAAGGGGTCGTGTCTGGCAGAAGGAGAGGCTATTATGGCTCCTTTATGGATTATGAGGCAGGAGTGTGACCCTTATCTCAAGGTGAATGTCAGTAGCCGCCCTCGTCGCAGTCCATCACAACACTGTTCCCTATTACATTACAGGTGATGGCCCTGGCAGCATCTCATTGCAAACAATATCCTTCTTAACAAGTCATTTCATCCGGTAATGATCCTTACAAATTGTATTTCTCTGAAAACAAGTGAAAAATTCTGACAGTCAAGAAAGGTGATTTTATTTTCTTCCAATGCAGTTTGTTCCAGAAGTGACAGTGTCTGGTAATACGGCCGATCACTCAGTCTCAATATCAAGGATAAAGGCAATCAATTCATGAAAACTCTTGACACAAGGTGCTTCAGACCATAAACATTTGAGGCTGTATCACCTCGAAGAGGGATTGTTGACTTCTCACAGGGCCGTTGTAAGTCTAGTTACTGTAGACGCCAGATAGTTACAGACTTTTTTTTTGCCGTTAATGTGGAAATGTTCAGGTTTTTGCTTCGCTTTGTGATTCACACAACCGTTTATTCGAAGAAATAGAAAAAAAAAACCCAATCAGGTCACACACACACACTCATTAGGTTCAATTAGTGGAATCTGGGAGACCTTTGTGATCTGGGGACTACCTTCCCCTAATCAGAGTTAATAATTAACACAAGATATTTCTCAGTTTGTGTCCTTGTTGGTTTTTATGCACCAGCTTTACATACAAGAAATCAAATAATGTTGTGAAATGTTAAATCATTTCTGTTTGATTTACCAACTCAAAGTTTAAGCTTTAAGCTTTTTTTGTCTTTTTTTCACTGTCTATATTCAACACTTGTGCTCAGTTAAAAGTTGTTAGTTGCAGCCACTACTGGTGCAGTTCTGCAGTATTTACTGGTTAACGTTGCAATTAGATTTACGTCCTGGCTGATTTGGTAATACCCGTGGTTACTGTGGTAACACCAACTGTGGTTCAACACTACAGCAAACACCATTATAGCAGCTACTTGGACAGAAGTACAACAGAGGAAAAACAGGAGGATTTTTTTTTCAAAGCTCAACCAAGCCAATAAAGAGGTCAGTCAAAAATAATTGCAAACAGGATCTGATTTCATGCTACACATGGCGCAAGTAGTTTTTCGGCACAACAGTTAAGGGTTGGGGTTAAGGTGAAGTGAAGTTAGTTAGGCTACCTCGCCGAGGAGTTGGATTTGTCGTCACCGCCAGCAACCGCTCAGTGTGGCTGCTCCTTATTGTTCCATTAGGTCTATTCATTAAATATGATCTGAAACATTTTGAAATAACTAACCACTGTGACAAATGAATGACTTTTGCAGAGAAATGCAGACCACACTCACCTTTCTGCCATATTTGTGACATCTTTTTGTACTCCCCAAATTTCCTTTACATGATAATTACTCTTTTTTATTATAGCTGTTTGTGATGGTTGATATTAGCTACAACATTTTAGTTAACTGTTGAAATACTGTCCTTTTTACATTATGCAAATTAGAATGCATCTTTGCAAAGATTGCCATTAGGTATTGTAGATGATATTATTTGTAATTACTACCACAGCCATGCCCAAAAGGCTGAATGAATGCACAGTGAAATTTAAAGAAAAACATGATTATTACCCATGATTATTGTTTTCCCTTTCAAATCAACAGTGTGTATCAGTGTGTTATCTTCGACAGCTCTAGTCTTGTGACATACAGTACATTAGCACCTCACAGCGAAAGAGACTACTGAGGAGTAGGATACTGCATGCAGGCAGATTCTTTCCTGAAAATAAACTTGCAGGAATACAGAAAGTCATGAACAGAGCAGAAAACTACAGGGAGGCTTTCTTCAGACAGAAACAAAAGGTAACAGACAAGACTCTGAGGGTGCAGTTACACTTGGCACTTACATGTGTCGGGTCTGGATCTATACAAATCTGTAATTTATAAGGTGACCCAGCTTACAGTGTCAACGGTATTACTTGTGGTCTGCATTTGATGGGAAATCACATCAACAGTTTCGCTGAAAACCATGAAACTGTGACCTTTAGCGGAGTTCTCCCCAAACATGGAGATTTAACTTTAAGATTCACATCAGGCAATCACCTCTTGCTGATCCCATCACAGAAGGAAACATGACATTCAGCTCCATGTCACGCAATTGTTGTACAAGATTGCGGCATACGAACCGGACAAGTGGCAGAAAGCCCACCTCAGCTCCTCAAAGACCCGGCGAGGTCGTGGGCTTTTAATCGACAATGCTCAATTAAAATGCCCCATGTGGCTTATGTGCCTAGGTGTCACCATGATGGAATGGCAGTATTCTTTAACCCCACGAGCAATGGTTTTCCGCAGTAATCCTTGAAAAGAACCGTGTCTGCAGTTTTTGATTGTGGGGCAGTCAGACATAATGCTTTATTAAGTTGTGATAGGATTGCTGATGAATCTGCACCATAAAATCCTTTAATGCCAACTCTGGACCTGGAGCATGATTACAGCGACCAGCTGGTATTCAGCCAGTGAAGAGGCCAAGTTTATTGGAAGATGATATTAAACCCACACTACTGAGCATGTTCACTCACTGTACGGTGATTTCATCTTTTGTTCTTTTGACCTCTTTGCAAATAATTTTTCTCAGAAACACTCGAAGTGGCAAAATCAAGGGCTTGAGGGTATGATTATACCATAGTTAGTGGAACAAATGAGCAGTCAGCATTCTCAATTTATCTCTCAATCAAAAGCCTCCTCAGCTCCATCTAAATCCTCAGCCAAGGCAGCATTTTATTTAACATCATTAGGATTGTGAAGGCATGTAATATGTCTCTCGTTTTGCAGAAACGAGATTGATATACAGTAGTCAATGTCTTGCAAAAAATGGATAACAACCTCTGTATTTTGAGGAAATAAATGAATAAATAGAAAACGTGGTTGAGTTCAGGTACAGGGCACCTTTGTTTTGACTGCCGTGCGGCTCTGAATTTTAGCAGCTGGCAAGATCTGCTGTGTGGCTTAGCCCCGTTCAACCAGCTCCAGAGGTCTGGAGAGCAGGCTGTCTATCAGTGCTGGAAAGAGAGCTCGCATGACCTTTCTCATCCATTGCTCGTCTCTGATGCTGCTTTCTGTCAGAAAAGATGGAGAAAAAAAATCACTGACCATATGAAATAAATGTAAAGAATTCTTGGTGTCAGTGGTGCGGAGTTTGTATTACAGTAAAGATGCGCCACCCAAAAGAAATCTATTCACAGTGTTTGTTGGATGTGATGTTTGGAGTCAGGGTCCTTACCTTTGCTTGGGAAAAGCATTGCTTTTATTACTGCTCTCCTTACCTTTCTGTGAAACCCCAAAAATTGTTCAACAAGTTCTCCCATGCTGTCTGGGGACAGTCTGGGAAATGCTGAGAATCCTTCACTGAAGCGGAAAAGCAGATTCATCAGGTATTCAGCAGGTACATCAAAAAATAAAATGTTAAATTTCGTCATGCTACAAATGAAACGAACAACACAGTTTGCTGATGAATGAGACACTAGTGGGTACACATCGTACGGGGACGTTAGATCTTCATAAACGTCTCAAGCAGCATTAAGATGGAGGAAGAACATTTTTTTCTCCCCCTGGCATAATGTGTGAATGTGTGTGAATCTGTCTGTCCGTGGCAAATATCACATTGTACTGGATCCATCAGGCTAATTTTTTCTGTCTGTATACTGATCAACCTCTCGTGCTAGTTGTGATTCACGGTTTTTGAAAATCCTATTTTATTGACTATTTATTGAAATAGTCACCAGCATTTGACTCCTCGCTCATCTTAAACAGCTGGTTGGAGCTGCAAGTGATCAACTGCTTCAGTTTGACATCACAGAGCAAAAGGCGTTTCGAGCAATCGGCTTGGCTAAAGCAAGACTTGCCAAGTCTGTTGCATGCCACATTTTGGCCTTTTACTGTGGCACAGAAACTGATATCCATGAAAAAGTTTGGTCTTGTTTAGTATCCGAGCATCTGCAGATTCATTCTGAACCAGATATGTTATGATCCGCTAAAGTTATTCATGCTGAATTGTGCATTCAGCATGAATAAATCCCAGTTTATTTCATCCTCACCGCCATCGTGTCTGTGAGAGAGCTGGAACAGCTGTTTTGTTGAAGTTTGCTCCCCCATCAGATAGTCTTTCCCATAGTAGGGCCCTCCGCACTGGGCTCGTGTTTAGCTTAGGTAATGGTTAGGCCTAGCAGAGATCTGTACTCTACTGAGCGCACTTTTCTCATTTAGTCTTACATTAAAGCAGCATGGCATATAGTTGGTGCACAGCTGCTAAAGAGGACAACAAGGGTCCTGCAGTGCATTTGTGCAAAGTACCATGAGATAATCAGAGCAGAATGAAATCCACGGGAGAATTTATGAAATTAAGCCATGAAACAAACCACCCGTGTGTTCATTCCACCACATTACTGTGAATGCAACACCTGCATGAAAAACAGTGTGGGGCGTGCACTTCAAAGCAGGTAAAATGAGACAGAAGAATAGTTTAGTTTTCATTGACCGTGGATATTTCAAATGAAACAGAGGGCTCTTAACATGTTTTGAGGGCTTTTTAGGTATGTAAAAACTAAGCTGCAATTTTTTTTTTTAGCTCTAGCTTTAGCTTAGCTTAGCTTAGCTTAGCTTAGCGTTCTGCCAGTAGCTCAAAGTCTTAAACATACACACAAGTGCTCATTATGCATTTTGAATTAAGAAATATTGTAAAGAACATCTTGCAAAAGGTGGTCACTCAGAATAGAGACTGTTAACCCTTCGGAGTCTAGGACCGCCACACAGCGTCAAAGTCACATGTCGCACGTTTGGAAACGTAAAGCTGTGACACAAGCACGCAGGTGCTCAATTCAAAGACTGTTGGAAAGCGGACACTTCAAACTTTTTACAAGTGTTTGAATTTTGTCGATCGGCCTATTAAGACTAAATTTATGAAGAGCCGAAGTCGCGCACTACAGCTCTTCTACGAGTTAGAAGATGCTGAATCTGGGGAAGAACGTTCTGATTCTGAGGAAGACTCCTTTCAGAGGATGAAGTGGATGCTGCACGTGAAGACGAACGAGAGGAGGTGTCCGCGCAGACCCCCGCTCCTCCAAAGATCCAACTCGGATTTTGTGTTTCTTTTGCACTTTTACATACAGTGTGTCCATATATTATGTCAAAATAAATAAATACTTGTAGAATCACATAGGTGAGGTTGTGCTGAAAAGAAAGACACAAAGAAAGGCAAGCTAAGCAGTTTTAATGGGAAACACAAAGGTAAAATGAAAAGAAGTAAAAAACGCTGTTTTACCCCAGACTCTGAAGGGTTAAGGGATACAGCAAGTGACAAACATTATGGAAAGAAGCACTTCAACACATGCGGATTAAACAAATTTTTTGCCTTTTCAATGAAGTCAGCCCGTGTGCTTACTCTGTCTTTTGGATGGCCGCAGGACAGGAGGAAGTGGCTGAGGAAAGGAAGCGTCGTCTCGAATGCAGATTGAAATCCCCGAGCAGAAGCTGCCCCGTGCATCTGCAGCAACACTCTTAACCTGAATTGTCTCTCAGTACAGTTTGGAGGACATCAGTCCTGCATAGGCAACTCCCAGGATAAAGACTTAAGACAGCCTGGATTGCAAACACTGCCAAGAGCCGAGAATGATAGAGTGCTCTGTGTATTCACACTGGCTCTCTCACAAGTATTATATGTTTATTAGTCTGTCTCAAAGCCAGCCTTATAAAACTAGCCAAGGCCCTCCCTGTCATACAAACCATTTTTCACTCCACACCACAGCTCCACTTTTATAGTGTTGCTCTGCCCTTTGAGGAAACGGACAAAAAAATTAAAATGCGTACTCTTTTCAGCTGTCAGGGGGTAAAAGGAATAGCTTAGCGCCCAGTTGCTTGAGATATGAGGTCACTGTCACAATATACTGCAAGTCTTCAACTCCACTTTATCACATTTTTAAAAGAATAGGTTGCAGCTCCTCCCGTGAGACTAATGTGAGATAGATGCACTAGGAGGGACCTTTACCTTTGCTATCATTACAGTATTAATGCAGTATAGATGTCGGGAGGGGGACTTATCACTGCAGTATAAATGCAATATAGATGAAGGAGCTGGGACCTCGATCGTGGTTACCACTATAGTATTAATGAAATATAGATGCGGGATAGAGGGGTTTTTATAATGCTTGTCCTCCACTGTAGAGGTAATCAAGCACGTATGCAGGATTTGGTTGTGCTTTAATCGCCTTTTGGTTATAGCTGTTGGGAATCACTTCGGCCCTTTTCAGCAAGGAGTTATACCGAAGCTTGACTGAGAAGTAAGAGATTAAAATTTAACCACAATCAATAGCCATGATTGCAAAAAACTATGAAAATAAGGCCCAAGTTGAAGAATATCCCTTTAAAATCGACTAAAGAAATAATCTATGACCCCGGTCTAATGCCCAGCAAAGAGCCATAAAACATTGTCATTCTCTAAATGAAAGGAAGGGAAATGATTTATCTTCTCTACATAATCCTGATCACCCACATCATTAGTTATAATAAAATGCTAATAATGTATCATATGTCTTCAAGGGAAACTCATTTGTCAAACATTCATTTGAATACGACAAGAATCTCTGCATACAGTCCTCTAGTCTTTTGCAGCGGCGGAGACATTACTTCCAACACTACTCCAATAATATACGTCATGTAAAGAATAAAGAGACTCTTTATTCAGATGTTTCTGAGAAGGTACCTTGACTCTGTACTCCTTAAATTAAATATATATATCGATGACCCTCTTGCCTTTTGGATTCCAGGGTCATGAATGATAACAGTGTCTTATATATTTGTAAAAGAGTTCCAGGCACGTTAAATTTCTGTCTTAAGGCCTGTTCACAGCAGAAAGTGGCAACATAAAGTTATCTGCAGTCATAATTGTCAGGTATCGAGCTCATTAGCCTGGTTGCTAATGACTCACAATTAATTAAGGCTTTTATATGGATTTCTGTCACTTGTCTAAAAACCATGAACTGTGTATAAGAAGTGGACACAGCCACTATGCTGTTTTGAAGCCTCACTTAAGCAATGAGTTTCCCCCCCCACCCACCTCTGCTTGGTTCGTTGTTATCATTTATTTGACTTTTACTGCGGTAACAAATCAAGTAGGCTGATTTTCTCATAGACTTCCATGAAATCAGACTTCTTTTTAGAGTCAGTGGAGTCAACCCCTGCTGGGCATTAGAAAGAACTAAGCTTTTAAGGCACTTCCCCACTGGCTTTACGTTCCAGACGCCAAAGCTATGTCCGTGTCTTTTATGCAGTCCACGCTAAAATCCATGCCTCTTACATGAAGCCGCTTATCCTCTGACAGAGGAGGTTAAAGAAGTGGATGGTGCAGTTTAACTGATGAGCTGTGATCGCTTCCTCCATTTTGGACTCACCATCTTGAGCTCCATCAAAAAATCAGCACTGTGAAGACTGTTTGCTCTTGAAACGAAACAAAAAACAAAACATACGCACCAATTTGTGTGACAGGGCCTTTATACTGCCCTTCTTGTGTATTATTTTAGCTCTGCATTCGAAAGTGACGCTCACAATAATTGAGCATTTTCTATTCCAGCACAGTGGAGTGGCTGAGAGTGGGAAAGAAGGCTACAAAACATCCTGTGAGGCCTCACAAGGCTTTCTAAAAGATAATTTGCTGCTGCACACAGTAAAATCCCCAACAACTATCACCTGTGCACAGAGCATGTGATTTACCAGAATCAAAACCAGAGGAAGAAATCGTGTGTGCAGCACCTTCAGTGTGTGTCAGACAGATTCCACTGCATCATCCAGCCACGGACTTCCCATTTTAAATCACTCATGGAAAATGAACAGCCATGATAGGATATATACTCCTGCTCCCGCTGTTGTCAGTTTGCCTAGATGTTTCCATGTTATCTATTACCTCCTATAAATTCCAATTATCTCCCTCGTCAGATAAGATCACACACACACACACGCCCACATGTCAGCGTGGCAATACACACACAAAGCAGGAGGGAATGAAAATTCAGTGATAGCAATAAAATAATCCTGTCCTTGAATCTAATCTCTACTACCTCAACTGTAGACAAACTCCACTCCAGTGTAATTAAAGCTGATTTAGCATGATTTACACGCTATGGGCAAGATAAAATAAACATGATTAGGTTAGACAAATACTGAGGTCAATATTTTTGAAGGCTTAGAAATTAATAATACATTTTGTATGATAAACACTTGCACTCTGGGCTTAAGCATGGAATGCTAAACAGTTATGTTGCTGTGGCAAGCAAGGATCTGGGGCCCCCTGCTGTTATTGACTCAACCTCTTTGTTAATTGCTGAAATATGTCTCTTGAAGCTCCTGTTATCCTGAGAAAAGGGTCCATAATGTGCTTTGAATTTGCAATAGCAATGGTCTCACATTTTTTTTTTCATCCTTTGTATTTTCATTCTCAGTTTGGAGCAAACATTTTCATATTACACTCTTTTTCTCAAGAGCTAACGGCTGTATTTGGTCTGAATATGCACAGACCTAAAGTACATGATGATTTTATATGGCACTGCACCTTTATATAAAGGATTTTTTTTTTGGGGGGGGGGGGGGAGGGGGGTTCCTTATCAAAATAACAGGTCTACACTGTACAAATTGCAAAGTCCCGTAAGGCAAACTGTGATTTATGATTTGGGCTTTATAAATAAAATGATTTGACAGCTGAAAGATGAGGATGGGAAACTGACGTGAGATGTATGCCAGATGCAGGCTCCAAAACTTTGTGTAATGATGCAAAATGTGTTCTGCAGTTTCTGCAATCTACAAGATCTGGGACACGCTGTGTTTACAGCGATTTCCACCTGAGAAGGACTGGAACCTAAAAGAGAAAGGAAATAATGTCCTGCTCATTGTGAGCTGCTTATCGCAAGCACTCAGCAGTGTCATCCTCTAAAATTAGCTTGTGCTGGCTGAGCACTATCTGGTGAAGATAAAATAAGAGGGGGGGGGGGGGGGGATCAGTTATGCTGCATTATTAATCTTGAGATGAGGAAGGAAAGAAAGAGAGAAAAAGAAAGGAAAGGGGAGAGAGAATTGAATTGAGAGAGGAGGACGTGGCATGAGGAAAAGACACAATAACTTCCCTTTGAACTCCTTTGACAAGCTGAAGCTCCAGGAAAAAAAAAAAAGAACATTTAGCTAAATGAGGTTGCCACCCTCACCTGGCACAGCTGCAGATTTAGGTGGGTGGAGAGTCTGCCACACGCTCGAGGTAAAGAAAAGTCAAGGAGATGAATGCCCTTCGAGGCTGGCGGGAAATCAGTGCAGCCAGGGACACACATATGTACACGGACACAATCACACACCCAGCAGAAACATGACCGGACCTTTTTTTTTTTATTATTTTATTTTCTGCCCCAGGAGAGATTTTGGAAAGCCCCATTGCACCCAATCCCACCTCTTCCTCGGGTCGCCGCCAAATTGAAGCTCTATATCTATTCTTGAGGTCAAAATTCAATTACATCACAGTATAAATGCCTCAGTTCGTAGTTTTTATTTCGTGATAAGCCACAGCTATGAAAAGTTCACATGTGGTTGTATTATACCTTGACTAATAGCTTGGGGTCTGAGGATCAACTTAGCTGTTTTTTCTCTCTTTCTAACAGAGTACCTGTTATATAAGGCATTTATATCATTTGATATTTTAGTCATTCAGTAAATAGCTACTTATCCAGAGCAGCTATACAGGAAGTGGCTTCAAATGAGGCTGACTCAACAGACACCTAAGAGCATATAACCACGCAGAGTCAATTAGTGATGCGCATGCATTTGTCTTCCCACTGAAAGGCATTTGCTGTGTGGTTGGGCTAAAATAAACCTCGTGGGCCTGGTGCAGAATATATGTAAAACAGTGAGAGTTTATCTAAAAAAAATAAAAAAAGGGGGGGGGGGTTAGGGTTACAGTATCATATTTACCATAAGAGGCGATGGTGTGATGCTAGTGAGCCACAATGACATTTTCCACAGTGAGCCATGTATGGAAATGTCATCAGAGAAAACAAGGGAGTCCATCAGTCCACATCCACAATTTATGAATTCATGCATCTCGGCAGGTCAGGAAAAAAAATGCCAGCACGGCACTTCATCCACCAGTGATGAAAATCCAGCCGTGATACAGCAGGGTGGTTCAGGACAGGAGAGGGTTTTCAAGATAAAGCCGATATAAAAAATGAATGACTATTTGCAACAAACACAGTGGCTCCTGAATCATTTATGGGTCATGTAATGGAAAAGTATGAAGGAACGAATGACACAGGAAACCCTTTACCCTGACAAACTTCCATGGAACAACAGGATTCAGGGGACAGATGTCAATGAATCCCAGCAAGGCCTCTGACCAACATGTTTATTTCCGTAGTATGCTGTATATATCAATGGGACAGGAGATTATCGGCCTTGTATCCAATAGGAAATGTCCTTGATCACCACTGGACTCACTGAATTTGTCATCACTCAGTGTAAGATCCCTTTACCAAGAGCACAAGATAAAGGTTTCAAATATCAATATTCTGTGTACAAATCAGAGGCAATACTGATTGAATCTGTCCTCCAAATAGTTCAGGAGAGAAGTGATTGGAAATGGGCACCTTTATGATGAAAAGGTGTTTGTGTGCTCACTGGTAATTGGATTGTGCTTTTCCACGTGTACAGTCGATGCATGTGTGGTTTGTGCCGTCACTCCTCAAGGTCCTGGTTTATTTTATCTACACTGTAGATTAACATCTGCAAAAACACATCAATCCAAAAGGAGACTACTCTGATTACTACTTTGCTGTATTATTTATGTTTTCATTTGTCAACTGAGAATTTGCCATGCCTTGATAAATTTTAGCTTCTCTTTTATTGCCTATTATGATGTGGATTGATGATTGTGTACATTTTTTTATATATATATTAGCCCTTGATTTTATCCCCTTTCTATCCTTTGTTCGTGCCTACTTTCCAAAAAGCTATTAGAAAAAAATTAACTTGATATGAAAAAGGTGAAGCAGCAATAATGTGGTCATTACATAGATAACTTTCTGCCTCTAACTTTCTTCAAGGCAAGTCACTGAAATGGTTCATTGCATAAACCCCAGCCAAAAAGAAATTGCTTTCTTGTTCAGAAACTGAAAGGATATAATTCAACTGACCAAAAGCCTAAATGCAAGAGATAAGATCGACGTAAAGATCCCAGCCTCGGAGAGATGAACACCGCCCCGCCACCGAGGACAAAGAAAAGCCTGAGATCTGTCTAAATCGCTCTCTCAATTATCATAGCAGAAATGCTACAGGAGGATTCAAGGTCCTTCGATGATAAAGATGTCAGAATAAGAACAGCTCAAGTCACCGAGTGCAATGAATGTGAATTGAATTTTATTCATGACGGTGGTGTGGGAACATACAGTAAACGACTATCAAAGTCACCTAAGGACACGACGGCGAGTACAACTTCAAGTACAACACAACCTCAGTCATAATGGAACAGCTGCTGCATTTCTGGGACCATTTTATCACCTGTGGTGAGTTTCTCCTGCTCCTGTGGTCTCACATATATCACACGGCATTGATTTCTTGTATAGCTACAGCAGCAGACTTTGGGTTTCCGAGAGCCACAAAGTGTTTGTCCTGCCTCGACACACCAAAGCTTCAAATTCGACATGTAGTCACTTTCATACAAAAACCCAAATGACAATCAGATTCCAAATGCTGCTCAAACACACTTATTTATTCTTAAGATAATTTAGTATCATTGGATATGATTTGATAAATCAGCATCTGTGAATAAATCTGGCTGAAACTCTTAAGCTATCTACATTAGCATGCTAATATGTTAAAAGTTATTTTCTAAACATCAACATGTTAATATCTAATTCATTACCCAATTAATTAATTAGCTGATTAGTTCATTCGCATGTTATTAGTATCCTAAAATGTCCAAATCTTAAATGGCAGCATGGTAATATCCAACAGCTGTAAAAAATCATGCTGATTATACAAGGCACTTTAAAGAATACACCCCCCCCCACACACACACACACACACACACACACACGGGTGTTTTCACTCACTGTGGTGGGTTCGAGCTCGTACCAGGACTGTGTGGCCGTGCTCCAGGCTTGATTGACATCTGCTTCAGAGCGCAGCCCAACTTTCCATCCTTTCTATCATCATATAATTTTGAGCAAATATAGCTTCTACCTGAGCAGAGCTCTAATTAACCAATGTGGGTGTGTGCATGGTTTTCACCCTGCAAATTAAATTCAGCTTTAAGCCGTTTCTGCCAAAGTACAGATGAATCTGACAATTGAGTCTTAGGCTAAGATGTCTAAAATAGCTACAGAGAGTGAAGCTTTAAAGGAATAGATCAACATTTTGGGAAATATGCTTATTCACTTACTTTCCAAGAGTAAAATCAAGTGAACATCCATACCGCTCTTGTCTCTGTGAGCTAATTATGTAAAGTAAGAGCTGACTTGGCTTGGCATAAAGACTGGGAGCAGAGGGAAACAGCTCGCCTGACTCTGTCCAAAGTTAGAAAATATTCGTACTAGCACCTCTAAATCTCACTAATTAACATCTTTTTGTCTCGTTTTTTGAATCAAAAGTGTAATAAAGAGTTCCACTGTAATGGAGAGTTGCGTGTTTTAACAGTTTCTCTTGGCGTCACCATGAAGTGGAGACTCCAGGAAGTCACAGTGCTATAGCACCTAGCCACAAAAGCTGTTTCCCCTCTGCTTTCAGTGTTTATGCTAGGCTAAGCAAACCGCCTCCTGGCTCTAACTTCATGCCTAATGGACAGATGAAAGTGGTATTGATTTTCTCATCTAACTCCCAGCAAGAAAATGAATAAGCACATAGTTCCCAAAACGCTGAACTGTTTCTTTAAGATATGGCCCTCAGTCTGAACCTGACTTTTTCTCCCAGTAGTGGTAAAGATGTAAGAACAGCAGAACTGTCTGTGCAGTTTTCAACCAACTTACAATTGCATTTTCTGGTTTGGAAGAAGTATAACAGCCTGACATGACTGCAAAGGTGGTTGCCGAATATTTGTCTTATTGATTTGCTGTTTGTAATGACAGAAAGAAGACATGCAGGGCCATAGAGTGAAAGTGTTGTACTGTCACTGGTAGATCAGCGCGCCTTTGGTTCCGACTTCAGATCTAGTTTGATGCGAGATCAAATAAAGGACTGCGATGTATGATAGCGGTGAATGCAGCATCAAATATGAAGTTACCAATATAGGGCATCTGTCACTCTCTCTAAAACACGTGTGCACACAGACAAGGATTTTTTCAAGGAGAAGCTTTAATCTAAAGAGTTTTGACACCTGCAGCGGCAGAAAAAATATACGCGGTTATATCGTGTTGGACTGTGTTTATATCTCATTTCAAATACGAGGTGTTTTTTTCCTTTTAGCGGAGGGAGAAATCAATAGGTAGAATAATGATGCTGTTGTCTGTACTGCTTCCACGCCTTTACATTCACTGTCATCAATTTACGACATAGCCGTTAGACCTCAACCTCGCTTTTTATTCATCTGCTCTCTGAATCTCTTATTTATTTGCAACAGCTGTGGGTGTGGAGGCGACAAAACATGTGTGTGTGTGTGTGTGTGTGTGTGAGTGGGAGAAGTCAGGAAGTGGTAATGACATGAAGAAGAAGCTGTTAGAACATTAGAGAGGAGGGAGAAGAAAGAGAGAGGATGTGTGAGAGAGCGGTAGCGTGAGATCACAGAGGAAGGTAAAGCGTCTTTTGAGGTAAGACCTTTTTAGCTCACCACACAGCTACAAGCAGGAATAAAAAAAAAAAAAAACAGGAGGGCTTTGGTTGAAGAGGTTGGCTAGTGGTCCTCCCGCTTGCCAGCCTGCATAATGATGGGAAAAGAGGAAATGTTCTTACTCCAAGCCGAAGATAAAAGGATTTGTAAGGGTATGTAAGTACAGAAGAGGAGTCGAGAGAGCGATCAATAATTAATTTACTTTCAACAGTCAAGGGCAATTAACACGCTTTTTTGTCCATTACCCGCCTAAAAGGGCCGATGCTGTGGCTCTAGCTCCTAATCTCGCTGACCATTGTCACAATCGAGGATTACACCGCTAACAAATCGATGTGCACACATACACAGCCCCAGAAAACACACGCGCTCCTCTAAACACTGGAGACGTGGATTAGAGGCAGTTTTGTATAGTTACAAATGTCGAACATGCAGGATTTTGTTGCATTAACCTCCATCCCGGAGAACAGGACGGCTGAGCGAGTCGCTGTTTGATTTACAAACAATGCCGTGCCTCTGTTATCCATCACGGCAATGCAATTGCAAAAATGTAATGGCATATCAATATCTGATGTGGCCTGAATATTTAGAGCAGAACGCAAAGAGGCACTGAGGCGTGACCGTACGCATACAAACACAATGTTCTGGGCTTCTTTGCTCCGGCAGCAGAGTGGACTGGTGTCTGAGAGACCTTTCTGCACAGTGGAGGTCTCTTCAATTGTCAGAGTGTCCTTTCCTCTCAGAATCTGTTTCAGTGGATGTTTGATGCTGTCTCCTCTTCATTTACAGTGACTCCCTATACCAGACGTTGCCACGGCTACTCCCTCTAGTGAAAATGTCTACACATCCACTGCGTGCGCCTCGCACACTTCATATTTCAATTGTGTCCTAAATTCTAAAATATGAGTCCCCTGAGATCATCATCATAAGCTCTTGCAGCGAGTGAACGATTTTCCTGATAGAGATCTCCACTCCACTCACTCCACTGCGTTCATCAGCATTTCTCATATGGAATATGTTGCCAGGGAAACACCATTTACGCATGATGAGCTGACCTCAGAGTTGAGATCAAACTCTGCATAAGAGGCATATTTCAGCAGCTCGTCCTGCCCCAGTATTACCTGGTGAAAATGTGTTGCTTTTCTTTTTTTATATATATATATATAAACTGGGTCAGAAAACCCAACTTGTGCGGGGAAACAGGCTCAGAGATGGATGATACCCAAAGCTTTGGGGAGTAGATTTAACACAGACTGGATTCTGGAGCTGTGACACCAGTGATCACTGATGAACTGACAGGAGGGGAAGTTCATTTAACTAAGTAACTGCCATGGGGATCTTTTTCCCACCCAAACTGAACATGTGTACTAAAACTGGCGAAGGGGAAGCATCTTACTCGCTGCATTACACACGTACACACTCTCGTTTGACCAGATGGGTCAGAGCAAAAAGCTGCCAGGAGCAGGTAGGAGTTCATTGTCTCGCTCAAGGACAAATCAGCATGGATGGAAGTATTGGTGAGAATATGGAAAAACCGCCATTTATATTTCCTGTATAATAAAGACCCGAGGACCTTGTTTTCTAACTATTTTTCACCCATTTTACAGAGTCTCATTCCTTCCCTTGGAGACTAATCAGATTTTGTTACTGTTAATTACTGGCTGTTGTACGGAGGGAGGCTTTTTATTCCTAGTGGCTCTTTTTCAGCAAGCTTTCACAGTTCATTACAGTCTATCATGCATATGATATAGACAAAATGCAAAAGAAAAAGAAGCACAAAACTGACAAAAACCATGAAATAGACTTTGTCAACCAATTTTGGTGAGGTAGTGGAAGTAGAAATGTGGAAAATGTGAAAGTATATTTCTAAAATTTAAAAAGATTCGTGGTTCTTTCAAGATGTTTAAAAATAATTCAAAAAGGATCTTGTGAAGGAGCACCTTATATGCTTAGTTTAGCCAAGATCAATAAAGGCTCGGCCCTGTGCTGCTTTTGGACCACTGACGTTTGGAAGGATGACTCACAGTATTTTTCACTTTGCACCTCAGTAGTATGTGATTTCTTTTTTGTTTGGTCATGTAAGCTGTGGCACGATGTTTGTCTGCAGCCTGCTGATTATGATGCTGCTGTCTTAATAAGCTCTGTCTGGGTAATCAGTGCTAACATACATCAGAAAAAAAAAAAAAATTAAGGCAAGCTATATGCAAATTTCTATTTTGATTTACAATTTCAAATGTTTTGAGTACAAAAAGTATGATGAACCACATATGGGAATGGGAAATTAAGCTTAATGCACTTCCAAACGTCCATGATATTAATGATAATTTATGTTTCTGATAATTAAGTTTAATAGAGACGAAAAAATAATGAATTGCAGCGTTTTTTTTTGGAGGGGGGGGGTTTGGTCCGTGTCAGCAGTGCAGGCACAGTAGCGGCTGCCCACTTTTAGATTACATCACCACAGTAGCGGACAAGCGTACTGTACTCTGACACCACAACTCAGTGAACTGCTAAATAAATTAGCTTACAGTGGTTGTTCACTTCATTGAGCAATGTCATTTTGCAAGCACTGATACACATGGTCCATTTTTTCTGGTGCAGAGTACGGGCAGTTTACTAGAACTGCCGCCAGTCTCTGGATTACAGACATATTAGTGTTTCGCCATTTTGCAGTCTTTTCACAAAGGCGACTGAAATATCTGTAAGAGAACAGGGCACATTTAACATCAGCCTATTGTAACACATTAAGTTTAGTTTTGATTGAAAAATATCCATAGTTTCTCTGTTTTGGCTGACAATCTAAAGTTATAATTAGTGAATCACCACCAGAATCGAATCAGCTGTTTGGAAGGTTTAAACCTGTCAGTCCTTGAAAATCCAGTTTTGTATTTTTGTGATTAACTGATAGATATAACCTCTTTGGCAAAAGTAACAATGAAGTATTTGAATGCACTGGGATCTCGGCGCATTTGTCATGGACAATACTGACAGCAGTGCCAGAAGTTGAGCCTTGTTTGGGTACTAAAACGCCTTCTGCATACTTGAACATGGTTCTGTTTGAAGCAATTATGAGTGTAAATATGCGCAACACCCATCCAATCCCAGTGTTGGCTGCTTTTAGCCCTACAGCCTTTCCATTTCCAATGAGTCAAGAAAAGTTAAATTTATTTGCAAAGCCTTGTCTGTCAAACAAGTTTGCCGCAAAGTGGTTTACATAAGAGAGGACATCAGTGCAGGTTAAAACAGGGGACACATGCAGGGAATAACGAGGAGACGTTACAAATCACATGAATATCAAAATGTGACCACTGTCACAGGTAAAGCAGGCGAAATATAATGATAACTAAAAAGTGTATCCAATGACTAAAACCCTGAATATTAAAATAGTTATTTGTGATCCTGCTCTGCTTGAATTTCTAGTTTATTGGAATGTAATTCAGATTTTAGTTTGGGATTTTCAGACTCACATGTCAAAGGCCACCACATGCCTTAACCCAGATGAAACTGATTATCATACATGTATGTAAATGCATGTTTTAAGAGTAATCGAATAATTGCACACCACAAAGACAAAATCAGTAATCCATGTGCACGTAAACAAGAAGAATATATAATAAGAATATACAATATAAATATAAAGGCTAATATTTCTAGCAGGGCACAAAGGGAACTCTGCAGATTTTTGTGGTTGTACAGCTGTGTCACATACAGTGTGGACTGCTCACTGTGTGTGTGTGTTTATGTCTGACTGATATGAAGCCCCTCTACATGCTACTTTGCAAATGAGTGGATTCCTCCCTCTGGTTCAGACAGAAAGATGACGAGATCATTATTGACTCTAGGAGACTGTCAGCAGCACCATGGATAATAGCCTTCCTACTGAGCCCCTAGTTCAGAGTCCTCAGAG